>NC_141933.1:16289011-16603313 GCF_057802395.1 Ceratotherium simum simum
CAACAGCTGCTAGGATATCCTTACCATCAAGACTTCCATAAATCTTCTCCCTTATTTCTTATTATTTCTCTTTGCCTGGAAAACACTGTCTCTGATTTATTCTCAAGTGGGGTTGGCAGCCCAAAGGCCAAACTTGTTTTATACAGCCACAGAACTAAGAATGGTTTTTATATTTTTAAAAGGTTGTAAAAAGAAGAACAACATACAACAAAAATGACATACGGCCTGCAAAGCCTAAAATAGTTCTATCTGGTCCTCTACAGAAAAAGTTTGCCAAGCCCCATTCTAAAGCATTCTCTCAAGGCAAACCATCCACCAGTCCAAACATCAATCACTCCCTTTTTCACACCACCAAAGAATCCCCAGGGATGAGTAGTAAATCAAAATAGGCAGCTGCTTAGTGACCTTTCAGAGTGTCACTAATGTACCATCCTCTAAGGATGCCACCCCCATTTCACTTTATAATCAAAGGTAAGAACCTAAGCACAAAGTGTCAGGGCTTTTGTGAGATCAAGGTTTGTTTTTAACTTGAGATTAAAACCACCACAGAGAGGGTTCTTATACCCTTAACTATCTATTCTGGCCCTGAAAGCCTAAAACTCTCAACTCTGTTCTTAATACCAAACCACAAGCTGAGGAAATTCACAGGAACAAGTGAGTATTCCACAGCCCCAGGCACCAGGCTCCTTTGTGTGGCTCCCTATGACCAAAAGGGGGTCAGATCTTAGGCAGAAATAGCAGAAACTCTTAGCATAGAAACAAAGGCCACTCTTCAGGACACAGAGCAGATAACCATCACAAGCCATTTTCTATAATTAGAATATATGATTTTTATAATGAAAAAAAGACAAAAAAGCAAGTAGATACTTAGTAAAATCAGAAAAGGGAAGAATAAGGTGGCCTTCCACAAAAAAAGGCAGAAGGGAGGGGGCCACAAGTGTCTCTGATCCCAAAAAATACTCAGAAGAAGAAGGAATAGCTACCCCTTTTCACTGTCTTGGAAAGAACCTTTCCTTCCCCTTTACTTGCCTACCTGAGGCGTCGGCGAGGGTCAGAGGGTGTCCCAGTTCGACGGGCAGTGCCATAATCAGACATCATGCCGTAATCCAGGTCATCGTAGGCTACGCTACGCTGATCATCCTCTAGCCCATAAGGCTCTGGATGAAAGCGATGCAGATCCACGCTGCTCCCACCTACCCGAACCTGGGGCTGGGGCCCGTAGACATCCTGTCTACTAGGCGCCCGGTAACCCTCCATGCTGGGCCTATACCGCTCCTCAATGCGGGTCACCCGGGACAGACTGCCATAGTTGTCACTGCTACTTGGATAACCATCTTCATAGTGGCGGCTATATCCATCAGGAGGGTAGTGGAAGTTCCTGGGCAGGGTAGCAGTGCCTGCTTGCCCCACGTATGGACCAGGTCCCCCATTGCCATTCTTGCGGAAGTCACGACCCAGAGTCTGGATATAGTTGTTAGAAACTGATGAGGCATCCACAGGCAGCCCATCTGGTCCCATAGGGACTGGCTGTACTGTCCGTGTTGTCACAGTCTTCACTACTTTCTTCACCTTCACGTAAGGAAAGAAAAACAAAAAATTAATGAAGTGAACAATATACGCTTAAACTCTAGACCATTCTAAGAAAAGAAACAAACCCCTACCTCCAGCTCACTTTACCTAGAAATGCCTTACAATCTACTATCTACCCTTCTCTCCATCTTATAGGAAGTCCCCAAGTAGGAAAACTGCCCTGGCAGTAACTAAGTCTTAAGAGAAGCTACTATGGACCTTGATATACCTTCTCTCTTCTCCATACCACCGGATTTTCCCATGTCGCTGCTTCTGTCTGAGCAGAGGTCACTTTCTTTACAGATCAGTGGCCCTTCATCCACCCCAATTAACTTCTTAACCCCTCCCTTAACAGAGACCACAGAAGACCTCCTCCATCATCCCAGACCTTAGATAAGCCTTAGCTTACTGTGGTCTCTGTGCGCCGAGTGGTTCCATCATCTGAAGTCTCCACAGAAACAACAGACATGGCTCCCTCAGGGTCCTCCTCTGTGTAGGTCTCCACAATCTGCCCTGGCTCCTGCATCCTGGGGATGGTGCTATACAGAAGGTGACTGTGATCCTATATGGAAAAGAGAAAAAGGAAGGAGCTACTATTGAGCCATACATATTAACAATCCACAGGGAGAAGCAATGTCTCCCTGAAGACGGAGACTCCTCATGCATCGTTTTTGAGCCCCAGGATTTTTAGAGGCATGGCTGTCCCCACCTTTTGAACTTGTACAAAAGGGCAGAAGATATAATTTCCCAGTTCTAGTCATTTAACAAATAAGAGCTAAATTAACTATAGCCACCCAATACCCAAGTGACAGAAACTGCAGATTGAACCTCCCAGTTCTGGTCATCTAAGTGAATATGAACTGTGTTAACTGCAGCTACATCTACATCTGAGTGATCCTCCAAAAAAGAAGTTCACCCAATAAAGAACTCCTAAGATGAACTAGAAAATCCCAATAAGAGCCATCTTCTGACTACCTCTATGTTACTCTTCAGATACTGTCCAAGGCTCATGACCAACCAGATTTTAGGTAGGGTTTTCTGCAAAGTAGCAGAAAACTCAATCTAGAAAAGGGATGCAGGGCCAGCCCCCTGGCTTAGCGGTTAAGTGCGCGCGCTCCGCTACTGGTGGCCCAGGTTCGGATCCCGGGCGCGCACCAACGCACCGCTTCTCCGGCCATGCTTGAGGCCGCATCCCACATATGGCAACTAGAAGGATGTGCAACTATGACATACAACTGTCTACTGGGGCTTTGGGGGAAAAAAGGAGGAGGATTGGCAATAGATGTTAGCTCAGAGCCGGTCTTCCTTAGCAAAAAGAGGAGGATTAGCATGGATGTTAGCTCAGGGCTGATCTTCTTCACAAAAAAAAAAAAAAAAAAAAAACAGGGATGCAGTAATTGAGGCATCAAATACTGGATTAACGGTCATTAAAATTGATTCCAAAATAAAACTATACACACATATATATAGAGAGAGAGACACTCCACTTTTTTATTTTCCTAAATGAAAGAAACTAATTAACAGGTGCTTACAATATGCCAGACACTTTACAAGAATCCAATATGCTCTTACAAGCTGGGGAAGTAAGAAGATATGAATAAAGCAACCCAGACCTTGAGTCAAAAGAGTTACCTGGGGTCCGTTGAGTTTCAGATCTGAAAATTTCTGTCGCTCAAGGTCAGCATCGCCCACGAACCGGCCGTTCTGAAACATAACCCACAAGAACACAATTCATTTTGTGGCCTTCCTTTGCTCTACCAAACACAAATGATCTTTTTTCCAAACAGGAAAAGGGCTTTCAAGAAGATATTTGTGGCCTGGAGTCCTTCTGTCAGTACTCATAAAAAAACCACATCACTCCTTAGTCTTAGCACTTTCCTCTAAATTGGAATCAGACCCGGAACTCGGGCAGACTGGGTCTCTGGAACATAAGAATATAAGCTTCATGAGGGCAGAGGGATTTTTTGTTTTGTTTCATTTTTGTTCCATGACGTATTCCTGGTGCCTTGAACAGTGCATGGCACATCATAGGCACTCAAAAACTATTTGCTGAGTAAATAGCAGAGACTCAGACAAGTTCCCCAACACACAATCTTTTTTGGAAAGCCATAAGAATATAAGAAAAGTTGGAAAGGCTAGGTTGGGGGGTTTCCAAAAGCCTTCTTTATTGTTCCATGCATCTTCATGCTGTACTACCATTGGAAACTCCCATACCAGGCAGCTTTTTAAAGAAAGAAGCAAGAGATATGAGTCTCCCTTTCCAAGTAGGAAGAAAACAAGTACCCCAACTGCCCTCGGGCAAACAGATGTCTGAACATCTTCATCACCAATTATTAGAGCCACAGAACACATATGAAAATGTCATTCTTAAACCATTCTGTCAAACAGCAGCCAATAATCTAGCGACATTATACTACTACGTAAAAAAATACGTTTGACTGCTCCTCTTCTAATAGAATACAGTGAGATCCAGACACCTTGGGAGACTTCCCCCGCCCTACTCCCATTACATAGGGAGTGCAATGCTGAAGGGAGAGGAAGTTAAACATTACCGTCAGGAAGAAGGAAGGGTGTGGTTTCACTGCTGAGCAGAAGTTAAAAATAAGAGAGAGAAACCGTGTACTAAATCCTGGAATTCCCCACCAGCTCCAAGCCTGAGCAGTCCTGCTCTCCCCTTTCAATATATACCTGTCATCCCAACCCTCTTCTGGTTCCTATAAAAATCCTAGGAACACTGCAAATCTAAGATGATTGCCACCAAATTCCTGATCATTCCCCAGTCGGAATTCTGTCTTCTCACTCAACATGCTCCTCAACATGAGGGACCTACTCTGTCTTAAAAAAATAAATAAGTAATCAATGAAAAGGACTATTGGAGCATGAGCACTGTTCTTAGTTCCCACCAGAGACGTCTTAAGATGCAGTCTATCAGGCAACGCCTACTAAACACACACACACAGACAAAACCTCAGACAGATTACATCACAGCAAAGTCAGACTAGGGAAACCATAGGAAACACAAGACACTTCTCATTTCTAACACCAGTTCTCCCAAGTCACATCACAGAGTCAGCCAACCCAGAGACCACTGGCTCCTGTGGTTATTCGGGTTAAATAGCAGCATGATGCTCCCTCTCCAACTCTTAACCAACAGAATTAGCAATGACCCCTTCCTCCAAAGACATGATTTACACAGCCAACAAAAAGAGCACACTAGGACAATATGGAGCAGGAATGCACAATTTATGGACAGTGCCACACCTTCTGAGAAGACTGTTCCCTGAGAGAGACTGAACTAGAGCTGAGAGTACAAGATGCCCAACTTCCCCAACCAGTAAGCGGGCATTTACTTTCCTGAATTTTTGATACCAACGGGAACAAAAAGATCCAAGAAAACAGAAGTAACTTGAGTACAGCTCCAAACTATATGATCTACCATTACTAGAACTGCGTCCCAACACAGAAACCCCACTCCAGCAAAACAGAAAGTCAGATGGATGCTTCTAGAGATAAATCCACCCAACTCAGCACAGCAGTGATATTCCCTATCTCTTAATCAGTATTTATCACCCCTAGAAAGGTTCGTCATGAAGCGTGGGCACTGGACAGCCCATCACTATGAGGAGAGTAGTATCCCAAGAAGGATCATAGCCTCTCTATGACCATGCCAAAGTCCTACCTGCAGGTCTGATGGAGAGAGGGGTTACCTGATGCCGGCGGGTGAGGGTGCCGTTGGCCATGAGTGGGTTGGCATCTTGTGGTGAGACCCGGACGCGTTCCAGTTGCGCCGAGACGTGGCGCCGTTCCTCCTCCAGCGCCCGGGTCAGCTTCTCAAACTGGGCCTCTTGTTCCTTCACAGAGGCCAAGATGCTGGCGGTCGACTCCACCTCTGAGTCGTCCATGAAGGTAAGGGGCAGAGCCGCCGCAGGGCAGGGTAAAAAGGAAGGTGGATCACAGAGGGAGGAGGAAGGAGGGAGAAGGCCCCCTCACTTCACACTACCGGGAGAAGGTGAGAGAGAGGAGAGAAAAGGTCACAGGTCAGAGAAGACAGATGAATTATTAATCCCAGAGCCAAAGATGCCCTCTTGTGGTTTTACCGCAGTGCAGAAAGCAAGCCACCACCAAGCCTGGGAGCCCATCACCAGTGTCTGCTCAAGCAGGATCCTTTGCCCACTACCCTCTTTAACCCCACCAGAAGTAACTATTGAAAGGAAAGGTGCAACTACATCCAAGTCTCTATACTGTTGGTAAGAGAGGGAGAATGTGGCTAAGGGCTGTAGTCATGACATGAGATTAAAATTAGATGATTTTTCCCTAGAAAAACGTGCTGGCCTCAACTCACTGAAAGTTGTGACTCCACAGTACATACAAGCACTCACTGTCCTCAGGGGCAAAAGCCACTTCTGGAGATAAGGGGGCAGTACAGATCTTATTTAACCTCTCCCAAATCGGGACACTGAAATTGCTGCAGTGGTAGCAAAAGATACTAAATTAATATGCTAAATTAAAATGCCAATAAGAAATGGAAGTAGTAAAAAACTTCCTACCACCAAAGGCAGGAAACAAAACTAAGGCCTTCATATTTAATACATTTATAAAAGGGCCTTTCTACTTTTCAAAACTATACTACAATATTGAGGGCAAAATGTGTGCCTTGGCTAACAGAGACGAGAGCGCAATAGAACCACAAAAAATTCTATGTGTAAAAAGGCACCATTTTCAGCGACCTTCAACTCTTTGAGGAGTAGGAAAAGGAGCATTATGTTCAAACTATGAAATTGTCCCTCAAAGTGGTTCATAAGCCTCCAAACAGTCAATGGTTGGAACTTCCTACATCTCTGGTATCCTGCAGAAAGCTCTAAACAAACTATATTTCTACCTTTTCACTTATTCCAACTCAGAGTAAATATCCAAGTATCTAGAGGGTTTATGTGTACTATTTATGAAATATATGATAGTTATATAGAAATGAAGAGTTCTCCATACCCTATTACATAAATTGCAAGTTGGCTAGTAAATGGAAGGGCATTGTAGTCATACTGTTGGCCTTAATGGGGTTTCTCTCTTACAACTTGGCTATGGGAGACTTTATGGCCAGTCCAAAGTATACCATGTTGACAGGCTGGTTTTGGAACAAACCCTCTCCCCTATTCCCCACCCTCTCATCAACCCTCAAGAAAAAAAGGCACTTAAATTTGTTTTTATTCTTAATAAACATATTTCCATACACACCTGTTAAGAGGAGGTCGTAATTGATTGATTTAACACAGACAACAGCCCAGTCTAGATTCAAAAAATCATGGAAGAAGCATCCCAGCCACCACAGCAAGGAGGAAGCAGGAAGGAGAGAGCTGTAGAAATATTTAGAGGAAAAATGGGAATGAGAGGAAAATAAAATATACCCAATACATTAAAAAACAAGAGGAGCAAGGGCAACTATTGGGAGAAAGACAGTCTGGGAATGGAAGGGAGTCATTTAAAATATGACTTGAAATTGCTTAATATGACAAATGCCCTTCTGGCCTTTGCTCTGTATTCAGATATCTGGACCCTGGATGTAGTTTTCATTAGAACCTGGATTCTACTGTCATATCAGAGCTCCTCTGTTTGCATTTCTGTACAGAACCAGGAGCAGGTTATAGTACGGATAAAAATTCACTTATACCCCCTGTTCCCAGCAACCAAATTGGAAAAAAAAATTGCTGTTGGAATGCCCTTCCCCCTCCTTCCCACCCCGAAGGCAGAAACCTCAAAGCCCAGTCCCAGCATGCCCACAAAGACATTGAGAAACCAACGCAACAGTCGTGGTGGGGAAGACATGTAGGGACTAGCCTAGGCTGAGCCTTTTGCTTCAGTTCCCTTTCCCACGCTCCCCAGAGCCCCACCAAGCACAAATGCTTGGGCCTCTTTGCCTTAGAGTATATGCAGCATTCAGCAAGCAAGAGTACCCAGAGTAACTGATAAGCAGGTACCCAATAAAGTCCTTGATTCTCCATCACTAAGACTCCTTCCAGTGGATCCAGCCCTAAATCCAAGAATGTGGTAGCCCTTCTCTAAATTCCTCCTACTCCAGCTCTGGGCTCCTACAATCACTTATCAACTCCTGTTCTTCCTTCAATCCAAAGCCCCACTGTCGCTTTCTCAGATTTCCACCCTACATTCCAACAGGCCATTCAAAGGTCATTAATAAGTACCCTTATAAAAAAAAAAAAATGTTGCTCCCTTTTCATTTCCATTGCTTCATTTTAAACACTTGCCCTTATCCGCTATGTACAACGACCTATGAACCTTCCACACTAAGAGAACTCTGAGCTCAAGAGAGATTCTTCCAGTTCTGGGTTTCAACAGGGCCTGAACTGCAGTTACCACTCTGGCAGCCTCTGCCCTGTAATCTTCTTTGCTAATAAAAGCCCAAACTACCACTATTATGGGGCATACAGAGACAACACTCCTTGCTGCACAGATAAATTGTCATTCTGCCATAAACGGCCACTTTTTGCCCCCACAACTAATTCAATAAACGAAGTTAGGAAGGGTAGTACGGAAACTACCCAGGGCTCTAGGTCAGGAAGCAATATCTTCTCCTATCATCATGGCTTTAAAAGCTGACCATCTGGCTCTAATTTGGAGACGAGGACAGCACAATTAAGTAGAAAGAGAAGATCAGATTCCTAGGCCTAAAAGCATGGGGAGATTTGCTGCCTCAAAGAAGGCAGAAACAGAGGCTATGCAGGATAGAATAGGACTCAGAAGACTGGTCCCTGTTCTGGCTCTATCTCTAGCCAACAAGGGCAGTAAGTTACTGCCAAATTCTCATCTGTAAGATGACAATACCACCAGCCCAGTCTAACTCATAGTTGCTGTGAGGATCAGGTGAGATAATATATGTTATACAAATGTGAGGTATTAAGTTGTTTCAAGAGTTAGTTTCTATCTTCCAATTACATTACTTAATGCTAATGCCTCAGTCCAAAACTATTTTGTGAAATAGTAGATGAAAATAACTGGATCAAGAGCATAACTGGGTTCTAAGGAGTGGATGAGCTGGTTTTCCTACTCCAACTCTATTTACTAGGAGGTCCCACCTAAACCAGTGTTTCTGGGACATAGAGTGCTTCTCTAGTGCTTGGCAGTCATCAAGCATTACACATCTGCTATAGTAAGTTCTTGATTCCTTATCTGAGGTCTTAGCAGTTTTTAACCAAGGAAAAAGGGAAGGTGAAAAGAACTAACAATTACTAAATGTTTTACATTTATTATCCTGGCAATCTTTACAACAACCCTAAGGAAGTTTATTGCAAATGAGAAAATAGGCTCTAGGGGAAAAAATTACCCAACTTCTCAGTCAACAGCCAATTTTGAATTTAAACCCAAGTGTATGTCATTCCAAAGCCTGTATTCTCTTTCTACTACATGCTGTCAAGTCCAAAAAATACAAGCCCAGTATAAGATGAATGGCCCAGCCCTCTCCCCTACCCTTGAGAGTTTTCTTCCCAAATATCACAGGAAAAAGGGAAAAGAAAAGGTTTCCATTTTTCTTTAGGTTAAAGGGTTATCCATAATGTCTACATATAAGATATAAGTGAGAGAATGGAAATAAATGGGAGGAAAAAGAAAACGTAAGTGGGGAAAGAGAATGAAGCTGTTAGGCAAGCTATAGCACACTGCCTCACAATTCAGACACTAGCAGAAAGCTTCTTCTCTATGCCATACACATCATAAAAAAATTATACTCTGAACCAGACTCTGCCATTAACCATTAACTGACTTTGGCAGTTAGAGTCAGGAAAGTCTTATGAGTCCAGGCCAACACCTTTCCAGGATTGCAACTTAATATTTTCAAATGCATTACACTTGCTCTCACTAAAAAAAAACCATCAAGGAAGTGAGAAGGGGGGTGGGCAGAAAGCGAACCCTGCTATTCCCCTAAGACTAGATTTTCTGACAATAACTGGTTTTATTGTTAACAAGCCACACGTCCTATAGACCTGAGTCTACAGCAAGGCTCCTGCATTCAAGCAATGACAATGGTAAAAGAATTCCAAACCAAAAGAAGTTAAATTGAATCAAATATCCAAAAGGACCAAACAGTTGGAAAAGCCAACCACGTAGTAGCTGGGCAAAAAAAGTCACTTACCTATAGCACAGTCCCTGGAATGATTTGTTCTACTGTAAAATGGCTGTAGAAATATAATTTGGAATTATGATTCTTAGAGGTTAAGAACATAGGCTTTGGAATCAGACTGACTAGGTTCAAATCCCAGCTCCACTGCTTCTCAGCTCCATGACAAAGTACCACTTAATCTCTCTAAACTTTGGGTTTCTTTTCCATAAAATGGGAGAAATAAAATACATAGGGTGGTTGTGAGGACTAAATGAGACAATCCATGTACAGTGCTTAGAAAAATGTCTTGACACACAGAAAGCTATTAATATTATTACTAATACAAATACTATGACAAACAGCTAACAAAAGGGACGAGAATCTTGGTGGTGTTGGTAGGGCTCATGAATAAACCGCAAGCCTCCACGCACTCCCCTCTCCCATGTAAGTAGCCCTGTAAACTACAAGAATTCTTCACACTCTCAAAGGGAAAAATGAAATAAAACTCCAGACTAGGGGGTCAAAAGACCTGGGGTTTCAAATCCTGGCTCTGCCAAAAACTAGCTGTGAGACCTTGGAGAAGTTACAATCCCTTCACTTTCTATTACAGCCATGTGCCACATAATGACGTCTTGGTCAACAACGGACCGCATATACAACAGGTGGTCCCATAAGATTAGTACTACCTAGTCAAGGTGTGTAGTAGGCTATACCATACAAGTTTGTGTATGTACACTCTATGAGTTCGTACAATGACGGAATCACCTAACGATGCATTTCTCAGAACGTGTGTCTGTCACTAAGCAACACATGGCTGTACTTTTCAGAGTTTAGGTTTAATGGGCTAATATATGCAAAACTATAGACTGGGTGACTCTGAACCTCTCTCCTACCTCCATGCAGTTCAGATACCCAAAGACATGACCAGAATTAGACAAGCAAGCCTCTGCAGAAAGAGGAAAAATTATTTGTTCTACGATGGAGAAGTCTAAACCCCAAGAAATAGTCTTTGGGTTCTTGGGAAAGAAATTTTATCTTCTGTAGTCAGCCCCAAAGGCAGTTCTACTCCTTTCTTTCTATTTATTCATTATGAAATCAAAACCAATGTCACAAATTTATGCCCTCCCTCTAAAAGCAATGATAAGCAAAACTCCTCTTCCATATGATCTTAGGGATTTCAAATGGCTTTTTTAAAAAGCACACAGAGCCTCCTACTGAAGAGTACCAATCAATAAAATATAGCACCTGTAACACTACAGAACTGTACTACATAACATTCAAGCCAACAAAGTGGGTCTTCTAGATACCTAAAAGGCATTTATTTGCCCTAACTGGCATTTGCCCCTAAATACAAAGCAATTATTCCTGTTCAAGCAGACACACAGAAAATTCCTGTTTTATTTTTAAATCAAAGGAATATTTTCTGTCAGTAGTTTTTCTATGGCTTCTTATCACAGAGTGCCTGTACCAGAGTCCAAAGTCTAAATACCCCACTCAACACCTGATATTCCACCATCTGAAGCTCAGTCAGAACAATTATAACATTTCTCCCTTAGCTGGGAAGACACTCCTGTGCTAATCCCAAATCCCTGGACGTGATTTGCATTAAGACCTAAAGAGGACTCTAATCTCGTCACAGTCTCACCTCAACTGAGCACTTCTCAGAGTTACAAAACTGACATTCCAGAAATGCCCTTGTCTTAGGTGTTAGCAGTTTCTGTGCTTCTCTGTGGATCTGCTTTATGCTAAGACCGCCTGGCTTCTCCATTCTTAGAGCACCCAAAAGGCTGACTGAAGGAGTCTCACTTTCACAAGGACTGGATCTCACTGTGTCCACCATGAATCTCTCTGATGAATTAAGGGAGTCTCTGGCAAATTACTCACCTTTTAGGAAAGAGTGATACATTCCAAAAGTGATACATTTATATATTTATTTAAAATAAATAGGGCCGGCCCCGTGGCTTAGCGGTTAAGTGCGAGCCCTCCACTACTGGCAGCCCGGGGTTCGGATCCCAGGCGCACACCGACACACCGCTTCTTCGGCCATGCCGAGGCCGCGTCCCACACACGGCAACTAGAAGGATGTGCAACTATGACATACAACTATCTACTGGGGCTTTAGGGAAAAAGAGGAGGATTGGCAATAGATGTTAGCTCAGGGACAGTCTTCCTCAGCAAAAAAAAAAGAGGAGGATTACCATGGATGTTAGCTCAGGGCTGATCTTCCTGACAAAAATAAATAAATAAATAAATAAATAAAAATAAAAAATATATATAAAAGGTTTTAAAAATACTCCTTGTTAGGGCCAGCCCTGTGGCTTAGCGGTTAAGTGCGCGCGCTCCACTGCTGGCGGCCCGGGTTCGGATCCCGGGCATGCACCGACGCACCGCTTCTCCAGCCATGCTGAGGGCGAGTCCCACATACAGCAGCTAAAAGGATGTGCAGCTATGACATACAACTATCTACTAGGGCTTTGGGGGGAAAAAAATAAATAATTATAAAAAAAAAAATACTCCTTGTTAAAAGGAGGTTGAGCCAGCAATCTAGGCAAATAGGACACCTTAAACTTATTTCAGTTTTATAATCCTGACCCAAAGTTAACTGTCAAGATTTAAAGTTTTTACTATGACTTTAAAAGAAAAAAAAAAATCACCTCTACTATCATAAACCTAAACTCAGAAACCAGATGGAACATTCTTCTTGCTCTCTTTTCCCCTCCCAAGTAATCTGTGAACCCCTCAAACCATAACATACTAAAATGGCTAAATGCTGGACTGCCTTAGAAGCAAAGGGAGGGTGTGGCTCTCAGCTAGTGAGGGGGCCCATGACTGAAAGGGTATGGAAAGAAACAAAACCTGCTTCTCTCTGGAGCATGTGTGACACACACACAGGACTGGTCTAACAAGTCCTTCTGATCTCTCAGGCCAGGCCACCTCCTTCTCTTCCCCCATGACCCACGTGCCTCTCCAAGGTCCTCCACTGAGACAGATAACACTGAATTTTCTCTCAATCCTGGGAGTCTGAGACACACTGAGTTACTTACCTGGATCCCTGTTGCAACCTTGCCAAAAGCACCTCACCTAGCCTTATAAGGAGAAAGCAGAGCTTTAGGGAGAGGCTGATAAGGAAACAAAGATAAGAGGGAGGGGCAAAAAACAGAGGGAGGTGTCAGACTGGAGGAAGGGGAGAGGCCAAATGCCTTTCTCCTTCCTAGAAGAGGATGGAGAAATAGAAAGGAAGGTCAGGTACACGATGGGAAATGAGAAAAAGTGCAATCAAAATGGAAAGGTATTGTTTAACTCTTGTATCATAAAAGAGAAATCCTAAAACTAACCAGGACATCTTAAACACTTCCCTACCCTAGGCTAGGGGGAAAAAAAATTCATGGAAAAAAAGCTTAACCTTAGGGTTTACTAGAGGTCACCCAACTGTTTGAGCTCACATTCCTTTTTTTAAAGAGGCAGTTTCTCACCAAACCCCCTTACTTTCTATCTATGGCATTGCCACCATCTCTTTGCCCATCATTTGAAGATGACTTGGAAAAGCTCAAAGCATGGAAATGAGTCATATTTACACAGTCCTGCTTCCTCAAAGCCCTGAAAAAAGGAAGTAAGACACCCCTTCCATCAGGTTTAGAGTATATCTCCCTTTTGAAACAAGGAATGGAGAGAGAGGTGTGAGTCTATGAGGAAATCAGAGGAAGTGTTCAAGTGCTATTTCAGCTATAGGACAGATAACTGATGGAAATGTTTCTCCCTATCTAAAAGAAAGAAGAAAATCTGACCTTACAGGGGAAGAAAAGTTGTGAATTACTAACTACTGATCTTCCCCTCTAAGTTATCACACATAATCTTCTCAACAACCTCTGAGGTAATGTTGGCCCCTTTTTATAGATGAGTAAACGGTACATCCGAAGTATCCTGCCCAAGGTCATATAACTAGTAAGTGATGGAAACGCATCTGTTCCACTCCAAGTCCATGTTCCTTTTCCTTGATAGAGTGAAAGGAGTATGAACTTTCTACACTTCTTGTGGTTAAAAGTTATTCTTAACTCAAATAGAGAAGTTAACCAAAAGTAAATTTTTAGGGGAAGAGGGGAAGGAAGTAAGGGAGGATGGGGCAGAAGCACCTAGACCTTTGGGTCTTAACCTCATTTTAAAGAACAAGACCTTACTCAGTTCTCAGGAACAACAGTTGGCAATCTACCTCAGATTTACCATTTTATAAGGAATGAGAGCTCAGGAGGGAAGGTGCAAGGGACAAAAGTAGTACTACCTTGTACAAAATGACCTACCTTTCCACTGGAAGCCCCACTCTAGAAATCTGGCTACATACCACATTCTCTAATCACCCCCACCTCAAGAAAGAAAATCTAATCACAAATATCCCTACTCCCTTTTCTTTTTTACTGAGGAAGATTCGCCCTGAGCTAACATCTGTTGTCAATCTTCCTCTTTTTTTGCTTGAGGAAGATTAGTCTTGAGCTAACATCTGTGCCAATCTTCCTCTATTTTGTATATAGGTCACTGCCATAGCATGGCTGACAAGTGGTGTAAGTCCACGCCCAGGATCTGAACCTGTGAACCCAGGTCGCCAAAGTGGAGCACACCAAACTTAACTACTATGCCACAGTGCTGGACCCCTACTCTAATTTTTAATGTGAAATCTCACTAAACCAAAAGCAGAAATCAGATTGGGGTGGGAAACAGAAGGAACTAGAAGCAGGGAAGACTGTGCTAGCCAGCATCAGCACAGAGGGGAGGGATTGTTCTAGCGGTATGTTAGCAATCTGCCTCTAGGGCAGCTGTCCTCCTGGGCAATCAAAGGGCGGTTTGTGTGTGTGCTCAGGAACTAGCCAGTTTGGCAAGAAGTTGAGGACTCAGCCACCCAATCCACGAAGTGAGAAGAGATGCCTGTTTCACAGCTGGAGTGGAGGGCAGGCAAAACACAAAACAAGGGGGAAAAGAAAGGAGGAGAGGAACAAAGAGTGCTACAGGTGCAATTTCAGTCTAGACAGAGGGGGAAAAAATCCTAGGAACTACCAACCATTCTCTAGTTATGTGCAAACAGAGAATTGCCAGTACCTCTCAATACTGAAATCAAAGAATGGGTAGGTTTCTCCAGCTCTGTATGTAGTAAGGTGCCAATTAGAAGGATAAGACCTAAAATGTAGGGCCCCAGAATTGCCTGTTTCTCTCTGTCCTTTCAGACCCAACAAGGCATCCGAAATATATATACAGGGAAAAAACATATAAATAAAAATCTATCTCCTTCTAGAATTCCTTTCTTAATTAAATCCTAGAGATTTATAAATAATAGTAGCACACACAAAACTCAGTGAGATCCCCAATGCTAAAAGATCGAGGCCATTTATATAACTCAAGCGCTAAGACGCAAAAAACCACAGTCAGAATTCACACTCCCTAATCCCTCAGAGTAGCTAGATGCTCTGAGACCCATTAGACACACAAAGGCTGCTCTCTTCTCAGTAGAGCCCTGTAGCAGAGCTGCTCTCCAGGGACAAAGAGATTTCACAGGAGAACCACAAAGACATCGCCCCTCTCCGTTCCCCCACTCCCAGCTTTCTCACTTCCTGTCACAGTAGCACCAGACCACAGTCTCCCAGAAACAAACAAATACAAAGTGCTGGATTCTGGGCTGCAGGCCAACTGCATTCCAGGGCATCCTGTCTACCAATCACCAGCCAGAGCTCCCACTTTGCCCTGCTCAGTTCCTTATCATGTTCTGGAAAACAACCCTCCTCCCTGCCCCAAGCCAACACTACATAGGACAAAGCTCAGGCCTTTAAGAATCAGCAGAAAGACACTGTATGTGGATCTAAGGGTTCGGAGCGGGTGAGGGGATTTTTAAGATTCCTATTTGGCAAGTTTCTTCACTTTGGAGGCACTGAACTGGAGATTTTAAAGCTACTGCTGCTATTATACTCAGCTCAGCTACATGTGATACATCCCAAAGAAAGCTTCATCATGGCAATCTGATCGCCAACCTAGATTCAGTCAATGGAATATTCCCACCTGGAGAACTACTTTAGGACACATCCTCTGTCACCTTCTCTATCACCCATTTTCCACTGTTTTCAAAGTCTTTCAAACTCTTTTCCCCACAAGCATAAAGTTGATTCCTAAGAGGCCCCACAGAAAACAAACAAAGGCAGCAGACTCCACCCTACAAAGAGGAAGGACAGGCACCAACAGGTGCTGGGAGCAAAGTTCCCTACTTCCCTAGGGGATGAGAGGATAGGAATTGCACAGTAGCCCTGGCAGCAAAGAGGTCAAGACAGCAATCTCAGCTTTTCCTGCTCACTACTCCCCCTGCAGTGGGTCAGGGGCTGTAGATTTGGAAACTTGTCAGAAAAGAAAGCCTCCCTTCCTAATAAGGTCCTCAGCTGATTCCAAGAATGGGATAAATGACACATTTTTCTATTATCTTGTACAAGCCCAATGGTTGTTAGTCCTAAACCCCAGAAGCAAAGATGCAGAGAGAAGTCAAGCTCTAATCGCCAGAGATTCTTGAAATCCAAAGAAGTAACACCCTTTGCCCAAAGGGCTCAATTCTCCTTGCATAAAGCATAGCACTAGGCTCAGCAAAGAGTTCTCCAACCAGAGGGATATTCCAAGCAACTAACTAGTAATATGCTATCATTTCTCATCTTTTCTCCTCCCTTTCTCCTAGACTCCTTCCCCCTTCTCGGATCTGCTAAAAGTACTCTGGGCTGAACTCTGATTCAGACACTACACGATGCAAAAGAAGCTAAGTATAAAACAGCACAATTCAGAAAGAATTAGTCCATATCTGGATCTGATGTAACCAGGTAGAAAGAGATGGGGCAGGAATATACACAACAGTCAGACATTCTACGGCTGCATAGCAAAGAGAATATTTAGCAACACTATATTTTAGAACAGAACTTCAGCAGCAGGGCCTAGTCACTGCAAACTCTATCATGGAAGCACACAAAAGTAAAAGTTTAAGATCTCTTACCTAGCACTGAATCAGACTAACTTCCTTTTTCTCTCAAGAGTAACTGAAAAATTAATTACAATTTTAGTATTCTTAGCCAATTCTCCCTCATTCATAGCCCAGGCCAAATAAATCAGTTAATTAAGTACTACGGTGTGAGAC
This sequence comes from Ceratotherium simum simum, assembly GCF_057802395.1. Taxonomy (NCBI): domain Eukaryota; kingdom Metazoa; phylum Chordata; class Mammalia; order Perissodactyla; family Rhinocerotidae; genus Ceratotherium; species Ceratotherium simum. The sequence goes on from NC_141933.1 coordinate 16,305,829, forward strand.
TGATATACAAAAATCAGTCAAGTAGGAGAGTTTTCTGAGACACTTTAAAAAATTTAAAAAGAAAAAAAAAAGAGAGTTGTAAAAGACACATCCCAGACAGAGAACTAGACACACCCATATCAGTGCTGCTGCTCCAAAAGGATGCTTGGCAGGTTCTCTGCCTCAAATTGAACAGGTGAGACAAAAAAGGAGTGCTGACTCAGAAATACAGTCACCCCAGGGTATGAGGGAGGGAAGGAGACCAGTATAGCCAACCAATTACAATTCAGTATTACTTCACCAGAGATTCTGGTTCTAACTATCTCTAGCTGTTTGCAGACATATTTAGAAAACCCAACCAACTGAATAATGAATGGGTAAGAAGAAAGTCAGCAGAGGGGCCCAAGACTTAAGCTGTATCCTCAATGGTTGGAAATCTAACTTCCCATATACCCCTTTCTCTCCAAATCAGGCCCAAAGCTGAAAGAATTGGAGGGAGGGGAGGCAGAGAAAAGAATGTGACTGGGAAAGGTTTAGCTACATTCCAACTAGCCAACATCCCACATAGTATTAAGAGTGCCTGAGAATCCAATCCCACTACATGCGAGTTGCTGGGACTCGGCTAACACACATCCAATTCCTCCGCCACCCCCCACTCCCAAACACTCTGAAAAGAAACGTAATTGAGATAGCTTGATGAAAGCACCAGCTGTTTCCACCACTCTCCCTCCCCCAACCCCCGAGACCACAGTTCAAACTCACATCAAACACTTAATACAATTGACTGGCCAGTAGGAAGGAGAAGCTTGGACTAAAATAGCAGGAAGAGTGCCAACTGGCCCCACGTAGAAGGAATGCTTTCTTGGCTCAATTTAAAAATAAGAAAACTTTGTCATCCACTCCCCTCTGCCCAATTATGTTCTCCTTTCCACAACCTACCCTCCTTCAGTGTCCAACGGATTTCACTTTCTTCCCTACAATTCCTATCTATTATCAAATAGATCAGGGGAGGTATAAGGCTGAATGTAAAAGAACGTCTGGGAGATTGGAAGGCTTCCTGGACTGCAACAGCCAAACCTAGCACAGGGCTCCCACATAAGGGCAAGGAGACAGGAGCCCACAGCACCCATCTCCATGTTTCAAGTAAGGGAAGAAGGGAGCAAGCGTTATGGTTCTACACTTGAACACTGATGGTAAGCTAATTTCCCAAGGCATAGGTAGCCAGTTAAAAGTATTAATGTGATCAACCCCTCCCCCACCCATACTCTAAGTTGGCCAGAGTTAGCCAAGGAGGAAGGGAAGGAAGCCAGCAGTTCCTTTTCAGACAGGAAGTAACATTGGCCTTTCCTGTCAAGTTTTAAACAAATTGTCCAGCTGAGTTTCAATGCTAACATCCTCTCCTGAATTTGTTCCACAATTTCAAAATGGGGAGAAGAAATGGAGATATGGTCTAAAATTTCCCTTCGCCTTAACAGGCAAGTCCTCCATACCATGCTAAGCACTGGCACAACACCCAAATCAGGCAGTGACATCTGTAATTCCAAAACAATACAAGATACAGAGGTAGAAAATTTCAATTTAGCCACCTTATCACCATGTCTACTACCATGAACTATTCTCCTCTGCTTCTCACATTAATTAAATAACTACCCACCTGAGAAATCACACAGATATATAGCTTAACTCAAATGTTCAGGTTTTGTGGTCCTCAAACCTGAGTGATCAGAATCACCTGGGAAGCTTTTTAAATAAATACAATTTCAGGGACAGCCCAGTGGTGTAGTGGTTAAGTTTGTGCATTCTGCTTCTGGCGGCCCGGGGTTCGCGTGTTCAGATCGCAAACGGTAAGCGGTATGCACCGCTTACCAAGCCCCGCTGTGGCAGACGTCCCACATAAAGTAGAGGAAGATGAGCACGGATGTTAGCCCAGGGCCAATCTTCCTCAGCAAAAAAGAGGAGGATTGGCAACAGGTGTTAGCTCAGGGCTAATCTTCATCAAAAAAAAAAAAAAAAATACAATCTCCCAAGCCAGCCCTGATAGCCTAGTGGTTAAAGTTCAGCACGCTCCACTTCAGCAGCCAGGGTTCAGTTCCCGGGCACGGAACCACACCACTCATCTGTCAGTAGCCATGCTGTGGTGGCAGCTCACATAGAAGAACTAGAAGAATTTACAACTTTATACAACTATGTCCTGGGGCTTTGGGGGAAAGAAAAAAAAAAAGGAGGAAGACTGGCAACAGATGTTAGCACAGGGCACATCTTCCCCTGGGAAAAAAAAATACGATCTCCCAAATCTACCTCCCCATCCCCCATAAATCAATTTCTGGAGGGAATACTGGGAATTCATATTTTTAAAAAGAGCTCAAAGTGATTCTGATAGTCAGCTGCTGGGAACTACTGTACAGGCCTATCCTGACAACTCTCTGACCACCACATTCCTCTTCCAAAAAGGGCACTGGTTACAAAATACATTATTTGGGCTTGCTTTACTGTTCACCAGACAGCTCAGATCACTGTTCAGTCTGGATTAGAGGCTCTTTGAAAGCATGGATTTAAATATAAGGACGGCTGGAATGACACAGTCCTAAATCCTATATCCTAAACTCAGACCTAGAAGGAAGAACTGTCTCACTTCTTTGGAATCCTGAGTTGCTACCTTGGAGGATATCCCTATTTACATTGCAGATTGGACAACTAGATTATTTATTTTTGTGTGTGTGTGAGGAAGATCGGCCCTGAGCTAACATCTGCCAATCCTCTTCTTTTTTTGCTGAGGAAGACTGGCCCTGGGCTAACATCCATGCCCATCTTCCTCCACTTTATATGGGACGCCGCAACAGCATGGCTTGCCACGCAGTGTGTCGGTGCGCCCCGGGGATCCGAACCGGCGAACCCCAGGCCGCTGCAGCAGAGTGCGTGCACTTAACCGCTTGTGCCACCGGGCCAGACCCCTCGATTATTTTTAAAATGACTTAGTTTAACTTTCCTCCAATGAACAAAGAGCTGTGCCACATATTCAAAGATTGGTTCCACATTCCATCCCAAAAGAAGTCCAAAGTCCTAAATCTAGCATTCAAGACCATAGATAATTCTAGCCCAGTTGACGATATAATAGAAATAACGAGAAACTCTGGATTCAAGTGTTACCTCTGACACTTATCCAAGCAAGTCACTTTAACTTCTGGTTTGAGTAAGAGCAAATGAGTAGCAAAATGTTTTTAGAAGAACCATAAAGAGAAATATTTCCACAAGGAAGCATGTGTCACTAAAGATTTAGGAAAGAAGAATGGCATTGAAAGATATACGTTCAAGGCAACTACAAACATCTATAAATGCTGAAGTAATACATATCAAGCAGTTATTTAAAACAACTTCAAAATTTTAGGGAATCTATGTTGCCTAGAGTATTTTCTACGCAAGATAATACAGTTACCTGACCAAAAGAGAAGGTGATAGAAGGGAAAAAAATGTTTCCTGATTGAGGTCATCTCCCAAGGACGATATTAAGTAACAAGATGACAACTAGATAGGTATAATTAAAGGGAAGAATAGAGGGTAACCAGGTCAAGTTCCAGGGCTCAACTCCAAACTAAGAGAGAGAGAGGGAGACAGAGAGACTTTTTCACTGCGGGACAGACTAGCTAAACCAGAAATCTTGAGAGGGAAAAATAAAAACGGGTGATTCAAGACACAAGTACTCTGGTAATCAAATATCCTTTTATTTTCCAAATGGGGTTGCCATAGAACAATCACTAAATAGTTGGTGCTTCTTCCTAAATCCCACCAAAGTCAACCAGGCCAAGTGGCTCAGCACATGCTTTAATAACCCTAACTGCTTAAACATATGGAAAGGGAAACCAGACATACAGTTAGTTATCAGGAATGACCATCTCCCCTGATGTGCTAGACAGATATGGATTTGGTGGCCTATAAAGTGGGCCCTGAAGCCATTAAATCCCAGTGATTAGGGCTTTGGGAAAGCAGGAGCTTTTTGGTCAAATGAGTGGAAAAAAAAAAAAAGCAGCAGATAAGTGGGACAGGCATAATATTTGGTCAAAAGCACATAAACCAAACCAACAAATGTACTCAAAGGAAACTGTACCAGATCCAGGCTGTCACTTCTGTTCATAGAAAATTGGCTATGTAGATAAGAAGGTAGAGAAACATATTTCTCTGGGGAAGAAAATTTTGATCTCACTTCCCAAACACATATAAGCTTATTTTAAGTAGTTGCCCCACTATTATCACTGTCCAAGACAAGGGTCATGAACCTATGCAAAATCTGCTACTCTGCAAATTACTTGCTGACTATACTCACATGGAACTTCTGCAATGGGACAAAGATGGAGGCTAGGTCAGGTGTTGCCTCAACTCCTTACAAAGAATACACAAAAAAACTGTTAAGAGCTATTGTCTCTGGGGTCTTAAGTGAGAGGGAGACAACTTTTCCTTGTACTGTATAGTGCATGAGGAGGTCCTATTTTTTTTTTAATTTTATTTATTTATTTATTATCCCCCCCGCCAAAGCCCCAGTAGATAGTTGTATGTCACAGCTGCACATCCTTCTAGTTGCTGTATGTGGGACGCAGCCTCAGCATGGCCGGAGCAGCAGTGCATCGGTGCGCTCCCGGGATCCGAACCCAGGCCGCCAGCAGCAGAGCGCACGCACCTAACTGCTAAGCCACGGGGCCGGCCCAACGAGGTCCTATATTATCTGCCCTTTCTCCCAACGCACACCCATTGGACCTCCCCAAACAGATCTACTTCTCCCCACATCTCTCTTGCTCACTGGTAATAACCAGCCTCAGGGCCTTTGCACTTTCTATTCATATCTACATGACTTCATTCTAATTTCTTTTAGGTCTCTCTCAAACATACCTTATAAGTGAGGCCCTCCCTGACCACTCTATATTAAAAAACCTCACTCCCACCCTGGCATTTCTTATTCACCACCCTACATATCCTGCTTTATTTTTTCTCAATAGTATCATCACACTCTAACATACTATATATTTACTTGCTTATTTATCTCTTTCAACTAGAATGTAAGCTCTGTGAGGTCTATTTGGTGTACTGTTTATTCCAGTGCATGGCATACAGCAGGCTCTCAAACTTCTTTCAAATAAATGAAGACGTTTTACTTTTTCAATGAAAACAAAAGTTAAATTTTAGAAAAATAAATCAACTTTGTTTCATTTTTATTTCTATACCTTTTTTCTAATTGTGATCATAGGCCCATCAGTTGGGGTCTCCTGTAGCCTTACCTGCAGATTTGGCTAACCTTCTGCAGGGCATTCATTCAAATAGCCAGCTTTGCCCTGGTTACAAAGCATTCAACAGAGAGTAGAACAGCAGAGAGGTTACAGAACCCTCCCTCCATTCCAACAAAGAAACAGTGGAAAGAAATCAGATTGGCACCAATTTATCCTTTAAAATAGACTACTCTATTTTAAAAGTGTGCTGAATATACACTAGCTATTTTATTTCAATGAGATTTACTTCACTTGCAATGAAATGGGAACTGTAGGTACTATGATAAAGGTCTTGAAAAGCTGACCTAGTTTCTATAACATCTTATGTCCTCAACCATCAGAACATATTTTGGTTTCTTAAAATATAAGCTCCCTAAAACAAAAATCTTTTCACCCTACAAAGAGACCTCTCAACATGCTACTGCCTTCCAATATAGAACAACAAGGGAAGCACATACAAAACTGATAACTTATTCTGAGAAAAGTAAATTTCTTTTGCTTTACTGTCAACTGAACCAAAATGAGTAATTAATTAGTAAATGTGGATGAGATCTGAAAATCAAAAACATAAAAATAATCTGAATTACTAAAAGAGGTCAATCTTCTTGGATCACAACAATTAATCCTAATCCAGATCTAATTGAAGTAAACCTGAAGCAGTATCCTAAAACTTGTACCTTTGGCACATGAGTACAATTTATTCAGTAATAATCAGAAATTTCTTCCACATTAAGTGTTAGTGAGGCAAAGCGATGCCCAGGAAGACCATAATCCTAAGGGGAAAAAAAGATAGGAAAGGCAAAGAGAGACAACAGAGAACAGGAAAGCAAACAAAATGGAGACAACATAGGAGATTCAGTAGAGGGAAATGTGGGTTTAAAAAAATGTGGAGAGCTGGGGGAGTTACGATAGGGAGTTACGGAGTGCCAATAGAAATTAGTTTAAATACTACTCAGAACACTAGTTTCATGGGTTATTTAGTATGAAGGGAAAGAAAAAAGAAGGAAAACCTTAGACTGGAGGAAATCTAAAACTTTCCAGGCAAGGCTGCACCTAACACATATTTCCCACAGGGCACAGTTTGGCTTTTCCACATACAAGAGCAGACCTCTTTCTTAGAAGCATGCTTCTCACAGGAAGCATTGAAGAACTCAAAATTTCTACATGTCCCAGTTTTGCAAACGTCCACAAATAAGGGTTGAAAATAGATGGGCCAACCCTGTGGCTTGGCGCTTAGGTGCGCGCGCTCCGCTACTGGCAGCCCGGGTTCGGATCCCTGGCGCACACCGACGCACGGCTTCTCCTGCCATGCTGAGGCCACGACCCACATACAGCAACTAGAAGGATGTGCAACTATGCATACAACTATCTACTGGGGCTTTGGGGAAAAAAAGGAGGAGGATTGGCAATAGATGTTAGCTCAGAGCCCGTCTTCCTCAGCAAAAAGAGGAGGATTAGCATGGATGTTAGCTCAGGGCTGATCTTCCTCACAAAAAAGAAAAAAAAAGAAAATAGAGAATGATGTTTTCTGGACATAAAAGAGAGAGGTTTATTTCAAGAAAAGGGATAGTAAAAGCCTGCCTTCATTTTTATGTAATTATTTCTTGTACAACCATTCATAACTGAATGTTATCCTACAAAATCCTGGTTAAACAAGTGAGATTTCAAGGTAAAGAATCTGGTTCAAAGTCAAGAATAATAAACCCAAACAAAGCTTTTTCAAACCATTCTCTGCCAAAATTAAAGTCTACCCTTGGATGCTAAAGTTCTGTCTGTCTCTTGTAGATACAAAAAGGTGGGAAAAACGTATCGCTGTTTTTTTCCTCAAGTATCCAAGTCTCTGAGGAAATTACTGCAAGATATTCAAGCTTTGCCACTTGTTTCTCTTCCCCCACTCAGACCTCATTTTACTTTATTAAAAGTTATCCATGTCTTTATTTTGGACAACCCTACCCACAAAACTCCCAAAACTTGCCTATTACCAAAGACATTTTTTTCCCATAAAAAAAAAGAAAGTTACGGCCCCGTGGCATGGTGGTTAAGTTCGCGCACTCCACTTCCGCAGCCCAGGGTTCCCAGGTTCAGATCCCAGGCTAGGACCTACGCACCGCTTATCAAGCCATGCTGTGGCAGCGTCCCATATAAAGTAGAGGGAGATGGGCACGCATGTTAGCCCAGGGCCAATCTTTCTCAGCAAAAAAGAGGAGGACTGGCAACAGATGTTAGCTCTGGACTTATCTTCCTCAAAAAAAAAATTAATTAAAAAAATAAAAATAAAAAACAAGAAAGTTAGTTTACCCCTCCAGGAAGCCCATTTATTCTGTAATATAAGCATACATATCTACCATAGAGTCTCAGATTTTAAGAGATCTTAAAGGGCATTTATTCCAACAGACAAATGATGTTTGAATTCATTAAAGTATCCATTCTAATAGCAAACATTTGCAAGGTATTCCAGTGAGCTGGGCACCATTCTATGAATTTTTCATATATTAAATCACTTAATCATCACAGCAATCCTAGAGATGGTTAATATTATTGTCCTCATTGCACAGACAAGGAGACCAATGCATAGAGCAATTAAACAATTTACCCAAGGTTACACGGCTAGTAAGTGGCACAGTAAGATTTGAACTCAAGCAGTCCAGCTCCAGCATCCATGCTCTTAACCATTATGCTAAACTGCCCTGCCTCTCCATATCTGTGAAACTCTCAGACTGGAAATTCTGTTTGGTCAGCATATCGATCAAAAAATAAAGAACAAAGCACTTGTGGCAAACTGTTAACAATGGGCGTCTAGGTGAAGGGTATACAGGGAGTAACTGGGCTCTTCTTGCAACTTTCCTGTGAGTTTGAAATTTTTTCAAAATAAAAAGTTAAAAGTTGCTTTTATCATCATATAATGGGACACATTTTGTAAAAGCGATGACCAATTACCTGCTGGCCAGTAAAGAAGGCTTTAAGAAAAGAAAACTCTGGATCCTTATAATGTCCCCACTATATGCCTCATCTAAATGGCCCACACCACTCCAGGCAGACTAAAGGACTTAATGGAGAGGAAGTGCCCCTAAAAATGAGGAACACTGTTCCTGAACCAGAATAGTAAATGTGGGTCCCATTCTCAATGTTTAATATTTAATAATCAACAACATGCAATTATTCCAAGTAGAATAAGGATAAAAAAATTACTTCCAAAAATATATTAAACAATATAACTAAATACAAATCAATCCATATTTCCTCCTTGTTAGTTCTAACCAGACAGTTGTTCTTCCCTCCTTACAACCTTCCTGCCAGGCTATATCAATGCTCTCTACTGGAAACCTAGGAGGCAGCTGCATTTAGGCAGAGAATCCCTATTTCACCTTCTCATGGCATTGAACTCCTTTTTCGAGGGAAGAGAACATGAAATCACATACTGAATACCTATGGTTCATTCCTTTAGGCAAGCTTCTTGTTACTATTATTCTAAATTGCTCATGAAAATTCATTTGGGTTCTTAAACTCATAAACTTCCCAATACATTTGGTGAACAAAATTTCTTTAAGTTTCATGGCAGAAGCAGTGACAAAAAATACAGTGAGGGGGCCGGCCCCATGGCTTAGCGGTTAAGTGTGCGCGCTCCGCTACTGGCGGCCCGGGGTTCGGATCCCAGGCGCGCACTGACGCACCGCTTGTCCAGCCATGCTGAGGCGGCGTCCCACATACAGCAACTAGAAGGATGTGCAACTATGACATAAAGCTATCTACTGGGGCTTTGGGCAGAAAAAGGGGGAAAAAAAAGGAGGAGGATTGGCAATAGATGTTAGCTCAGGGCGGGTCTTCCTCAGCAAAAAGAGGAGGATTGGCATGGATGTTAGCTCAAGGCTGATCTTCCTCACACACACACAAAAAAAAACACAGTGATATACAAACATACTTTCTTTGAAACACTGATGTTCAAAACTATAATCCCAAGCTTTTTATGTTTTTATTAAAAAGTATAAAAACCACTCACTTCTAACATGGCTGAAAGCCAATATTTCCCTGCTGCTGCCCTAATATGCTCTAGGTAACCAGTTCCTCTCCCCTAGAAAATGGCTACATTTAAGGTTCCAGTGGCTGAAGTTAACAGCTGCCTATATTATGAAATGAAATGACTAGGACCCTAACTTTTTTACACTATTCTTTGGACTGCTTGCCCAGAAGGGAAACAGGATTAAAGAAAAATTAAAATTTTAAATCTTCAATTATTTCCAGAAACTTTAATTAAAAACGGAAGGTACGGGGCCGGCCCCGTGGCTTAGCGGTTAAGTGCTCACGCTCCACTACCGGCTGCCCGGGTTCGGATCCCAGGCGCGCACCGACGCACCGCTTCCCCAGCCATGCTGAGGCGGCGTCCCACATACAGCAACTAGAAGGATGTGCAACTATGACATACAACTATCTACTGGGGCTTTGGAGGATTAAAAAAAACAAGGAGGAGGATTGGCAATAGACGTTAGCTCAGAGCCAGTCTTCCTCAGCAAAAAGAGGAGGATTAGCATGTATGTTAGCTCAGGGCTGATCGTCCTCACAAAAAAAAAAAAAAAAATGGAAGGTACGAAATGTGTAAAAGGTTGAAACTACAGACTACAGTAAAAGTTTCAAAATTACATTGCAATTTTATTAATCTATGTTGTATTGCTTCTTATCTCAACTTCCTTTCAGCATTCCCCACAAAAATCCCTCACTAATTCCCATCAAACGCCTTATTTAACCAAGGCTTATTGAGCACCTCAGTATATACCAGACACCAAATAGGTGCTAAGAGAATACAGAGATAAGACAGTACCTACATTCAAGCAATTCATTCTAGAGGAAAAGATAAAAATCAATAGACAATTTTAATACAGTGTGATAAACACTATTTGAACTACCTGCTACAAGCCTCTCCCTGCAAGGCATTCCAAACCACACTGGCAATATCATTCCAAACCACATGCCTGAAAATTCTTTAGAAGAAGCAATTTCACTGATAATCAAATGAAGTTTGAAGCATTTCCGATAAGTTTAACAAATTAGGACAGCAATGATGTACATATGGAAAGATCCCTTTTCTAAAGATTGAGATAATATCCATTCTAACATATCTCGGCCCCCATGGGCGTTATGGAAAATGGATTTTTTACATACATTATCCCAACACTGAGTGGGTTAGAAATCTAAGTGAGGACTGACCCTCCCCAAGATCAAACACTTGCCTCTAGCAAGGGCTCATTTTAGTTCTGGCTCTTGTTTCTGTTCTCTCTGGAGAATGGCAATGTATTAGTGGTTATGTCCACGGACTTGGTAGTTAGTCAGACCAGGATTTAATCCTAGCTTTGGCTACTTACAGGCAATGAGATTTTCAGTGAACCTCAGCTTCTCTAAGGCTCAAATTCCTTACCAAAAAAAAAACAGTTGTTGTGGGAAATTAAGTACATAGTTTATGCAAAATGCTTAGCAAACAGTAAAAAAAACAAGGGAGGGTGGGAGAGGGAGGACTGGCAGTTAGTAACAGAAGACCATCAGGTACCAAAATAGAAAGCAATAAATTATACAGAGCTAATCATTTTGTTATTCCAACTGAATAGTGAACTATGCTTAATTTATTTGCATCCATCCTGTCTCACCCATCCCTAGAGAGCAACTACCTCATAAACCTAAGGCTGAATTGCAATTACTTGGAGCTTTTTTTTTTTTTTAAGATCTCCAATAGCCCCAATTTTTATACTAGCTGAGAGAACATGTTCTAGCCCCTCTGACTCTCCCTAATTGGAACCCTAAGAAAGGCAGTAGAACTCTAACCACCCAAAGGAGACTCCGACCTGGCACACAGACCCGCTACCTTAGTCATATAACAAAGAAACCAACAGTATATAGGAGTCAAACAAGGAAAGAAAAATCTGCACAACTCATACTTACTTGTCATCATTTTTCACCCCAAAATTAAAATGAGGAGCACAACAAAAAATAAAAGATTTACTTATTCCTGTCCTTTATTATATTTCCTGAAAGAACTAGTAGAGGTGAGGTAGAAGACAAATCTTCCATCTTATCATCCAAAAGCCTTCACAGTACACACCAGTCAAAACAATGCCTCAGTTCGCAGAAATACTCCTGGACGCTAGTTAACTAGGATGCTCTCTGCAGCTACACAAAGCCCAGTATTTAAAGCTGGACCCAAATCACCACCACTCAGTCATCCAGAACCTATTTTCAAACTGCCTTTGTACTCCCTTCTTCAGATTCCCTCATCCCTCCCCCTAAAGGTTGAGTGGGAAACCGACACTCTGGCAGAAACATGACCAACCCTCCAAAGATCCACCAAGAAACGTCCCTAGGCTGGAGTCAAGGCAGAGAGAACATTTGAGAGAAATTTGGAAAATATTAAATAAGAACTACAGCCCAACAGACTGTACATGTTGTCTTTTTTCTTTCTTTTTAGCTACACTTGCTATAATTATGAGATCCAGACATTAAAATTTTACTGTAGCCCTTGCATAGATGATAGTAGATTAAAAGGAGGAACAAAGTTCTGTTTCCCCTGAAGCCACAACCTCACAAAGATGAAATCACCTTTCAAGAAATACTTTCATTCCAGAAAAGGAATTCAATGAAGTGTTCTAGTCTAAAAAGAATTGGGGGGAGGGAGGCACAAAATCAGAGGATTATTAAAGAAACATACCAGTTTAAAGCTAATGAGCAGCTTACATATTAAAGCCCATCTTGTTACAATTAGGGCAGTATCTTTTCCAGCTATAATTTTCAGACCGATTCACATTTTCAAAGGGAGAAGGAAGAGAACACCCGGTTTTCAGCTACTGATGAGTTGGCTATATAATTATCTAAAATCAGTATTTCTGCAAGAATGTATTTGCGAAAACAAAAACAAAACAAATCTTAAGATGAAATATAAGATATGCAAACAGTCATGGGCCTTCAGCTCTTAAGATTTCTGATTTCACAGCAAATTAACGAAACAAAAAACTCACCTCCAAAAAACAACTTTCAGTTTGGTTTAAAATTAAGAATTCCCCTTGTGCTTTCTCGAATGCATTCTAAACACTAAAGTTTGTTTTCTCTTGGCCTAACCTTATTTAATCCACAGCCCTTTCAAAAAGCACAAAGCTGAAAATATTTTTAGGTGTACTGCCACTTTACTAAGGTGAACTAAAAAACATGATTAGAATTTCCTTATCCCTTTAAGCACAGAAACCAAACGTTACCGGTAGTATTTGCAGACTGAACATACAACACCTCCACAAATTTTTGCAATCAAAGGTAGTTTAAGGAGGAAAGGAATGGCAATTCAGTTAACATGGATCCATTTGTTTTCTGTTATAAGGCAAAGCAAGGAGGCTACGTCTAGCAGGAGAATGAGGCTCCCACCCACCGCACCTGGAAAAGTAAGAGGGATCCACCCAGGAACAGCAAGGCTGAAACCGATCTGGGCCGTTCAAACTCTCTGGGGAAAAAAACACCACAATTTAAGCTGCAAAGCTCCCTGCAACTTTCCACTTCCACGAATCTAATAATAAAAGGGGAAAAAAAGTTTTGAAACATATGAAGAACCATCTGTATAACTAGCTTCTGACCCGGACAAATTCCTTTCCCAACCCACACGCAACATGCCAACTTTTGGTTTGGGCTCTGAAATCAGAAGTTTGTTAGCTTAATCCAGAAAAAAAATATAAAATAAAAGAACACATCAAAATGTAAATTTACACAATTGCTCTTACCCCTCTGAATCCACTCATCGCCCCTATGTTAGAGAGACCTAGAAGTTTGTTTCTGGGTCTTGAATATTTTAACCTTTTTTTAATACAATAAAATACCGAAATTCCCCAAAGTAAGTAGAAAGGAAAAGTAGTAATTGCTTAAAAATCACCCATCAGCATAGCAGACTCTTGTTTGTAAATTCCCTCCGGTTACCGTAAGACAAAAATTCGATTTGGCTTATCTTCCTTTACCCGTCTGTATACACATTTTTAAAAAGGCACACACCTCAAATGTGGACTTCTAAAAACCAGTCCTTTAAGAAAGAAACCCAAGGCTTCGTCAATGTGCTGAGAAAGACAAATCCAGCAAGGTAGTTGATTTTTCGCCACCTCTTCCTCCTTTCAGGATCTTTCCTACTCTTCTTTCTCTCTCTCCCTCTCTTTTTTTTTCTCTCAGATCCAACACCTAAAATGGAAGTTGCACCCAGCCAAAGGCTAGAGAGCCTGGGTGGTGACAAACTGATCTGGCAGCCCTACCCCCTCGCTTTCCTAAGTGATGTCAGCCCCTGAGAACTTCCAATAGGAGCCAGGCATAAATCAGGGAACTGATTTTATCCAATAGGAAACTTTATTATAGGAAATTAAAAAAAAAAAGGAGAGAGGAGGAGAGAAAGAGACAGGGGGAAGTTTTATATATATATTTATATTTAAAGTGGAGACTATACAATCTCTGAGGAATTACTGCAGAGCTCCAGGCGGGCCGAAGGAACGAGGGCTTTTTAGAATGGCACACCTAAGCCTTGGTTCTCTTTGATGGTGGGGTTCTTGCTCCCTCTCTCTTCCTTTCCGGGTAGGGAAACAGAGAAGACCTGATTTTATTTGCCTGCTATTTGGTTTGTTGCTTTCCACTCCAAAGCGTTTTCCCAAAGGAAGACGGGAAGGGAAGGAGACAGAAAGCCTAGAAACAGGACTACTATGTGTTGATTGGGATGGTAGGGGAGATCTGAGGTAAACTCTCAATTTCATTGTTTTAGTTTAACTGCATTAAAGCTAATTAGAAAAAAATAAATGCCTGGACTTGTTAACAGTTTTAAGTGTCTCTACTTTCAACTATAAGGAAACTGAATCCATTTGGCTGCTGAGGAAAATTGCTGTCTTCCCTTCTGTCTCCAAATCAAAATAATGTGGGTCTATAGAGGAGAATAAATAGAATCCAATAAACAAGGAATATATTTAGAGGAGATAACAGCATGTGTAAGGATAAGTAAGTCTCATATCAAGAAAATGTGATTTCTTTGTGAACTTCAAGCTTAAGATGATCTAGTTCATACATTCTCTTTTTACACCTGACCTAAATAAAGAATTATACAGGTATTCTTTTTCTGAATTAAGAGTCATCCTTAATATGTTCTTAGACTGTTAGGCCATGAAGGAAGGGATTGGATTTTTTTTTCACGCTTGACCAAGACTACTAGTATTTTATGGTCATTCCGTGGTTACTAAATAAAGATGATAATGATGAATGGAAAATTTCCTTCTTTCTTACTGAAAAATCTAAAATCTATCCTGTAGATTACTGCCAAACGAATCTTCATAAAGTTTTCATAACCTAGAATAGTGGTTAAGAGCATAGGTTCTGCAGTCTGACTGCCTGGCTTCAAACCTTCCTCCTCTGTAAGCATACTTACTGGAGTAAAGGTACTACTACATGACCTTGGACAAATTATATAATCTCTCTGTGCCTCAGTTTCCTTAACTGTAAAATGGAGATAATAACTATATCTCTCTCACAGGACTGTTGTGAGAATTGAAATACATATAAATTTCTTAAAACAATGTATGGTATATAGTATAAACTCACTGAGTTATTATTATTATATTTCAAAAGCCAAAGATAATTGCCAAAGGAAAACAATCAGCACAAGAAATGTTCATTGATTCACTGGTTCCTAGATCAAAGCCATATTCTAGAATATTCTATGATTTACTAGAGATGGATCGGTCTTGTTTCCTTCACATCACCACTAACAACTGGCAAGTATTTTGCCTTCCTTTTTCATGTACGTGCGTGCATGTGTGTGTATGTATTTTCCTGTCTCCCCTACCCAAAGATACGTTCCATGAAGGCATGAACAGTGTCTTTCTAGTTCATGTTGTATCCCCAGAGCTCAGCCTTATATCTCATACTTAGCAACATATGAATGAGTGAATGAAGTCTCTTGGCTTACTAATTATGTAATCCTGAACAAGTCATTTAACATTAATGAATTTATAGGTAACATTCAAAATAAAATTATATACAAATTAAAAAAGATAACTCAGTGGTGAAAAAGTTGTTTAAATTTATCTGAAACAGCTATCTCCAAATAAAGCACCACAAGCATTAACACTCACTGAGGGAAAAACTGTTTACACTCAGCTAATAGAAAATAAAAAGACTAGTTCCACTTGGGTTATTTTGAGCACCTACTGTGAGCCAGGTACTCTTCTAGATGTCAAGGATAATAAGACAGACAAGTTTCCTGCTCTCGAAAAGCCTACATTCTAGCAGGGGGAGAGAGATTATAAATAAGATGTCAGATGGAGCACCATGAAGAGATCTAAAACAAACTGTCGAGAATGACTTGTTACTTGTTGTAGATGGGATATCAGGGACAAACTCTCAGGAGAGGTGACATTTAAGTTGAAATCTGAATGGTAAGAAGCAGTCAACCATGATAACATATGAGCAATGATAACTATTAATGCCAAAGCCCTAAAGAGTGGGGCTAAAACATACTGGATCCAGCAGAGCTATTGGTAATGAGCAGGGCGGGACAGGCAGGAATCAGAATATGAAGGGTTCTATAGGTTAGAGGAAGTTTCGATTTTATTCTTAGGTAGAGGAAGACCTGTGCGAGTTTTAAACAGCGGAATGACATGATCTAACTCACATTTTGAAAAGATCTGGCTGCTTACGTGACAAATGGATTAAAGAGGAGGCAAGAGTGAAAGCAAGGAAATTAGTTTGAAGGTCAAGTTGTAGTGACATGGAATTGACTACAGTGGTAGCGGTAAAAATGGAGAGAAGTCAACCAATAGGGTTTATGTTTAGAGATACAGGGTGGTTTCTGCTTTGGGGTTTTTTTTTCCTTTCCTTTTTTCCTTTCTTTTTTTGTTTTGTTTTGTTTTAAATGCATGGAATATTACATTCTGTGCTCGCTTTTACAACTCTCAAAGTTTAACCTCCCCACCCACAACCATCACCACTTACACACAAAGGAAAATAAGACACCATAAAATGGTGAAAGATTAAGGAAGAGCTGGGAAATAAAATTGTATTTAAAAAAGCAATATTAAAATTATACAGGGCAGAGTGCTGTGCTGTGATGACTCTACTTGTAAAACAGACTAAAACCATAAATGCCAAGGAGAAGAAATGAACAAAATTCAACTCCAGCAAAAATACTGGCTATGCATACGAAAGAAAACAAAATATTTTCACTCCTTTCTACCCTCTGATGGCTACACATTACCATCCCAAGTTTGTCTTTGGTTTGGTGAGCAAGATTGGTCCTGAGCTAACATCTGTTGCCAATCCTCCTCTTTTTGCTTGAGGAAAACTACTCTTGAGCTAACATCTATGCCAATCTTTCTCCATTTTTTTTTTTTTTTTTTTGGTGAGGAAGATTAACCCTGAGCTAACATCTGTTGCCAATCCTCCTCTTTTTGCTGAGGAAGATTGGCCCTGGGCTAACATCCATGCCCATCTTTTTTTGTTGTTTTTTTTTAACAAAGGTTTATTTTTGTTTTTTCCCCAAAGCCCCAGTAGATAGTTGTATGTCATAGTTGCACATCCTTCTAGTTGTTGTATGTGGGACTCGGACTCAGCATGGCTGGAGAAGCAGTGCAATGCTGTGCACCCAGGATCCGAACCTGGGCCGCCAGTAGCAGAGCATGCACACTTAACCGCTAAGCCACAGGGCCGGCCTATGTGTCCATCTTCCTCTACTTTTTTTATGTGGGACGCCTGCCACAGTATGGCCTGATGAGTGGTGCACAGGTCCACGCCCGGGATCTGAACCTGCGAGCCCCAGGCCACCGAAGCAGAGCACACGAACTTAACCGCTACGCCACTGGGCCGGCCCCCAGTCTTCCTCTATGTTATATGTGGGACACCACCACGCCATGGTTTGATGAGCAGTCTGTAGGTCCGCACCTGGGATCCAAACCTGAGAACCCCAGGCTGCCGAAGCTGAGCACGCAAACTTAACCACTACACCACTGGGCCAGCCCCTGAAGTTTGTCCTTTTTGAAGCCCTGGGTAGGATGCCCATTTATCATTCCCTTTACAAACTCTACTAACACAAGATTTAACTAAAATGGTGTTGGATTAAGAAAAAAAAAGTGAGTCCTCTCCACTTCTTGAAAATTAATCTAATCCTGATAACAATAATATTCACAAGGGGATATAATATTTATATTTTCCTTACAACGCCACAGAATCACCTATGCTGGTACTCCACCTGCCTAATCAAGTCTTGATTCCACAGCAACAGACGCCATAAACAAGCGTTGTTCTGCCTTCTGTTCTTTTTTTTTGGCTTGCTTGCTGTGTGTGTGTGTGTGTGTGTGTGTGTACGCACGCGTGCGCTGCTGACATCTAAAATCTGTCCTCCTTCTGCTAAATTTTATGTCCTTTCCGGAACTGCTTCCTCTTCAAAATAGGACAACTGCAACCAAAAATGGCTTCTGTTCCTTGTTTCTTTTTCCATCTTAAGAGCAGAGGCCTCAAACTATGGAAAATATAACCTGACTTGGAAATCCCCCCTCATATTTCAGTCAACCACCTCAAATCCTTTTTGAAAAAATTTTAGATATCAACAAAGGCATATTCGAGCGCACTATACCACTCACCCCTCTACGTTTTGTGTCTTTGCAGATTCCCCTCCTCTTAGGCATCTTCCCATTCTGCCTCCAGTTGGCCTCAGCGGGGGCTGCTCCATCTTAATTCACCACGCTTTGTCACCAGTGGCTTTGGATTCTGCCATCTTCGTCCAGAGCTGGACATCAGGGGACATCTGACCGAAGCCAGGACCCGGGTCCTAATGTACACAGGGGAAAGAACCAATATACAGATTTATAACGTGGGTTGACATTCTCCCTAAATGTTTAATCTTGAGATCACTTGATTCTTAATATCATCCCTGAAAACAGCTGTCTCCAGTCAGGAAGTGCGCTAAATAAATCATCTCCGAAAGGACACGGGAGACCATTCTAGACTGGAAGTTCTGCAACTCCCTAGACCACCAGTTCTCCGACATTTGGGGCTGGAGTGGAATCTGTGAAAAACTTAAGTGCGGAAACTAGCCCAATGACCTTGTTCCAGAACACCGCTGGCCTAAGGAGACATCTAGACTAGAGATTTGGAGTCAAGGTGCGAGTAGAGGCTTCCAGAGGCTTTTTCCTCCATTAAGCCCGGAGAGAGGCCATTTGCAACCTCTTCAAAGCGAAGCTGGAGATGTCCTTCACCCGCCTCGGAGGCTGCCCGATTGGAGAGTCCTGACCCTCTTTTCGGCGTGTTTTCATCGAGCGCCGAGCAAGAAGACGGCCTCCCCAAGAATTCCTCCCAAGCAGCCCGTGCCCCTACCTCTCGCGGCAGCCGACTGTCTTCCCTCAGCCCTCAAGTCCCTCGAGACTTAGCCTCCCGCCCAAAGCGCTCCTCCTCCTGTGATTGGCTCTCCCAGGAGGCTTCGGCCAATGGGGATGACGTATTCAGGCAGACGTAAACCCGAGGGTTGGGGGAGGAGGAAGGACGTCGGGCCCCGCGACACGGTGCGCGAGGACAGCGGCGCGAGGACAGCGGCGCGAGGTGTGTGGCGTGGTCTTCGGCCGTCGGTGTCACCACCTCCCAGTGCATGAGGGTGCCGGGGCCCGCGGCAGTACGGGGGCGACAGGGGGTGTCTGCAAAGCCCGTGCGGCCAGAGGTGGCGGTGAGCGTGAGCCCTGAATTCGGGCCTCCGGGATCGCCACGCTCCATTCCCAGAAGCCTTCGCGCCGAGAGGTTTCTCTTCAAAGGAGTTGGGCCGGGGCGCCTGGAGCGTGCGGGGCTCCCAGCTTTGCAGGGCGGTCCCTGAAGCCCTGCTTTGTCCGCCAACCCTGATTCCTTTGGTTCTGGATGGGGAGAGGAACCCTGAGGCCGTTGACCCACCTGTGCTGCTTTCTCTGCTAATCGTCCCCATGCGAGGCCGGACATTGGGAGGTAGCAAGGCGGGCTGGACAGAGGACCCAAGCACAGAGAGGACAGCAGAAGCAACTCCTACTGCAGGACTATTACAGGGTGGGTCTGGGGGCAAGGCTGGGTGCTGGTGGGTTAGGAAGCTTCCCCAGGGCCTAGGTTTGGGCTCTTGCAACAGCTGCTATCCTCCACCCCCATCTCTGGCTGGGATTGGAATTGAACCTACCCTTTTCTTAATTTTCCTTTCCACTCCTTTTTTTTCCCTTATAGTTTGGCGTGAACTATTGGGATCCTCAGTGCCGCCTGACAGAAAACTGCATGCAGGAAAGGAACACCAGCTGTGCAGTGAGTGTGGGGGTTTCAGTGCAAAAAGCTGGAAATGTAGTAAGCCTGAAGTCAGAATATCCAGCTTCTTTTGGGAGGGGTGGAATGCTTAATTATCCTTGCTGCATAGTTATCCAGGTAATTAACCAGACTGAGAAACGTAAGGCCAAGTTCTTTGCCAATTTCCAGGCTGAATCAGGCTCGCTTTGGTCAAGAATATCTGAACCAAGGGTGGCAATGACCTTATTTTTGTGAGAGACCTCATGAAGTCCAACAGCTTCTTTTCTTGATGGTGCACCCTCTGCTGGTTAGTGTGATAGAGTGAGCTAAGAGAAAAGAAGGTGTGTACGACTTTCTAGAGATCATTTTATGCTCGATATTGTTTCTTTAAAAGTATTAAATCAAGGATTATACCCATGGAACTTGGAAGTGTGGTGATCAGGAAGCATATGAGTAGTCAGCACTGTACGAGTTGAGTCTCAATAGTTGAGATGTTGAATGAGGAAGGTTTAAGGATAGTAACAACAGCTACCATATTGGGGGTGATATTTATTATGTGCCAGGCATTCACAGTGCTAGGCAATTTTACCTGCATTGACTCATTTAATCTTTAAAACAGTCCTGCGATGTAAGTACTGTTATCATTCCCATTTCATAGATGGAAAAGTGAGACTCGGAGAAGTTAGGTCATCTGCCTGAGATTGTACAGCTATACCAATAACTATAGCTGAGATTCAAATCTAGGTTTATCTCTGAGCTCCTACATGTAATCGCTATGATATTCTTTCTTGAGATACCCTTGGCACAACTTCTGGGCTTATGGTTTCTCAACTCATGCCATTATCTCTCAATGGCATGATAATCATCTCATTATCTCTCTATTTATTTCAAAGACAAAAAACAAATTAGGTATAACCATGCTTCTAAAATGTATTATCTCATCCACAGGAATCTGATCTGAGAAAACCTAAGTTTGTTAAGAGACCAACATGTGCTCTCCTGCCAGTCCCAAAATCCTATATAGGAATCCCCGGTTCCTCCGGTTAGCTTTTCTGCAGCTTCATCACCAGCAACAGAGTGGTGTGTTCTGTGATGTCCTTCTGCAGGCAGAAGGTAAGAGACTTGTGGGGACTCGACTGAAAACTCACTATAGAATAAGGTAAAATGAGTTTAGGATCAGAGGGTGGAGGACAAAACCAAGAAAATGTGTTACCACCTTTGAGCACTGTAAGCTATTTGGTAAAGAGCTTTGTGTTTCTAGGACAGTTACTGTTTTCAAGAGTGAAAATGGGACTATGCTCTTTTTCTCTTAAAAAAATGAAACTGTGAAGTTTCGTAAGCATAGAAATTCTATAAAACATGGATAATAATATCATAATGGGGTGGTTGTGAAGATTGAGTTAACATATGTAAAGCACTTAGAACAGTGCTTTTAATCTGCTAAGCACGATATAAGTTTCAGATGATACTATTAACGTATTTTCCCATTTTCTTGCCAAGCTGTTGCTTAATTTTTTTTTCTTGTCTTCAAATTGATGGTTTTTGTTGTTTGTTGTTAGATTTAAAAATATATGGCTTATTTCCACCCCTTCCCTTTACACTTAAAATGTTAAATCATCATGAGATAGAGCCTGGTATAATGTAAAAGGCCCAAGACTAGGAGTCAGAGGACCTGAGTTTAAGACCTAGCTTTGTTACTTAGGAACTGAGTGACAAATGGGCAAGTGATTTCATCTCTCTCGAGCTCAGTTTCTTCATTTATAAAAAAAGATTATGACAGCCAACATTGTGTAGCACTCTACAGTTTGCAGAGTAATACAGTATAGTACAGTGTCTCATTTGATGCTTATAACAGCCTTGTGAGATAAGTAATGTTATATGGTTCCAGTTGTATGGATGAGTGAATTGAGGCCTAGAGAGTTAAATGACTTGCCTATTGGTTCTCTTAGTAAGTGCAGAGTTGGGATTCATTCCTTTATTCAAAATAAAGAAAAAAGTATCAATTGCCTGTTGTATGCTTCTACACTGTACTAGCATGGGCATTCAGTATCTATGAAGATAAACTTCCTCCTCATAAGGAAATCACATAAGGGGGAGACATTCAAATAACCAGTGCACGGGGCCGGCCCCATGGCGTAGCGGTTAAGTGCGTGCACTCTGCTGCTGGCGGCCCGGGTTCAGATCCCAGGCGGGCACTGACGCACCCCTTGTCAGGCCATGCTGTGGCAGCGTCCCACATAAAGTGGAGGAAAATCGGCATGGATGTTAGCTCAGGGCCAGTCTTCCTCAGCAAAAAGAGGAGGATTGGCATGGATGTTAGCTCAGGACTGATCTTCCTCACGAAAAATAAAAAATAAATAAAAAATAAATAAATAACCAGTGCATTCAAGTAACTATGAAGTGTAATAAATAACATATTGGGGTAAGTAAAAGCTGGTAGAAGAGCATCCTTCATAGACTTGAGGAGGTTGAGGGACAGGGGTTAGAGAGATTTTCTTGGAGGAAATAACCCCTTAGGTGAGATCTGAAGGACAAACAGAAGTAGGAGAAAGTGGGAAAAGATTTTCCCAAGCAGAGAGAACAGCATGTACAGAGATTTAGAGATATGGCCAGGGATTTGTGAGTGGTTCACTATGGCTAGAGTGCAGATTACAAGAAGTGTATTGACCAGAGATGTGGCTAGAGACATTAGCAGCAACATAAGATATTTAAAGGTTTTAAGAAGGTCGTGATCAGGTACCTACTTTAGAAACAGCACTCGGGATGCATGAGAAGAATGATTGGATTGTTATTGAGCCCAGATAGGAGGCTGTTTTGGAATCCAGGAGAGAGGGAATGGTAGCCTGAACTAAAGCATTGAGCATAGAGAGAAATGTATGGTTTATAAGCTGTTAAAGAGAATTTACAAAACTTGATGCAGTTAAAAGCATAGACTCTGTAGCCAGACTCCCTGGGTTCAGATCTTGTCCCTGGTACTTACCATATAATTGTGGGCACATTACTTAACTGTGCCACGGTTTACTTATCTGTAATAACAGCTACTTCACAGTGCAGTGAAGATTAATTAATACTGGTAAAACCATGGGGCTGGCCTAGTGGTTAAGTTCGGCACACTCCGCTTTGGTGGCCCAAGTTTGGTTCCCAAGCACAGACCTACACCACTCATCGGTAGCCATGCTGTGGCGGTGACACACATATGAAATAGAGGAAGATTGGCACAGATGTTAGCACAGGGCAAATCTCCCTCAAGCAAAAAGAGGAAGATTGGGCTGGTCCAGAGGTATAGTAGTTAAGTTCATGTGTTCCGCTTTGGTGGCCCAGCTTCGTGGGTTTGGATGCCGGGCGCGGACCTACACACCGCTCATCAAGCCATGCTGCAGCAGCGACCTATATACAAAGTAAAGGAAGGTTAGCATAGATGTTAGCTCAGGGCCGCTCTTCCTCGAGCAAAAAGAGGAAGATTGGCAACAGATGTCAGCTCAGGGCCAGTCTTCCTCACTAAAAAAAAAAAAAAAAATACTAGTAAAACCCTTAGAACAGTACCTGGCACATAGTAAGGACTCAAGAAGTAATAGCTGTTTTAGGGGCTGGCCTGGTGGTGTAGCAGTTAAGTGTGCGCACTCAGCTGCGGCAGCCCGGGGTTTGGATCCTGGGCGTGCACCGATGCACCACTTGTCAAGCCATGCTGTGGCAGCGTCCCATATAAAGTGGAGGAAAATGGGCACAGATGTTAGCCCAGGGCCAATCTTCCTCAGCAAAAAGAGGAGGATTGGCATCGGATGTTAGCTCAGGCCTAGTCTTCCTCACAAAAAAAAAAAAAAGTATTAGCTTTTTTAAAATTAATGTTTGATTAGGTGCAGTGGGTAAATGGAGAGGGGAAGAATGAAAGATGACTTCCAGTTTTCAGGCTTGGGCAGCTGGATGAATGTGATACCTTATTTTGAAGTGAGAAACAGGTTTGGAGGGGTAGGGAATGATGGGTTCATTTTCTAGAAAGGTTGCATTGGAGGTACTTGTGGGATATCCATATAGACATGCAGGCTATGGCATGTTTAATATCTCAGGAAAGCTATTTGGGCACTGGGAGTCATCAGCAAGCCTTTGGTAATTGAAGCCAGGGGAGAGACTGAGATTGCCCAGGAACTGCCCATAAAGTGAGAATAAGGTGGCCCAGGACAGACCACTGCCTAGTAGGCAGTGCCTAAAGGTCAGGAGAGAATTGAACCCTGATTGTCCACATCCAGAGCTCATTCTCTATTAGACCACAAGCAGTTTCTATAAAATTTTTTAAACTTGTATGAGTCAAAAAAATTTATTCAGCAAGTATTTGATCCCCTCCTTTGTGTCAAGCAGTGGGTATACCTCAGTGAGCAAGACAGATGGGGTCTCTTCAGTTTAGTGAAGGAGATGGACAGTTACATTACAGATAGCTAAGTGCTGTGATAGCTACAGAGTATCTCTTTGTGCCCAGGAACACCTAGCCTACGCTTGGGGTAGGGTGGGGGAAGGCTTTCTGAAAGAAGTGATGTCTAAACTGGATTTTTTTTTTGGTGAGAAGGACTGGCTCTGAGCTAACATCTGTGCCAGTCTTCCTCTATTTTGTATATGGGATGCTGCCACAGCATGGCTTGATGAGTGGGGTGTAGGTCTGCGCCCAGGATTTTGAAGGATAAATCTAAACTAGATTTTGAAGGATAAAAAATGTTGGGGGCCGGCCTGGTGGTGTCGTGGTTAAGTTCGCACACTCTGCTTTGGCGGCCCAGGGTTCACAGGTTTGAATCCCAGGCACAGACCCACACTCCGCTCATCAAGCCATGCTGTAGCAGCATCGCTTATACAAAATGGAAGAAGACTGGCACAGATGTTAGCTCAGGGACAGTCTTCCTCAAGCAAAAAGAGGAGGATTGGCAACAAATGTTAGCTCAGGGCCAATCTTCCTCACAAAAAAAAAAAAAAAGAGTTAGCTAGGTAATGACAGAAGGTTCCAGGCAGGTGGAAGGAACAAATTTCTCTTTCTACTTGAACTTCCGTGGAGGGAAACTGAGAGAAGGGACAGCACATTTGGGCAGTAACATCTCTGCTTAGCCCGTGAACATGCTAGTCTGCATCAGATAACAAAGTGTTTGGGTTTCCCTCCAGGTGAGGCAGTCCCAGCCCATTGCTGCATCCTGTCAGCCTGCAGCCCCTTCTTCACAGAGCGCCTAGAGCGAGAGAGGCCAGCCCAGGGTCGGAAGGTGGTGCTGGAGCTGGGGGGCCTGAAGATCAGGACCCTTCGGAAGCTGGTGGACTTCCTCTATACCTCAGAGATGGAAGTATCTCAAGAAGAAGCCCAGGATGTGCTTTCTGCTGCCCGTCAGCTGCGTGTATCTGAGCTAGAATCCCTTCAGCTAGAGGGTGGGAAGCTGGTGAAGGCCCCTCAGGGCCGAAGACTGAACCGGGAATGCTTACAACCTCCAAGTGCTGCACCAATCTCTGCCAGGGTGGTGGCATCCAGCCGCCGCCCTCGAACTCCACTGCCTGTTACTCAGACTCCCTGTCCTCTTGGGGCGGTGAGATTGAAGTCCTCAGCGAAGGAGGAGGGGTCCCCGGAGAAGAGCAACCGACAGAATGCAGAGAACTTGTCTGGCACTCTTCTGCTCAAGAGGAAGGCCAGAGCCTGCCCAACTCCACAAGAAAAAAGCTCTTCGCCATCAAGCCATAGTCAGGGACCTAAAGAGAACAAGAGTGACCCTGCCCTTGGTCCTACAGCGCTTTCCCCACCCAGCTTGTACCCCTCTGTGGATGAGCGACTGTTGCCCAGAAAGATCAGGCTGAGTCGCTCAAAGCTGTCTCCTGATGTCTGTACATCCAAGCCTTCCAGCATTTTAAGCGGACCCAGCTCAGTGCCCACAGCCCCTGGCCGGCGTCTTTGGCGGCAGAAGAGTATAAATAAAGAAGCGTCAGAGGACAAGCAGAAACCAGGGAGAGCTAGCCCTCTACAGAGCACCCCAGGCCCATCTGGTCTCGGAAAGACAGGTGGGAGCAAGAAGCGGAGCCCTGAAGTCAGGGCACCTAACTCAGACTCTGCAGAGGAGGGGCAGGTTGGGAGAGTGAAACTTCGAAAGACTGTCAACGGGACATGTTGGGAGGTTGTGCAAGAGCCTCCCCTCAAAAACTCACAAGATAGTCCTCAGATCCCAGAACCTGGAGACTTGGAAGAGTCCCCTCCAGAGACTCAGCCATCCTCAATTAAGGAGCAGGAAATGTCGTCTGCGAGAACAGGTCTATGTCAGGACTCCCCCCTGTGCTCTAGGCTACAAGACATTCTGCTCTCTGCTAGCTGCTCCCCAGACCACCCAGTGGTGAAGTCCAAGTTTGGGTCCAGTCCAGAGCTGGCAGGGAAGGAACCTGGGTTGGATACTGACTGCAGAGAGCCCTATGCATTTGACACAGCCCTGCTGGGGCAGCCCTGTGAAGCTGAGGAGTACCGAATCACAAGTGCTGCTGCCACCAGTGAGCTGGAGGAGATCCTGGACTTCATGCTCTGTGGCTCAGACATTGAGCCACCTATAGGGTCTATGGAGAGTCCCAGAACTGAGGGCTGCAGGACCCCTAGTTATCACCTGACAGAAACAGAAAAAAACTGGATTGAAGGGGAAGAATGGTGTTTACCAGACATGGAACTCTGGCCCAGGGAGCTGACAGGACTGGAAAAGGAACCTGTTGGTGAGAACAAAGAGCCAATTGAGCCCTTTAGCCCCCTTGTCATGCCCTCTGAGAACAAAATGCCAATCGAGCCCCTTAGCCCCCTAGTCATGCCCTCTGAGATGAGTGAAGAGGAGGTGCTTTCAGTGGGAGGCTCTTGGACTCCAGACCTGAAAATTACCAGCTTCCAGCCACTGGATGGTCAGAGAGACAAGCGTCTCCACATTGACTCCTGTGACACTCACCCAAGGTCCTATGAGGACCTCTTGCCTCCCTCTTCAAACTGGGTGGAGACTCGGCTGGAAGTGTCCCTAACTATGGATGAGGTACTGTACCCTTCTCCAGAGGCAGGCAAGGAAGTATCTGGCAACCTTGAGGTGTTGAGCCCACTTCCTGGCAGCTCTGAAGACGAAGAGATTGATGTGGTGGACTGGACATCAGAGGGGAGGCTGGTGCCAACCAGTATTCCCTCCGTATGGCCCGACCCTTCCTCCGAGTCAGAAACAGAGATAGACATACTAACATAGTGGAGTGGGGAGGGCAGGTCAGGGGCAATGGGAGGGTGGGAAATGTTGGCTAGCAAAAGGTGTATTGACAGAGAGGCTAGCCCATGCCCTGTCCTCATAGCACGAGGCAGGTGTACCCATGGCTCTCTGTAGGTCCCTTCCTCCCCTCCCCAGGCTTTGGGAGCCAGGCAGAAGTAGTACTGTGGGTAGAAAACCATCTTATTTCTCTGTAATCTATTTTCCAAATAGTGACAAACAAGTGAGACGGTCAATTCTGTGGTCCCTAATTCTAGTGGGTCATAGGTAACAGTCGAGGCCAGGTCTCCCAGGTTATGAGGCATCTGTAGTCACTGCTAATATAGGAAAGGTTGAGAAAGAACATCCTCTGAGGTGGGGGTTCCGTGTAAGAAAAAATGTTCCAGAAGATGTGAAGCAGTGCTGGGTTGGAACACTAAGTGGGTGAGAGTGACAGGACATTGTCCAGTACCTAACGTCTGGAGCTTATTCATCGCCAGTATGGGAAGTCTAGCCAAAACCTCCACAGGGGCCAGGGAGATGTACTTCCATCACCACTTCCAAGAAGTGAGTTGAAAAAGATACAGTTGCTTTTTAAAAAATAAATTACTTTTTCCCCATAGTTTTTACAAATATTTCACATGCTTTACCAGAGACCCTAGGAGCTCCAGGTTAATTGGTGACCTTAGGCTGTGAAAAATCCAAGGGGGACCAATCCCATAAGGCTGGCTTTGTCCATCCCTTACCATAAGATTAAGTTTGACTTTATTACTCAAATACTTTATTTCAACTTTTATTAAACAAACCAAATCCAAGAACTTTTCAGTGCTTTACTAGAGGGTTGCCTCACAACTGAACCATCATTTCTGGAGGAGGAGAAAGCACAGCTTCAGGCACATGACTGAAGTTTGGCCATGTCCCATCATAAATGCTCCAACATCACCAGGGACAGAAGGCTGTGAAAGGGAGAGGGGGGCAAAAGGTTAGAGAAAGCACCCAGGCAATCACAAAGCCCCAGGAAGATGTGCCCCCAACCCTTGAACCCACAAACCCAAGAGAGCGCAAGGATTGCATCCTCCCCCCAGCCCATCTCACTCAACATGTCAAGCCCCTGACAACACGCCAAAGCACTATATGAAGCACTGGGGATAGAGAGCAAGCCAAATCCTTGTGACCAGCAGTGAGGGTACTGGATCGCAGTGTTATCACACGGGACCATTAACAGAACATACTAGAAACAAAAAACTTAAGAGGGCAGGGGTAAGCATACATGAAGTGACCGATTCTGCTAGTAAAATGGGAAAGTCATGACTCATACAAATATACAAATACGTGTAAACGATTTTAAGTCATAAATGAGGGAACTGCTGGGATTTACAACCAGTTAAAAGAATCAAAACACGTGCCATCAGGGATGTGGAAAATGTATTTCTTAACAAAACTGATCCATACCCCCAGGGCAATAATTGCATCTCCAAAGGCCACAAATTGCATTTCTATAAAGAATCATTTACATTACCATCAGTACCCCACGACTTAGCTCGAAGATCATGAAATGAAACATGGAATTAGTAAAGGGCACACTAGATTGCAAACAGTGATTTTTTGATGGTTTCAGTTTTTCCTATCAGTAAAAAGGGAAAAAAGTATTCCCAATAGAGGAGATTCTGAGAGCAAGAACAAAGTTATGAAAACGCAGCTCCTGCGTAAAATGAGGGGTAACAGTGAGGGCTGCGTCGCAAATAGCCACACAAGATTAATCCACCCCCCACAAACACACTCATTTCAAACCTCAGCGTGAGACTTCTGCCCAAACCTCCCTACGAAAGGTACTTCTTCAGCTCCTCCACCACCTCTTGAGGCTCAGGGAACTTGAGTTTGCGTGGGGGCCCCTTCTTGATCCCAGTCCAGAGCTCCACACCTGGGAGAAGGCCGAGTAAAGCGAAGTTACTTTGGAACCCACCAGCATCTCTCCAAAATCATCACGTGGGCGCGGTTTGAGACCAGTGCTTCCTCGCCTCGGCCCCACGCCCCTCCCCCAGGCCCGGGGCCCCACTCACTGCTGCCGTCGGGGCGCAGCAGCGTCACCTCGAAGCTGCCCCTCCGGGGCTTGGCAGGGTTCACCTTCACTGGAAGCTCGGGGGCCTCCAGGCGCAGCGCCTGGCTCAGGGCCGCGGCGTTGCGCCCGTAGACGCGTCAGCTTACGCTAGCGACAGAGGGGGAAGGTCAGAGACTGCGGCCCTTAGTCTGCGACGCCCTCGACCCCCTGCCCGTGACTCTCCAAGCCCCTCACCAATGCTCGATAACGACCGTCGCCTCCTCCACTCCCTTCCCGCCGCCGGCCAGCTTCTCCCGCTTCTCGGCCGCCGTGACCGCCGCCTCCGCCTTCCGCTTCCTCCCGCGGGAAGCCATGGCGCCTGGAGCCCGGCCGGGAACAGAGCCGACCACGGGCGGGAATAGGGTGGAGACGCGGCCGCTGAGCGGGCACGGAGCAGTGGACAGAGCCGGTCCGAGAGCCAAACCGCAGACCAGAAACTCCGCTCCCGGACCAAAACGTCCCCTGCTGCAGAAAGCGTGGCGCCGGGCGCACACGTGGTCTGGAGGCGGGGCCTTCGGGCTCAGCTACTCTGCACGCAGGGTGGGGGGAGTTAGGGAACACCAGCCCAAACCACCAGTGCTGGGAGGCGGGGCGGGGGGGACAGCAGGGGCGGGGACTGGCAGCTCGGAAAACAAGCTTGGCTTCACACTGGCTTTTCTGTAACCGCGCGTCCAAGCTAAACTGTGTGCGCCATGACCCCGCCCCTCCCCAAAACCTCCTCCCTGGGAGCTGCGGACCAATCCCAAACCAAGTCCCCAGCCTAACTCTAGGATTACGGAAACTGGCCTTCCCGACCTCTCCCCAGTCCTGGGGAGCAATACCCAGTACGTTGTGAAATTAACCAGGTTGGCCTTTGATATTAAGCTGGGCAGTTCCTCTGCAGTTGCCTGGTTTTTCTAATATACAAATAACACAAAAAGGCACAAACAAAAGGAAATCCCAGTCTCTTTTATTATGGAAAACCATCAACTGGGTGTGGGGGCACAGGTAGAAGGGTAAGTGAAACCCCAATCCTACCCAAGGGCTTTCTCCTCTAGGCCCCATCACACAAATCAAGTCTCAAAACCTTTATTCTCCTTCTTCCCAACCTCCATAAAATAGGGGGATTATTCAATACTGTCTTCAGTGAGAAAACTCTGTGGTTAAAGGTTTCTCCTTGGGACCAGTTACAAAGTTAGGCTTATACTTTTTAATGAAGGCCACAGACCAAGCCAAAAGGGCCTAAAGCAGCAAGGTCCTTGAGGGAAAAACCTTAGCGCTGACTCTGTACCTTAGCATCTTATGCTAGGGTTTACTTAATCTAAGTAGGCTGTGTAGGCCAACGAAGAGTAATGAAACCTCATCATGGTGTGTGAATGGTAGACAGCGGTTGACAACTGACCCAAGCTTGGAGGGAAAGCATTTCCTCCTCCATTATATGCGATCTCTCCCTTCCTCTAGTGAAACAGCAGTGGAGGCCTTCCTGGAGGAGGCATGTCAATTCCCCTGATGCCTCTTTAAAATCAGAAGCAGCACCCTGCCCCACCCAGGCACGGCCAAACAGGGAAAACAAATAAAAGGCTGAGGCCGCAGGCAAGGCTTATGGTTACAGAAGGGGCAGGGCCTCAAAAGTGCCTGGGAGTGACAGGAGAGGAAGCACTGACAAGACAGGGATCCTATTTGTCCTTCTTCCTTTCCCCATCTGGCACTGCAGTGGGGGTTGGGACCACAGGCTGCTCCTCCGGGATATTATCTCCAGCCTTTGATAGCTTCTTGGCCCGTTGATAGAGCTCATTCAAGCTGAATTCTCGGATCACATTCTCCTGTGCAGAAGAGATGCACATGTCAGGGTTTGGGTTGGAAGAGAGAGTACAGAGCCTGGGAAGTAAGAAGTATTTAGACACAGTCTCTAGGAAAGGAGGACACAAAGGACAGAAATATACTCTAATCTAACTCCTCTTTTGGCTACCTGGAAAAGAACTAATATTTAAATATCTATTATGTTCCAATCACTGTGCCAACAATTATAGCTACATTATTCAATGTAATCTGCAAAACAACCCTATGATCCAAATGTTACTGTCTCCAATTTATTGCTAAGGAGCCTAAGGCCTATAGACTATAGGTACAAGGGCCTTTGAGACTAAATCTTAATAATTGTTCCCCAGTACTAGCAGGTCTGGCACATGGTAAAAGCATAATATAAATTTGCTGAGTGAATTCATGAATGAGTTATAATAATCAGTCCATACTCTCAAAGCTTGTGGGCAAGTGGCAGAGCTAGGAATCAAACCCAGGTTGGGCTTCAAAGCCCACCCACTGTTCCACACCCTTCTCCAAACCACTTGCCCACTCTTTCATGTACCTCCGAGAAAGTCCAAGAGACAGCTCGTCCTTTCTTGTCAATCTGCGGCCGCCGCATGACCTCCTTGCCACCTTGGAACAGGATCAGGGTAGGAAGCTGCTTGGTGAGGGGTGATGTGCTCACTTTGTACCTACAGGGCCAAGAAAGTACTCTGTAAATGCATCTGTATACATCACTCAAAGTGATTCCCTGCTCAGAGCCTCTGCCCAGGCCCTTACATACCGTGTACTAACATCAGTGTAGCGTCCAACGTCCACCTTCCCAAAATTCAGCCCTGAACAGTTGTACCTGAGAAGAATATGTTATTAACATAGTGAAAGAAGACAGAATGGATTAAAGGAAGTGGAAGTATAGATATGGGGGGGAGCTGCCTTTGATTGCAATGTGCAAAAATGAGGGCCAAAAACAATGAGAGGGAAAGTACAGCATCTCAATTTCCCTCATCCCTCCCTTTGCACTACTCACTTGAGTGACAGGTCAGCATAGATAGGAGCAAACGACTGGCAGTCATTAGACCAATTGGCAAAGAACTCCACAATCCAAGTGACCCTCTTGTCCCGCTCCAGTTCTTCCTGCCACACACAGAGGAGAAACAGTGAGCTGGATCACACAGGCTCCTGGGAAGGTTCAGACATTAGCATCTAATTTCTTGTCCTGGCTCCCCCTCTCCCCTAGATCCCATAATAAACCACAGCGCCCTTGACTTCCATTCTGAAGCACTGTTGCTCCTCCTAGTGAGTAGAAGCACAACTACAAAATCACCCACAAGGGACCCAAGAAACAGAAGGGAGGAAGAGCACTCACATCAATGGTTTTATCATTGAAGTACTTGATGTATTCAGGGCCCATGTACAAGGGAGGCTTGCACGTCATCAGGAACACTAAACAGAAAAAAGGTGTCAGAGGAAACATATAAAGCCTTGGGCAGGGGACTTACTTTCAAACCAACTCAAAGATTTCAGGCACCAAAGACATGCAGACCACTAACACATTCCCTTCCTCTTAAAGAAAGTTGCTGTAGATTCTTATCACCTGAGCCACACACATAATTAATTAGGTACAAGATATGGAAGAAGGGTATGGAGAAACTGGTTTGGGATTGGAATGTGGTTCCCACAACCAAGTCTTCCGGTCTCCTTACCTATGCAGAGTGTGATGTAAAGCAGGCCCATGCGAATATCCAGGCGGAAGAAAAGAATTGCATTGGCCACTTTACTAAACATGAAGATGTTGCCTATATGTTGCTCCACGGTGACTGAAACACAAAGACGTCACAGGTCAGGCTGGGCTGCATGCTCCTATATCCCATTATTTGTCTCTCTTCCTGGAGTACTTTGAAATGGGAAAGGAGGAAGGGAATAAAAGTCCAAGATCAAATTCAGCCTTGGCATGGAACGAGGGACTAGTGCACCAAATAACACCCCTCTCATAACATGAATGAAAGCACTTGCAGAGGCATTAGGGCTAACCTTGAGAGACTAAGAAGCAGGCTAAACTTACTGGATCTGCGGTTCTTCATCATCACAATGGCACTGAGAAACATCAAGATCTCTACTTCTCTCTGGAACAGAATCAAAGTGACAGGAGAGCCATGAATAGAGATGATTTGGGTGGGCAAGGAAGGCAAATATGGGATAAAAACCAACAGAGATCCAAACTGGGAATGGTAATGTTACTGCACAATGCACATAAAAAAGCCAATAATTACACCACCAGCTTTTGAGAAAAGAAAAGGCTTTACTGCAAGGTCAACCAGCAAGGAGACAGGAGGCAAAGCTCTCAAATTTGTCTCCCTCATTCAGGGTTTGGGGTGAAACATAAGAGGTTAGGGAGAACAGGCTGGTATGTGGAAACACTGGCGGGGCATGTTTCAATTGGAGGGCTTTAAACATTTACGGTAAGGTGTGGAAGGGGCTTTATCATTGGATCTTCCTAGACAACGGACTCCTCCCTTCTGATAAGAGTCCGACTTGCAACTTCCGGTCATGTCCTAGTCCTTTGGTTCCGTGGTGGGGGAGAATCTTTGGTTCTGGTGTCATTTCAGGTCAAGATTTTCTCCTCTGCACGTGCTCTGGCTACGTGACTTGCAACTTTTTTTTTGCACACTGCCTCTGAAAAACAACTCTTAATCACTCCTCTGTTGATAAGAAGGGGTCAGTTCGAACTGGTCCTAGTGGGCCCATGGTTACAGCAACAATAAAGAAATAACTGGAGTCAGCTAAGGTATAATGGGAAAACACCAGTCAGATCTAGGTTCAGGTTCTACCCCACCACAAACTGGCTGGTGCCTTTCAGCAAATCACTTAACCTCTGACTTTGGTTTCCTTGACTGAACAAGATCTTTTTCAAATTGCTCTTGTGAGGATTAAATGAGATAACTGGTATGAAAGAATTGTATAAAGTATATGGTGTAAAACTGTAAGATATTACAACCAACTCAGTGTGATCCTGGAAAAATAAAACTTTTCCAGGGAATTTTCTCAGTAATATTCCATTAATACAACATACGGTTATTCAATTTGTTTGGTTTTGCTTAACTTAAGTCATTCCTTTCCACCTAATAATCCATGCACCTTTAATTTAATTAGAGAACTGAAGGAGGGCTTTCAGAGCTCTCAAAGGCCCTTTTCAGTACCCTTGGCTTATAGTTCTTTCTCACCTTCTAGAATGTAAGCTCCATTATGAGCAAGTGAGACAGACAATAAACATGACAAAGAAACAAACAAGACAATTTCAGAGTAAAGACCACAATGAAGAATAGCAAAAACCATGTGAGAAAAAACATGGGAGGAGGAGCAACTATAGATTTGATGGTCCAAAGCCTCCATACCTTTTGTTTGTAATACAGGGACCCAAATCATTACTGCAGACAGAACCAGTCAACAGCAGTTTACAGGTAGGAGTCAGGGACCTAGGTTTTTAGCCTCAATCTCCAACAAAAAGTAACTGACTAGATTTAGAAATGGACACGTAAAGTGGGGGTTAAGGAAGATGACAGACCTTTTTTTTTTTTTTTTAGATTTTATTTATTCATTTTTTTCCCCCCAAAGCCCCAGCAGATAGTTGTATGTCATAGGTTCACATCCTTCTAGTTGCTGTACGTGGGACTCGGCCTCGCGCTGGACGGAGAAGTGGTGCCTTGGGGCGCGCCCGGGATCCGAACCCAGGCCGCCAGCATCAGAGCGCGCGCACTTAACCGCTAAGCCACAGAGCCGGCCCTGACAGACCTTACTAAATGTTATACCTCAGCAAAAATGAAGAAGAGTTTCCATGAATGAAATTGGTTTAGAATTGGGATTTACAATTGTGGAAAGATGAATTTTAAAAGGGAATTTTAAAAGGGAGCTGTGGTCAATCAGAAGACCAAAGATAAGACTAAAAGGAATATTCTCTAAAGATAGAGAATGGGTCTATGGCAAAGACTGGCTATGTATACTCAAAACCTTATTTCCTTTGCCTCTTGGGCATATTGCAACTAGACTCTCAGTCTCCTTGCATCTAGGCAGAACTGTATGACTAGTACTCCTGGACAGAATGTGAGTGGAAGTGATGTGCCACTGCGCCTAGGCAGTTAAGAAAGGGTGTATCCTTGCATTCCAGCTTTCTTTCAGCATCCGCTGGCTGGATGATGCTAGGAAGGCCATAGGTTGAAGACAGAATGAGACTGGGTTCCAGAATAACTGTGTGAAGCAGAGGTCCCTTGGTTGTTCTGCTTGTTCATTCATTGTTTTTAAACTTTTTGTTATAGAAAATTTCAAACACATACAAAAGGATAGAGAGGATACTGAAGAGTAACAGAATATGCCACCCCAAAATATGTCACTTTGGCATAAGGATTATTTTGAGCCTGAAGGCAATTGAGAAGTAGATAAAAGAAAAGCTGCCTACTCTCCCCATCTGTCTAAAAGCAGGACATAAATTTTCAAAGGTATCCCTCCAACCCTCTCTACCAGGAAGGACAAAAGTTAATCAAGGGAGGTAACTTTAGACCCTATCAGCCTGGAGACAGCGCCAGAGCAATCTACCTAGCAAACTAGCCTTTACCTACCATTAGTTTACTTTCCCACAGTCTGTCGCCCTTGGAAGCCTAAAACTGCTTTCCTTTGTCCAGCCATTTCTTGACAAATTTATCATTCTTTGCTGAAGATGCTGTATAAGTGGAGTTCTAAGCCACCCCTTTGAGTTACTCGTTTTCCCCTGGTATCTCCCATGTATACATGAGACATACATGTTAATAAACTTCTATTTGTCTTTTAATTATCTAGTCTGTCTTTTATTACAGGGGTTTCAGCCAAGCCCTCAGAAGGGTAGAGGGAAAATTAATTTTCCTCCTCACAATACTTTAATGAACCCCTATTACTCAGCTTCAACAGTAACATTTTGCCAAAATGGTTCTATTTCATCTATGCTACCCACTTTTTTTGCTGGGGAAACTTAAAACAAATTCCAGCGATATCATTTCACCTATAAATACTTCAGTGTGTATCTCTTACAGATAAGGACTTTTTTTAACAAAGCAAAATCCCATTATCATACCTTACACAATTAACAATAATTCCTTACTGTCATCTAATATTTGGTCATTATTCAAATGATCCCAATTATCTCAAGTTGTCTTTCTACAGTTGTTTGTTCAAATCAGGAACAAGCAAGCAAGATCCACGTACTGCATTTGGCTGATGTGTGTCCTTGTTCTTCCTTAATCTCTAATATATCTGCCCTTCCTTTTTACCCCCCAGCCATTTATCTGTTGAAGGCATTGAGTCACTTGCACCGTCAACATTCTTGCTCTTAAGATTTGGCTGCCTTCATACTCATGGTATGTTTTTTTCTAATGATGATCCTCCATCTCCCATATTTCTTGTAAAGTGGTAATGAAATCTAGAGGTCTGAATACAATAAAATCCAAATTTTTTGCCAAAAATGTATCATAGGTGGTGCTAGGTACTCCCCACTGCATCACTTCAGAGGACACATTAACCTTTCATCTGATGGTTTTAGCATCCACCGATGATCATTGCCTCGATTCATTATTTCATTGGGGCTACTAAATAATTTTTAAATTCTATCATTCCTTCTGTATTAACCCAAATTCTTATATTAAGAAATCAACATTCTCTTATCAATTATTTGATTACTCTGAAACACAGTATATCTAAGAAACGTGAAATGTTTCCTTTTATTTAATAAAATAGAAATAAACTTTTGTTCTGTTAAGCCATTGAAATTTTGAATTTTACCTGTTATTGCTAACATTATTTACCTTAACATCCTAACTTCCCAATCACCAAGGTAAATCAGTAAAACACGTATTTTCCGGGAAAACAAACACTGGCCATAAACCCGAAGTAGTTAAAAAAAAAATTCTATCAGAGTAATAATAAAATAAAAAACCTTCCAATATTTTGCATATTATTAGACGAGTATACAGAGAAATTAATTGTATAAAAGGTTCTACATTTATTAAAATCTTTATTACTATCCACTTATATTTTTGAGTTCCATTTTGGTTAAAGTGGTATAGAATATCAGACAAAAATAGGATCTTTTGAAATAGCATGGCAACATTTGAGCTAATTGATAATACTGTCTGGGAAAGGACAGACAAAGCATTAAAGAGTAAACAAGAGATGGAGGATAAAAGTAAAGGAGTAGGTTCTAGCAAAGGTCAAGACTCATTTGAGGAGGCTGGAAAACAAGATGAAAACTCAGGATGACCTTCCTTCCTCAGAACACAGATGCTGCTATACACCAGAGGGCACAGAGCTTCCATTCATTTTTCTGAGTGGTCCCTCCATTCTTAGTCAGGAAGTACAGCAAGAGGCTTGAGACAGATTTCTTCACAAGATATTTTTTACAATTCCTTTTCAATAGGCTTAACAATTTTATTCATTTTTGCATTCTCAGGATGCAGCACAGTGCCGAGCATACTGCGCGCACTCTGGAAATGTTAACTGAATTAAGAAATGGCTGTGAGTGTGCAGGTACTATGGCCAGAAGAGTGGTTTCAAACCCCAGGCACTCACTCGTTGTGTGACCTTGGGCAAGTCG
Organism: Ceratotherium simum simum; assembly: GCF_057802395.1. NCBI lineage: Eukaryota > Metazoa > Chordata > Mammalia > Perissodactyla > Rhinocerotidae > Ceratotherium > Ceratotherium simum. The sequence goes on from NC_141933.1 coordinate 16,343,020, forward strand.
CCAAACCACGCTGAGATCCATTTCTTCATCAATAAAAAGTAAATACCATTTGCCTTGTTTACCTCACTGGCTCTCAGTAGGCTCTCCATATGAGCAGCACTGTGAAACACTGTACATGTGTCTTGTGAGGTAGGGCTATTGACAACTATGAATGGTAAGATGGAAAGAACCCTGGACTCCAGAGTCAGAAGACCCAGGTTACTGTGCAGGCTAACCCGCTGTTTTCCCATCTTAATTAAACATGCAGAGGTCTAGAGCGATGACGGTCCGACCTTACACGCTAATGGTCTGGAAGTCCGCTACAGCCTCGGAACCTCAGGTGTTCTCAAAAAGGGGAACCTCAAGGCCCCCGGATGCAACCGCGGGGGCAGGGAAGTCAAGGTCGCGGGGTCCTCGGGCGGGGGTCGCTCACCCAGTCAAAGTCACACGGGTTGCCGTCTTCGCGTTGCGTGGGGAGACTGTGGCAGAGCGGGGGCAGCTTCCTCACGAGTAGGAAGGCCACCGAGAGCAGGGCTGACAGAAGGTAGTAAGGTCGGGCCAGCCATCGTGAAAGTCGCGGCACCGAATACACCAGAGCAATTAAAGGCGCCAGGACCGCCATCTTTTCGGCCGTTGCGGAGCCCGCAGCTCCTCGGCGTCCGTTGGTCAGGTAACCGTCTCTCCCCACATTGGGCCTGGTCTCGGATGCACCGCCTCTGGACCCGGAATTAGATCTAATTGGACTTTACGGTGGGTAAGAACTGAGAGAGGGATCTGATACTCTATTGGTCAATCTAGCTGTCGCTTTTCTCCCGCCCCAAGACATTTTATTGGACATGTGACTACGGCGAGCGAAGACATCAGAAAGAATTTAATATGGTTAGACAGCGCTTCCTGAACGTTCTCAAACAGCGACGGAAGTAGTTGCCGGCAGAAAGTGGGCGGGGCCCGAGGCAATCCAATGATAAGCGGCTCCTGGAGGAAGGGGGCGGTACCCCGTAAAAGGATTGTCCAATGAGAATCACCAACGTCAGGCACCCGAACACCGCCGGCGCGGAGGGGAAGATGGAGAATTTCACGGCGCTGTTCGGGGCTCAGGCTGACCCACCACCGCCCCCAACCGCACTCGGCTTCGGACCGGGAAAGCCTCCACCCCCGCCTCCCCCTCCTCCGGGCGGGGGACCCGGCACGGCCCCGCCCCCCACCGCAGCCACGGCCCCTCCCGGCGCCGACAAATCAGCGGCGGGTTGCGGTCCCTTCTACCTAATGCGGGAATTGCCAGGTGAGTACTAGGCCTGGCCGAAACCAGCCAATCAGATCATAGCGATGAAGTGAGGGGCGTGGCTCTCAGCCCGCCGGCGGAGGTGAGGCGTAACCTAGGCAACGCGTTCTGGGACTTCGGAGCTCTTAAGTCCGAAGGGTTCTGAGGATTCACAAGCAAAGGAATGGCATGAATTCTTGGGATGGATTGGGGATGGGAAAAGAATGCATCCCCGTGATCATCTTTCACGCCCTGTCCGGCCCCTCTCCCTGACACTGGCTTATGGCTCCCTAGAAGCTATCCAGGGTTCGAGTTTGGAACTCGAGAGTCCTGATTTAACATCCCTGCGGACGTAAGGTTTTAGTTCCAAGTCTGCCACAAACTTGCTATCGGTTTGGGGCAAGCTGCCCTCCTCAGGGCCTCAGCGTTTCCTCAGCTGTTTGAAGAAGTGATTCGAATTGAACAACATTCTTTCATTCAAAAAATTATTTTGTTGAGCACCTACTGTGTACCGAGCACTGTTCTAAATGCTGAAGATACAGCTGCGAACAAGACTCACAAGATCGTTGCCTTTTTTGGAGTTTATATGTCAGTGGAGGAGGCAAAAAGTAAAAAAGATAATATCAGACAGTGGTTATTGCTACAAGGAGAAAACGTGATAAAAAAATTGAGGGGGCAGAACTACTTTAGCTAGAATGATTAGAGAAGCCCTCTCTGAGTACATTACATTTGAGCTAAAATGTAAACACAGAGAAAGAGTCAGCCATTTATGAGTGGGAGGGAGGGATAATTCTAGATACAAGAAATGAGATCAGAAGGCCTGATGTGAGAAAAACCTTGGAATATCTGAGGGACCAAAGAGCAGTTGGTCTCCAGTGAATTGAACAAAAGAAAGAGTGAGAGGAGATGAAGGTGGGAGGAATAGGCAGAGGCCTTGTAAGGCATTTAGATTTTAAGTTCAGGGGGAAGCCATTTTAACACAGGAGAGTGACATGATCTAACTTATTTTTTATTATATTTTATTTTTTTGGTGAGGAAGATTGGCCCTGAGCTAACATGTGTTGCCGATCTTCCTCTTTTTGCTTGAGGAAGATTGTCACTGAGCTAACATCTGTGCCAGTCCTCCTCTGTTGTGTATGTGGGACACTGCCACAGCATGACTTGATGAGCAGTGTGTAGGTCCGTGTCTGGGATCCGAACCTGCGAACCCTGGGCTGCCAAAGCAGAGGGCATGACCTTAACCACTACACCACAGGGCCAGCCCCATAACTTATTTATTTTTAATCATTCAAGCAGCTACATTAAGAAAGCAAAGTGAGAAAATCAGTCGAGAGTTACTGCTTAGTAGTCCGGCAAAGAGATAATGGCTTGGACTAGGCAATAGCAGTGGAGGAGAGAAGTAAGTGGATGCAGGATAAATGTTAGAGGTAGAGCAGGAATGAAGGACTACATATAGAAATGAAGGAGAGAGGAATTGAGAATGATTTGGAAATTTTTAGCTTGAATGATTGGGTGGATGGTAGCGCTAAGACCAGGAAAGAACAAGGATGGAAGGTGGAAACAAAGATTTCCACCTTTGAGGAGGTGGAAATCAAGAGTCATCTTATACATGTTAAGTCTTCAAGATGCCTTTCACTTCATCCCATGACCTACTGCCACATCAAGAGTTAAGGGAGGGCCGGCTCCGTGGCTTAGCGGTTAAGGGCGTGCGCTCTGATGCTGGCGGCCTGGGTTCGGATCCCAGGCACGCCCCAAGGCACCACTTCTCCGTCCAACGCGAGGCCGAGTCCCACGTACAGCAACTAGAAGGATGTGAACCTACGACATACAACTATCTACTGGGGCTTTGGGGGGAAAAAAATGAATAAATAAAATCTTTAAAAAAAAAAAAAAAAAAGAGTTGAGGGAAATAATAATGAATGTTGGTACAGTACTTTGAAGTTCACAAGGCAGTTATATATGTCATAGTATTTAATACTTAGAACAGCCCCTCGAGATAGGCATTGTTATTGCATTTTGTAGTTGAAAAAACTGAAGCACAGAGAGGTTGACTTTCCTTTGGTTAGTGGTTGATGTCTACCAGCAGTTTCTTTAACCTTACCTGTTCTGATTGTACCTTTTTATATCAATCACTTGACAGATATTGAATATCTGTTTTGAGCAAATGCTGGATGTGTAGGAAAGGGGACATGTGATGAGAAGGGGAGAGAGATTAATAAGCCCAGTCCTTGCTTTTAAGGAGCTTATTTTACTTAGGGATGCAAAGTTGTGGTCTAAGGATAAAGTAGTGACTGTTTCTTGTCAAGGCCAGTCTCATTACTTTGTGGTCATGACTCACATACAACTATTAAGAACTACATGATGGTCTTCAAAATGTGTCCCTTGTTATCCAAGTTAACAGCAGGAATAAGTTGTCACTTGAGCTAGACCTTGAAGAATTCATATTAGTGAAGAAAATTAGGAGGAAGTTTCCTATAATTAGGTCAATTTTCCTAAAAGAAATTTCCTAAAAGGAAACAATATGAGGGGTGTTTTTTTCAGGAGATGATGGAGACCCATTTGGATGGATCAGCAGTTTTGCACAGGGCAGTAGTGGTTGATCAGGCCCCAAAGCTAAGTTACAGTAAGATGTATTTTACCGCAAATGCCAAAGGAATTTGAGCTTTTTCCTGGGGGTAATAGGAACATTGAGATTTCTGAACTGAGGAGTACTGCTTCTAAAGATATCTGCAGGGGCTGGGCCGGTGGCATGGTGATTAGGTTTGCGCACTCCGCTTCGGTGGCCTGGTGGTTCGTGAGCTCGGATCCCGGGCACGGACATACGCACTGCTTGTCAAGCCATGCTGTGGTGGCGTCCCACATACAAAATAAAGGAAGATTGGCACAGATGTTAGCTCAGGGCCAATCTTCCTCACCAAATTAATTAATTAATTAATTAAAATAAATAAAAATATCTGGAGAATGTGGGTGCCACGTATTGAAATAGAGAAACCATGAGTGAGGTAAGGAAGATTTGGAGTGTAAAAAAGAGAAATTGAGGGGCCTACCCAGTGGCGTAGCAGTTGAGTGCACGCACTCCACTTCAGCGGCCCAGGGTTCCCAGGTTCGGATCCCTGGTACTGTGTGTACCAGGGATACCTGAATGAACAAGACATTGTCTCTGCCCTCAAGGAGCTCACAGTTCAGAACCTGAGTTTTCCCAAGTGAATGATTATAAACAAGCCACTTTTATCATTTGTACCCTTTGTGTTCATCATAACTCTAGATGAAACTGTAGGCTAGATATGTCCACCCTTGCCACTGGATCCTTATTAAGTTATTAATAAGTTTATATTCTTTGAAAAAGTCAGCCATGCAATATTTATATTGATAATGCCTTGCACTTATATAATACTTTATACTTTTCAATGTTTTCATTTGAACCTTGAAGAAGAATTTAGTGTAGTTAAGATAATTATAACCCCATTCCATAGATAAGAGGAAACTGAGGCATAGAGGATGGCCAGGATTAGAATTCTAGTTGCCCAACTTCTGATCAAATGTTTCTGTCTTTTAAGCAAAGCACTGTAGTTGGTATTATGAGGACGAATGGAGATGGTGACAACAAAAGTTAGGCAGCAGTAGCTAGAAAAATCTCCTGGCTGTTTTTCTATGTAAAGGTGATTAATGTTTCTTCCTAATAAAAAAAAAAAAATGGAAAGTCCTTGACAAGATACTCAAGCCATCAAGCCATTGGGTCATATTTGGACTTAAGCTTGGTTGTAGCTGAGCTGTGAGATAATACTGGTCGTGTCTCACAGTATAATTTCTCACTAGTACATTTTATCAAAAGCACTCAGAACAGTGTTTAGCAGGGAGTAAGTGTCATGTAAGTTATTATTCTGGTCAGTCCAAGCAGAGGAGAGTGTCTCCTTCATTGGATTAGAGCAGTTTCCATCTCTGCCCTGTTTGGATTTTTGCCTGTGTTTTTCTCATTCCCATTCCAACTCACCATTCTATAGTATTGTATTTTTAGTGTTTATCATATGTTACTTTTGCTGTTTCTTACTTTAAAAATAAATTTAAATTTTGCAATTCTCACTTAAAAGATTCCTTATTTAGGCCAAAACATAGTCCTTCACTTTCCCTCAGGGTCAATGACTTAAACAATTTTCTACTCTTGGGACTAATCCTGTTTTCTTATTCTCCCCGTCCTCCAGGCAGCACAGAGCTGACAGGCAGCACCAATCTGATCACACACTACAACCTGGAACATGCCTATAATAAATTCTGTGGGAAGAAGGTGAAGGAGAAGCTAAGTAACTTCCTGCCTGATCTGCCAGGGATGATTGATCTGCCTGGTTCCCATGATAACAGCAGCCTTCGCTCCCTCATTGAGAAGCCCCCTATTCTTGGTGGCTCTTTTAATCCTATCACAGGGACCATGCTGGCAGGCTTCCGCCTCCACACTGGCCCGGTGAGTCTGCCCTTGGGGAGGAAGAGGGCAAATGGGGGGACCTGAACGGCACGGAGGTGTTTTTCTGTCCGGGTCGGTTCCTTCATAACTTACTGAGCAGAACAGGTGATGGGAGCAGGGGATTTCCTCCCTCTACTCACCTGGACTTGCTCTGGTTCCTTCAGTTGCCAGAGCAGTGTCGTCTGATGCATATTCAGCCTCCCAAGAAGAAGAATAAGCACAAGCACAAACAGAGCCGTACCCAGGATCCTGTCCCCCCAGGTAAGCAGCAGTTCTATTCAAAGCCAGAAAACCTGACATTCTGCATCTGGTTCAACCTTCCTCAGTTAAAAGCCCAGTTAAGTTCCTTATGGAGCACTGGACTCCCAAATTCTCCTGAAAGAGACTGATGGAATGGTGTCTCCTGGGCAATAGGAACTTAGGACAGGGGCTTTAGCAGGGCCTCCATTCCTTTCTGGCCATTTGAAGAAAAGCAGTTGCCCTTGACTAGGGGTTGTCCTGTAGTCTTCCAAGTTCCTAGCTGTAGGGAACCTTGAGCTCTGCGGGTGATAGGCACCTAATGTCTCCTACAGAAACACCATCTGATTCGGATCACAAGAAGAAGAAGAAGAAAAAAGAAGAGGATCCTGAACGGAAAAGGAAGAAGAAAGAGAAGAAGAAAAAGAAGGTAAGGTAGGGGCCTGTTGCTACAGCCCAGTAAGTTCCCCCATGTCTCACCCCTGGCCTAGGCAGAGTCCTTTGCCTCAGGTTGGACCCAAGATAAAACCCCAGGCAGGCTGCAGTTTTTTTCCTTTTTCTTTTTTCCTCTTTTTTTTTTTTTTTTTTTGTGAGGAAGATCAGCCCTGGGCTAACATCCATGCTTTTTTTTTGTGTGTGTGAGGACAACTAGCCCTGCGCTAACATCCGATGCCAATCCTCCCCTTTTTTCTTACGGAAGATTGGCCCTGGGTTAACATCTGTGCCCATCTTCCTCCACTTTATTTTATATGGGATGCTGCCACAGCATGGCTTAACAAGCAGTGCGACAGTGCGCGCCCAGGATCCAAACCTGCAAACCCCGGGCCGCCAAAGCGGAGCACGCGCACCCAACTGCTTGCGCCACCAGGCCGGCCCCTAACATCCATGCTAATCCTCTGCTTTTTGCTGAGGAAGACTGGCTCTGAGCTAACATCTATTGCCAATCCTCCTCTTTTTTTCCGCAAAGCCGCAGTAGATAGTTGTATGTCATAGTTGCACAACCTTCTAGTTGTTGTATGTGGGACGCGGCCTCAGCATGGCTGGAGAAGCAGTGCGTCGGTGCGCACCTGGGATCTGAACCCGGGCCGCCAGTAGCAGAGTGCATGCACTTAACCGCTAAGCCATGGGGCCGGCCCTGCAGTTTTTTTCTGTACAGCCCTGGTCAAAGCCAAGGCTACTTCCCAGTTGTTCTCTTACCCCTCCCTTTCCTTGTCTTCCCCAGAACCGACACAGTCCAGATCACCCAGGTATGGGCAGCTCTCAGGCCAGCAGCAGCAGCAGCCTCCGCTAACAGGACCACAGGACTCTGTCAGAAGAACTTTTCCTGCTCTACTGAACCTGATGACAAAAGCTGCCTTCCCGGCTCTTGGACACTGCCTTGGGAGCATCCCCTACGGGTGGGACAGAAGCCAGCTCCTACTGTGCTCGGTTAAGATTGATGCGTTGTAAGAGAGAAGGGCCATGCTTTTGTAAGGCTCACCCCAGATGGCTTTCTCATGGACATCTCGTCCTCTCCCAGAAAGCTTTCTTTTCATCTCTTTTGTGCAATTTGCCTGATTTAGGACTTTAACTCATTTGTTAGGGTTTTTCTTTTCAAAAAAAAAATTGTGTTTATCAACTGGCTGAAGTGTGGCTCCCTGTTAAGAGGTAAGTGCCTTTCTGTGAGATTCAGGGTTTAAGCCAAGGCATGTTGAGATCTGAGGGGATTCGGGTCTTGTATTATATTATCTGATCAGCAGGCAGGGAAACAACCAAAATGAGATTGGGGAACATGGTCCAAAAGTAAGGCAGAGCTTGCTAATACTTCCACAGCAGCCACATAAGACTCTGCCCATAATGTTGAGAAGCAAGTACCTGGATGATCTTCAGACTCCATCTGAAGAGCTGATCCGGTTAAGGCTCAACTGTGTGGTAGGTCATTTTGTGTTGAAACAGAACAGCCAACTGAAGAAGCACCCACAATCACCAATGTATTTCAACAAGGTCGATTCTTGGTCAAGCCTATGATTTTTTAAAATAAACCTCTGGCAAGCAAAAGTAAATGCTTCTCTTGTCTTTATAATAAGAACTTTTGACCTGCCTCATTCCTTAGTTAAGACAAGGAGATTAGAAAACATTTCTAAGTGTCTAAGACAGCAACAAAAAGGCAGCCTAAACTAGCAAAATGTAAAAATAAATCTCTTTAGTTTTTGCAGCAGGCCAGATAACTGAAAACATCCATGAGAAAAACCAAGTTAATGTAATCTGACTTGAAGCTAAATTCGACATAGAACAGTTAAAAATCTGTTGCTGTGAGCCAAGGTTGTTCTTAGATCAATAGGCAGAAAACCACTCATTCAGCTCTTTTTTTTTTTTTTTTTTGGTGAGGAAGATTGGCCCTGAACTAACACACCTGTTGCTAATCTTCCTCTTTTTGCTTGAGGAAGAGTGGTCCTGGGCTAACACCTGTACCCATCTTCCTCCAACTCGTACATGGGATGCAGCCACAGCATGGCTTGATGAGTGGTGTAGGTCCACACCTGGGATCCAAACCCATGAACCCCAGGCTGCCAAAGCGGAGCACCCTGAACTTAACCACTACACCACCAGGCCAGCCCTCAGCTCGTTTTAATCTAGGATTTCAGAGCAAGAGTTTATATATGGATAGTGAAAATAAAGGGTTCTGGCCAGTTTTCTAAGATTTAGTGTCTGAGGATGCCTATTTAAAATTAGGGCAGAGCCTTTACTTTCAACAAATAGAAGAGAAAATATGAGATATCAAATTGAACTGCCACCCATATATCCAGCTAATCAGCCCTTAACAGGCTTTCATACTTTGATCATCCACTGTCTCACCTTTGGCTACATCCAAAATGAGCTTTACTTTCCAGAGATAAAATTCTGTATTAAGGAACAACTGTGCCACAAGTCAAGAGTTCTCTAAGCTTTGAAATGACAAGCTTTGGTGTGCAAAAGATTTCTTCAGGAATTTTTGAATTAAATCACCAAAATAAAAACAGGACCTGTTGTTTTAACTATAGTCCTGCCTAAAGATGGGCCAGGACCAGGGAACTTACTTTTTTTTTTTTTTTTAATTCAGTAATTTAATTTCTTTCTGCTTGCCTCTCTGTGTGCTTTACAATTAGCTCTGTTATTAGAGGCCCCGGGCCGGGCCCGGCCCGAAGGGACACACTGGGAAAGGACGGTCTTGGTAGACAGGGGACAGGGAAGGGACCTCTTCAGAGGGGCAGGCACAGATCTGCTGGAGTTGGGGGGGGTCCGTTACACATTTAGTTCTGGCCCGGCAGGAATCGTGCCCAGCGGGGACGATTTGTAATTTCCCACTAGAGATCACTCACCCTGCCTTAACCAGACAAAATAACACAAGTCAGGGGGAGCTGGTTAGATCAGGATTTCTTTTTATTCCTTGTTGGTTTAAAATGGCTAATCAGAATAAAAAATAAAAGGGCCTCTGTCTAGAGGCTGGGGTCTCCCCTATTTAGAGGTTAGAACCCAGGTATCCCCTCTACCCAGCACCATACTGAGGTGGGCTGAGGGGTAACCCCCAAGAGACAATCGGAGGGGCCTCGGCCTGCCACTCCTTCTCTCTATCCCAGTTTTTGGCATGTGATGAAAAATATTGCTTTTTGGATTCTTCTCTCCCGGCCTTGGATCTAAAAATAATATTAACTGTGTGAATTGGGGGAAGGCTTTGAGGGGACTTGAAGAAGCCCACCCTAATCCCTCTCCCCCAAGGAGGGGGGATTATTCAATATTGTTTCTGGAGCTCGGCCAAGCTCTTTTCCTGATCTCCCCACCACCACCCGTCATGGGGCTGTGACCCCTTTCCTGGGGAAACTAAGTGCCAATGAGCCTAGAAAACTAACTCTGCTCTCCAAGTCCTTCCCTCCTCTGACCAAGACCCCAGACTCGCCTCTCCCCGGGTATCTTTCCTGATCACTTAGCACCAACAACAGGGGGTGCTATTTCCTTAGTTGGTGACTGGGACAAAAGAGAGGGAACCATGGGGAAAAGGAAGACTTGATCGATGTCTCCCCTCTTTTCCTGCTGGTTTGAGGAATGGGAAGAGTAAGATCCCCCTCCTTACACATATCCCTCCCTCATTTTCCCATCCCAGGATAGATATATAATTTCTTTGATATTTATAATATATATATATATATATATATATATGTACACACACACCTGGTAACGCAGAAGAGGAAAAAAATAGAATCCGTAACAATAATAAAAAAAATTATTTCTGGTTTTAAAAATGATCTGGTTCCCTCCAGGGCGAGCAATTGCACAAATGTCCACTGAGTCTGGTCCAGGGGTAAGGAAGGGAAGGTCTTAAAAGGTGAAGGGGATTACTACCCCAGTCTCAGAGCCCCAACTCTCTGACTCCCCAACCCCACTGCATTTTATGAAACACTCCTCATCCTCTTGGAATTGGTGGTTTCAAAAGTGTCCATACAGGGGAGGGGAGCCCCTTGCGGAAAGGAAGGTGGCCGCCTGGGGCCCTTTGGTGTAGGCGCAGAGGCATGGGGGAGGGGAGGTGCCGAAGGCTCACACCGAAATCTCATAGGTGGTGCCACCCACCCCTGACACCTTTTTGACTCCTCCCCTTGTGGGGCTACTGAGAGGTGGCTGGCCTGGGCCAGGGGAGGCTGAGCCTATACTCTTGGGCTGCCCGTTGGATTTGCTGTAGGCGGTCTTGAGCTGTACTTCATCTCTGGGAAGAAAAGAAGAGAGAGGTGTCAGGAAGTGAGACACAAAATACAAAAAAGGGAGATAGTTTAAAAAGTTAAGAGAAAAAAATGAGGTACTTTTCTACATATATACTTTCTTACCCAAACATTCCCTTTTGTTTTATTGCCCTGCTTAAAACAAGCCTGATTCCCTTTCTCCCCTATTTATTCCTTCTCTTTAATAGCAGCTATCTTGCATAGTTACTCTCAGGCAAATAAATTACTTTTTAGCAAGACAAGATTAAGATTCAGTCTCTTAACAGGAATGGCCTATGAAGGCAGCTGGAATAAGACTGAAAATGAAGAGCTGTCTACAAGCAGGCTAACCCTGGGTCCACTTGCACTAGACTGTACAAGTGTAGCCCTGATACCTAACAGGACAGTATGCTAATTTTAAGTCCGCTGAGGGCCAGGATGGGCTAATACTTACTTGGGTGTCAGTAATGGCTGCAAGGCCACTTCTTCCGTCTCAGAGACACCAGGTGGGGCTTTTTGGCTGCTGTAAGACATAGATCGGCCCAAGTATGGGGCAGTTGGGCCTGGTTCAGGGGACCCTAGTCCCCGGCCCCTTAGCCCATCTGGCTTGCCAAAACGGGGGGCAGCTGGGCGTCCCAGTGGAGTCTTGCCCAAGGGTGATCTCTTCGAATCATCTGAGGAGGAACTAGTACGAGGAGCATGGCCTGAGCCTGGTGTTGACTGAATGCCCGAGTCCCCCAAGCCTGGTTCTTCCTCATGGCCCGGGAGTGGGGGTGACTGGCGGAGTAGCTTCTCACGTTCCTGGAGGGAGGCCACAATATGGCGCGACAGATTGTCGTACCGGACTGGTGAGGGCTCTCGGTGTGCTGGGCCGGTTGGCACCAAACGTGGGTGCCTCTCGGCTTCCCGTTGCTGGGCCAGCCGGGCTGACAGGAAGGGAGAGGTGTAGCCTAAAGGTGGGTCTGGCTCAGGCCCTGCCTGCACTGACTCAAAATCAGGGCTGTCTGAAGGAGTGAGCAGGCTGTCATAAGATAGGCTTCCATTGCGTGTCTGGTTGGCCAGGCTCTTATAGGAGGTGGAAGTTGTGCCCTCTGAACGAATGGACTGCAACTGGCCCAGCTCAAAGCCTGTGCCCTGGGCCGACTTGAGGCTGGAGGAGCGTGAGCCACTGGATAGTGGATCGAAGTGAAAACTTTTGCCAAAGGTGGGAGAACGGAAGCTCTCTGGCTCCAAGCTGGGCTCTGAGCGGTAGCTGGGATGGCGGCTGCTCTCTGCAATTGACGTTGGCTCCTTCAAGCTGTCCCCACGACTCAACTGAGGAAGAAAGTAAAGCAGGCTCTTAGTGCTCCTCTTCTTGTGACACATGTTAGGCCCCAGAGCCCAACGAGTCAATCAAAAACAGTACTTGTTATGTGCCAGCAATATGCTTAAAACTTTTACATGCATTATCCTGTTTAACCACTAAAGCAAATCTATGAGTTGGTACAAATAATATCTCATATTAAGATGCAGAAAATGAGGCTTAGAGAGGTTAAGTAACTTGCCGGTGATGGGTTTTGAACTCAGATATGCTGTAATCAGTGCTTTTATCTATTAGGCTACGTTGCCCCCTCCTTGATAAAGGACACACTATCAAGGAGATTCAATCCCACTCATGCCAACAATTAGTAAAATGCCTTTGGTTTTTGTTTCTTCCCTCTGCCTCTTCCTTCCCTTCTCCCAATCTTCATTAGCCCAGAACAGTTGCCATACGCTACGAGCCCACTTCTTAGAGAGTACTGAATACCTTGGCGCTGGAAGAATGAGGCATGGCGGCTGACGTACTGCTGCTACTGTAGCCTGGACGATACTTATACATGGTAGGTGTAGGAGGACTGTCCTTGCCCAATAGGCTGGTATCTGCAGGAAAAAAGGCCCAAGAGGCACCACTTTACAAGCTGTTCTCTTAACCTGGCTAGAGTTTCCTAAAGAACAAGAGGAGAACAAGGTGGGAACAGACCTAGCAAAAAGAAAGTCCCAGAAACATGATTTTCCTGAAATCAAGACTAAGGCTCATACCAGCCCAGAACTCGGAGTAAATGCACCAAACATTCACATCTAGGACGTTCTCTGGTCCATCTAGAGGCTGATAGTTCTCCCGACAACAGTCCAATTCACTGCCAGTAGCTAAGTGGCATCCCCTTTCTCCCAGCTGTCCAAAGAGGTGGCTCAAGTGCCACCTGTTGGTACTACCTCCCAGCCCTTGCCTGTTCGTCTTCTCTACAGCTCACAAGTAACCTCCTCACCCCTGCCGTTGCCCTTACCCTCATTAGTAGCCAGGCTGAGGTGTGTCCGTAGCCCTGCGTAACGGCTCAGGTCCGGCTTAGGAGGCGGTGGAGGTTCAGCATCCGCGGACTGGCTCTCTGTTATCTCCAAGCTTCCCTTAGACTGGATAAAGGAGGGAAAGTCAGATTTGGAGAAGTGGGCATTAGGGCGACTCAAAGTATGGATCTGACATAAGAGGGGTGTTGGGGAGTCAATTATCACATATTTCGAAACTGGGACTGCCAAGACAAGGGACAAGAGTCAGTTTGCAGATGGTACTGGATAAAGAAAAGTCAGGGGCCGGCGCTGTGGCTTGGTGGTTAAGTGCGCGCGCTCCGATGCTGGTGGCCTGGGTTCAGATCCCGGGCGCGCACCGAGGCACCAATTCTCCGTACATCCTGAGGCCGAGTCCCACATACAGCAACTAGAAGGATGTGCAGCTATGACATACAACTATCTACTGGGGCTTTGGGGGGAAAAAATAAATAAATAAAATCTTTAAAAAAAAAAAAAAAGAAAAGTTGTCAGTAAGGGTTTAATTCTGTCACTTATTTGTTCATTTCCACCAACTACTACTTTTCAAGCTCCTACCATCTGCAAGCTGCTATAGTAAGTCCTATGAAGATGTGGAAATGAATGCTCTTGATTTCTACTGTCAATGAACTTACAATCTAATGGAGAAAAGAAGATACGTATTTAAGTAATTTTAACACACATCAGAAAGTGATAAACACCCTAAGAGAGATGTAAACTAAAAGCAAGTTTCCATCTCTTTGCCCTGAGTGCAAGTCCGCAGTTATCTAGCTTTACTTCCCTAAACTCCTCACCTTACTTCTCCTCAGCTCTCCCTGGATACCATTGTCCATGATCTTCACAGTTATCTGTCCATCTGACACGTCTGGTCGAAGGAAGGGAGGTCTGATTACAATGGTCTTCTCTTTCTTTGGTCTCCCCAAATACCTGAGTATCAAGAGAGGGCTTTCATTCATTCATTCATTCTAAAATATCTATTGGTTGTCTACCTGTGTAAAGCATTTTTACAAATACAAGAAACAGTCCTACCAGGACAGTGAAAGAAAGTCAGCACTGAACTGTTCAATTCCTTTGATTCCATAAGAACTGCAGCAAGACTAGGCCTCTGGGCAGACACCTAGCACAAGGCACTCAGGAGTAAATCTCACCCTCAACTCTCAAAGGAGAATAATCATAATAGCTGAAGAATATCAACTGAACTCACAGGGTCCACTAAAGGATGGCATGTCTCTCCCATGGTGACTTCTTAAAAGAACACTTCTTAAAAGGCAGTCTCCCACCAGACCTCCCCTATACCAGAACAAGCCCAAAGAAGACAAAAGTTTTGACCAAAGGTGAGCCCAAAGAGGTAGGTGTACCTGGGTGCTGGGGAACTGCAGAGTACACGGCTGACATTGTTACAGCAGCCATTGGTGAAGGGGTTCACACCTCCCCGGAATTTACCTGTAACCTAGAGGGAGGAAAAAAGGGCCAGATCAGTCAGATGATGGGACTTGGACTTCCAAAGGCCAAAACACAAATCAATGACAAATTACTGTGCACCCCCTATCTGGGAGATGCAAAAATGAGTGAAACACGATCCTACCATCAAGAAGCTTACATGTGTGCTGGTTAAGAATGAGAACTCTACAGTCAGGGTCCTCAGTTCAAATCCTAGTCTACCTCATCATAGCTATCTGAACCCAAACATCAGTTTCCTCATGTAAAATGGGGATAAATAGCTCTCTGAATGTTGAAAACTAAGATAATATACACATGAGTAAGCAAGTAAGGTTAGCTATTATATGCACAAAAAAAATTATTTTCCTTTAAGGAGCACTATAAGCTTCTTGACGGCTGGCCCTGATCTTTTATTGTTTCTATAAGCTCAGAGCCCAAATTGCCCAGTACATAGTGGACAGTCTGTAAATGTTAACTAAGAAATGGCCTCTGTTCTCACGCTTACATGAGGAACTTGGACACTTCAGCATAAAAAGTATTCATTAAGCATCTATTTGTGGAAGCACTATGCTGTACACTAATCAGAGGGCTAAGTGACACATGCCCTGCTCTACAGGGGTCTCCCATCACTTCTCCCTGTACCTGTTCATTGGTTGTACGTCCCCTAGCCACCAGCACCACGTGAAATCCAGTGAGGCCAGCTACAGGGATGAAGAATAAGCCAGCCACACACATTACTGCCATTCTGAAGCCAAACAGTCAAGGAGAACAGAGCAACGTGATCTCACTTCCTCAGCCCATACTGTAGCCATCTTCCCTTCGACCCTCACTACCACAGGACTCCACTTTCCACATTCTTCCCCCTCCCAATCCCGCAACGCCTTGAAGGATACGTGACAGCCGTGCGGACCCCTGAGAGTTCCTCCATGTGGTAGAGGACATAAAGGAGGCCAAAACCAAACACACCCATGATGTGCGCTGTCAGGGAAAGGAGGAAGAGGAAGAAATAACGGTAGTTCCGGCGACCAATACAGTTGTTCACCCAGGGGCAGTGATGATCAAATTCCTAGGGACAAAAAGAGAGAGACTGAAAGGCCTCCTCGGACTACAACACTAGATCACGTCTGTTAAGAAGAGGAACAGGGGCCAGCCTGGTGGCGTAGCGGTTAAGTTCACGCACTCCACTTCCACGGCCTGGGGTTCACAGGTTCAGATCCCGGGCACAGACCCACGCACTGCTCATCAAGCCATGCTGTGGCGATGTCCCAAATAAAGTAGAGGAAGACGGACATGGATGTTAGCCCAGGGCCAATCTTCCTCAGCAAAAAGAGGAGGATTGGCAACAGATGTTAACTCAGGGTAATGTTCCTCGCCAAAAAAAAAAGAAGAAGAGGAACAAATGGCAGAATTTAAGTGTTGCTTTTAGTAATTTGTGATCATGTTCATCATTTAGTTGTGAAATTAAAAACAGACTCATGCAGTTTATCTTGCTCTATCAATCTGTAAGGAAAACCTTCCAGAGGTTAATCAAAGGCCAAGGCCATCTCTCAAAGTTTATCTTATATGACCAAGGAATACTGAAAGGGACGAACGTCAGAAGCTCTGCAAATACATTAAGATTCATGAGGAAAGAGGCTCGGAAGGAAAATCTGGCAGGCAACTGCTTACAGCTACGTAAAAATTGCTTGGCAAAAGGGGTTAAAAATAAAAGACAATGGGGCCGGCCCCGTGGCTTAGTGGTTAAGTGCGTGCGCTCCGCTACTGGTGGCCCAGGTTCGGATCCCAGGCGCACACCGACGCACCGCTTCTCCGGCCATGCTGAGGCCGCGTCCCACATAGAAGGATGTGCAACTATGACATACAACTATCTACTGGGGCTTTGGGGGAAAAAAAAAGGAGGAGGATTGGCAATAGATGTTAGCTCAGAGCCGGTCTTCCTCAGCAAAAAGAGGAGGATTAGCATGGATGTTAGCTCAGGGCTGATCTTCCTCACAAAATAAAAAAATAAATAAAATAAAAGACAAGGGTGCCGGCCTGGTGGTGCAACGGTTAAGTGTGCACGCTCCACTTCGGAGGTTCAGGGTTCACAGATTCGGATCCCGGGCGCGCACCGACGCATCGCTTGTCAAGCCACACTGTGGCGGCATCCCATATAAAGGAGAGGAAGATAGGTATGGATGTTAGCCCAGGGCCAATCTTCCTCAGCAAAAAGGAGGAGGATTGCCATGGGATATTAGCTCAGGGCTGATCTTCCTCACAAAATGAATGAATGAATGAATGAATGAATAAAAATAATAAAAGACAAGGATGTAGAAGGACAGGCAGGAAGAGAAATATAACTGTAAAATTTTAATGCAATAGCATGACGCAGTGGAAGCAAGAGATAACACAAAGCCAGGACAAATAACCAAAAAGATGAGCTAAAGGATAGAAGACTGAAGCTATGAATCTTGGTGTTGGGAAAGCCTGTGCCCACTGCGGGTCCCTCCTGTAACAGAAGAATATTTATGCTCTAGCTCTCATGTGTACATCACTGCTAACACTTTTTGAGAGAGCTAGAACACACAGCCCAGGTAGTTAGCCAGGACTATATTTCAATCAAGGCCAAGAATCCACAGGATTCAATTCTTATTCTATGGAGGAAGAAGATAACTTAGGTTAAACGTCAAGGCTTACCCCACTCAGGGTTCTTACCTCCACACAGTTGTCACAGACACTGCAGTGGGAACATCGAGGAGGCCGGTAGAAGCGGCAGGTGGCACACCATTTCATGCGCACCTGGATGCCCTTGATCTCCACTGTTTTGTAAAGAGGAGCTCGGAAGTCATCTTCCTTGTCTTCATCCTCCTCAGCTGTAGAGAGGAAAAGTTAATTGAAAAACCACCATGCCAGAACAGTACTGGGCACTAGGAATACCGTAATATTCAAAATATGGCCTCTGCTTTCGAGGAATTCAGTCTAATGGGTGAGAGAGACGAGGAACTCGTAACTAACACTGTGAGATCAGCTCTGTATACAACACTATGGGAACACAGATGAGGAAGCAACTGACTTCTGCATTGGGAGATGAGGTTCAAGAAAATATGACTCAGAGGTGGCTCTGATATGGGTATGCTGATATTCTTGATTTACATATTATGAATATATCTTAAAAGAAATAATTTACATATCAAAGCACATATATAATGAGTTTGCATAACAGTTCAGTATCTACAAGTACGTGACTAACTATAGCAATCCAAGAGAGGAACTAACACCAACCTTTTTCCAAGCACAAACCCCTTTGCCCAAAAGGTCTTCTCCTACTCTGTTAATTCCCTATAACCTATTTCAGTACTGTTTGTTGGCTCAAGACATTCTCTTTACCTGAATCCCACTTCAAAACTTAAAGGACATTATTTGCCTTCTCATCTGTAGTGTGGAATTCTTATTTTTTTATTATTAATGTAAGAAAAAATATATGTGGGAAGTGATATTAGGGTATTAGGGACTAAAAATTAAGTTTTCAAATTTACTGATTTAGAGAAATGCTTACAATATAAATAAGTGAAAAAAATGCACGGTAAAGAACTGTACAAACAAAAAGATCCCATTTTGAAAACAAAAATATACACACATATATATGCTACAGATACATGGTATATATAAATATTATACACATAAATCTTCAAAATATTGGAAAGAAATATACTACAACATAACAGTAGTTATGTCTGGGCTGTGAAATTATAGGTATTATTTGTCTTTCTTATACTTTCAATATTCTATAATGAATATTCACTACTTACTAAAATCTTTACTTTTTTACAAAGGGTTTTTCTTCTAAAAGAAAAAGATTCAAATGCTACTTACTTTGAAATATCTGATCCTTCAAGACCATCATCTACCAGAAGTGAGCCCTTTCTCGTCTTAAAGTACTACAGTCATGCCTCACTTAATGACAGGGACTTGTTCTGAGAAATGTATTAAGTGATTTCCTCGTTGTGCAAACATCATAAAGTGTACTTACAGCCAGCCTAGATGGTGTAGCCCACTACACACCTAGGCTATACAGTACTAATCTACAGTACTAATCTTATGGGACCACCATTGTGTATGTGGTCCATTGTTGACAGAAAACTCATTATGCAGTGCATGACTGTATAGTTCTTTGATTACTCTTATAACTTATCACACAGTGTATTTATTCATATAAATGTCTTCCCTATCTTCCCTTCTACACCGAGCTATTTAAAAGCAAGGAATTGTTTAAAAAAATCATCCCAAATGACCACAAGGCCTTCCATATATATAGCAGATCAATAAATATTTGGTAAATGAACATTAAAGGCTCATTAAAATAGCCCTCCTCGACTTTAGGGACTCAAAGTTCCTTCAGCTCACTTAATCTTGGCAACAGAAGTCACAAATGAAGCAGTGACACAGGCTTGGTGAGCACAATCAATTTCAGAAAGATCTCATCTCACCAAAGTTGCTATCCCAATCCCACCTCTCTCTCTCTTGCAAGATAACGTCACACTTGAGAGAAAAATTAGATGTCATCAGCAACAATCTTCATCAATTTCTCTTCTTTCTACCTTACTTATTCCACTAATGATGGTTCTTCCTCTCACCTCCTGTCCCAGAAACAGCCTATTTCTTCAGTAAGCACAATCCTTCCAACATGCACGGGAAAGCATCTCCTTCCTATAGAAGGTCACTCTTCAATTATCCCTTTTCTTCAACTTCAGCTCCTCTCTCTTCTCTGGTCCCATCTCCTCATGCTACCAACATGCTAAAGCCTTCTGTATCATAAAAAAAAAAAAAAAAAAAAAACACAACCCTCCCAGAAGATAGTCCATCTTCCGCCTTCTCTGCTTAACTTCTTGAAAGAGTAATTTTAATACCCACTGACTTTGCTTCCTCATTTCCCATTCACTGCCTTCCAAACCATTACAACTTTGGTAATTTAGCTGCATTTCTCTCACATACATAAACACATAATTAAAACTATTCTTTAAAAAAAAAAACAAAAAACTCTTCTTGCTAAGATCACTAATTTCTGAGTTTCCAAACCAATGGGCAATTTTGAGCTTCCATACTATTGGATCCAATTTCTTATACTGCCAACCATCAAGTATTTCATGAACTTTCCTTAGTTCCCACTTTGTCCAGTTTCCCCTCCCAATAGCCTTTCTTGCTTAGTCCCTCTCAGTGACTCCTCCTCCTTTGCTCATTATTAAAATGTCAATGCTGGTCAGGTCTGACCTTGGTTCTTTCCTAATCTCATTCTACTTTCTTTAGACAATCTTAGTACTGTTGCTTCAAATACCACATGACTGAAGGCTCTGAGATGAAGGTCTTTGACTCTGACCACTCAATTGCCCTGTGGGTAACTCTACCTGGATGACCCATAAGTATCTCAAATTCAGCATGCCTGAGATGCTCTCTCTGTCTTCCTTCCAAACCTATTCAACATTCCTATAACTCATATCTTTGTTTATAAAAATCAGCATCCAACTTATCTCCCAAGTTAGGAACCCTGGAACTACACGAGACAATTCCTTCACTCTCTCACTCACCCCCAATAAGCAACTAATTATGAAAAATTCTGTTGAGTATACTTCCAAAAAATCTATAAACCCAGCCTTGAATTCAAGTCTCATCTGGTTTGCATTATTGCAATAGCCTCCCAAAAGGTATCTGTACATTCTTACAAGAATTATTTTTATAAAAGGAAATCTGATCCTGTGATTCCTCCAATTAAAGACCTCTTGTTGTCCAAAGAAATATAATCTATTTAATTTAGCATATAAAGTCTTTCACAATTTGTCTCTGGGTTTATCTCCTGCTCCTTTTTGGCCCCACCATGCCCTATATCTTCCACCCAACTGAGTTCAGCCTTTCATAGTTACAAGTTTCTGCATATGCTGCTTCCTCTGCCTAGAATGCCCTTCCTTCCATCTTCTACTTGATAAAGTCTTTCCTACCTACCTTTAGCAGCATTTCCCCAATTTATCTGGGCAGATGTAAGTGTACCCTTTTCTATGGTCTCACAGAACCTTGTTCATGCCTCCATTACAGTTTGTATCACACTATGGTTACTGCCTAATTCATCTTAGATATCATTGTACCTAATGATAATGCCCAACCATATGCTCAAAATAAATTTCTGCTGAATGAATAACTGAAAATCAAAGAGTTGACCCAAAGTGAATCACATGGCTAGCAGTTATGACATACATTCCTGAAGACCCTGACCTGCTCTTCAGCATTAGACTATAAAAGAAATCCCAAAACCCTAGAACTCCTAAGGCCCAGGATCAAACGTGTATGTCCAAAAATCATTAGTTTTCAAAGGTAGTAAGGAGCTTCCAAGAGAAGAGAGGGAGATCTTACCTCGAGGGAAAATCCCTGGGTCCATGAAGGTGGCCATGCTGAAGTTGGCCAGCACAAAGAGAAAAACAATCGCATTGTAGATGGGCACTGCAGGTGACACATAGAGGCTTAGTCCTGGACAGCTGCACAGATAACAAAGAAAATGAGGGGCTGCCTCTAACACTTGGGACACCAACTGTATGAAAATATATAGATTCAGCCCCCACACCTATATACAAATCTTGTGCGGTTCACTTTTGCTGTCTCAAATTATCTTTATCCTTCCCAACAAGTGGGCCTAGTTTCCCACAGAAATGCTCATTTTAGATCAAGGTACAAGACTCAGAATCTCTCCTACCATAACCCCTTGCACTAAGGTCTGTGTTCTTCAGATTCATTATTCCCCTGTGGATCTTTCCTCATGTTTTGCAATCTGTCCTTCTCTACTTTTAAACCAGGCACAAGAGCCAGGGACTGAGTGTGTAACTGACACCAGCTACATTCCCTTTTCTGGAGCAGCTTGAGGCTTCTGGATCCCAGCCATGCCCCACTGACCTGCACACTGGCCCAAAGCATGGGATACCACCTGCCTCTCTGGCTCCCAGCTGGCTCTGAACCACTCTCAACTGCCTAAAGTTTCTTCACTGCATCAGATGTTCCTGAGAGTTTTATTCAACTAGAGGCTAGTTCTCAAGGCAAAGAAAAGAAACAAAACCAAAACATACAGATAAAGATGGATATCAAGACACACAACTAGGGCCGGCCCCGTGGCTTAGCGGTTAAGCGCATGCGCTCCGCTGCTGGTGGCCCGGGTTCGGATCCCAGGCGTGCACCGACGCACCGCTTCTCTGGCCATGCTGAGGCCGCATCCCACATACAGCAACTAGAAGGATGTGCAGCTATGACATACAACAATCTACTGGGGCTTTGGGGGGAAAATAAATAAATAAAATCTTTAAAAAAAAAAAAAAAAAGACACACAACTAGACCCCTTGAGGTCTATAAATGAAGCAGAAGAGTGGAGGAGGAAAAAAAGACAAGATAACAGCCCTAAATCAAAAGAAACTGGCCCAACATATCCAGTATTCCACAGGGTCCAAATCAAGAGACATGCTTTAGGAAACTTTTCACAAAAAAAGAGTGCCCTAGTCCAGGATTCAGCTCAGTCTCTGCCGGGATATGAGTCTATGTAGGACTGCTGCAAGAGCTCTTCCATTCTCTGATGATTTCCTGGGAGCTGGAAGTTTCAGAAGAACACGTGATGTGCTGCTTGCTTTGTCAGTAGTATCAAGCGCCCTCTCTCCTGTCTCAGCTCAGGAAGAACCTCCCATTACAAGACAGTGGCTAAATACCCTAATCTACTTTGTGGCTGAGAACTTAATCTCTGGAATTAGGACAGCATCTGTCCTTGTCCCCTTTATCTAGACCACTCACAAGGAAAGGAAGAGTTCATTGAAGGAAAGGAAGAAGGGGCCAGGAGAACAAGACAGTAAATGAGTCTGGAGAATTAATCCAAAGCAATCCTGGATTCTGTTGAGAGAGGTGATCTGTCTCCATCAAAACAAAAAGCACAGCCTTGAATAGTGATTCAGGACAATTCACAGGAACTGAGCTCCTTAATGAGATATAAACAAACTAATGATAAGAGGACAAAACTGATTATCACAAAGCATCTCACAGGTCTTTACCACCAGCATCTATTTCTTCAAATTCCATTAAGCCACTCATTAAAGAAAATTTTTAAAGTAAATATTTATTATGTGCTAGGCTTTTTAGATAGTAAATATCAATTAACTCTTTGCTTCTGTTGATGGGTCAGTACATAATTGGGAGAAAAAATAATGAAGCTAGAGCGAAGGCACTGATTTCAAGGGCAAAAGAGACCTTCAGTCACAGCTCTAATTTTATATCAAAGTCTCCTATGGAAGCCTCTTCCTCTGGGGGTTCTTTGGTTCAGAAAAGATGTCCTCTTACCTTGGCAGGGTTTGGGGTGAAATACAAGCAAGAAAGAAGAGTCCTTACACAGCCCCACCCAAAGCCTGATATCCTAGGCTCCTTAGGAGGGAGGGAGAGAAACTGAAAACCAGTCATCCAGGTCGGAGCCCCTCCCTAGTACTTAGCTGTCGCTTCAATTTCCACCCAGGGAAGAGGAGAAAGGGTGACTCACTTGATTCCTACAGCCTCAGAAGATAATTAGAAGGGAAAAAGAAATTAAATCCTTAGAACACTGAGGTGCCCATGATTTAAAAGTCTCATTCCTAGAACTGGCTACTGTGGCCTCTTGAGCTTCTGAAAAAATAAGGACACCTCTATCCCTGTGGGAAACTAAGGTGAATGAGAACGAGACCTCAGCCCCCCGCAAGCCCAGATGTCAATCTTTCCAACCCCCATTCTTTCTTCAGTTTCTGCATTTACAAACAAAGCAAATCACCCAATTTCTTGGGTATCCTGCCAACCACGTACCCTGGATAATGAACTTTACCCCTACAACCTTCTTGATATCAACCCATCCAAGTTGAAGTATGTAATTCTAGAATCGAGTTCCAACATTGATTGCCAATAAAGCCTACCCCTACAGTGGCAGCATCTAGAAATGATGCAAATAACTCAACTTCACAGGCAGTATTCATTCCTAGATTCAAATCAAAGACCCAGTGCTTCCAACCTTAGCACTCTAGTTGAGGGAACACCCCAGTGAGAATAGGCATGTGTGAACAGAGCCTGTTCCTGCCATATCCTATATCGTGCTTGACTTGAGGAGAGGCTTGCCGTTGCTATCGTACTTTGCCAGATGCCTAGGTGACCACTCCAAATGGCCTGTCTGAATCTGTTGCCTTTGATGGAAGGAGATGAGGCCTGAGCTGAGGAGGAATTGTTGGGGCTTGTCCTCAGCCTACGGCAATAATCATAGAGCTCCAAAGCATAGGGAGTGGCCGTAGCCCAGGCTGGCTGACTCATGAGACTCCCAGACCTATACCATCCCAGGAAGAACAGGTTCTTCTGCCCACCTATTCAGCACTGCTGTTTTGAAGGCCAAAAAAAATTAGGAGAGTGGGTTTCAATACCCACACTCCTAAAAATCTGTTTCCTAGTCCTCTCTCTAACACTTCCTATTATAAAAAATGGTGAAGTTCCTGGTAAGAAAGACAAAGTAAGAGTCAAGAAGCTTTGGATTTTAATCCTGTCTCCATCAATGCTTTACTATGTAGCCTTAGGTAATCCACAGGAAACTCTCCAAGCTTGTCACTTCAGCTACATAACACAGATATGAGAATGAAGGAGACGATGTTTGAAAAGATCCTACAATTCTTTTTAAATCAGCTGGCTTAATACTGAGCATTCAGGGGATAGAAGACACAAAGAAAACATTATTCACTATCATCATCATCAATTATCATTCCAGCTCCACCTTCATCCCTAATTCCACTTCCCCTATCTGAGGTACTAGAGATTCAAGAACACTCAAAACAGAGGCACTAAGTTCCTAAAGAATAGGTCTATGCATTCCACCCATGCCTAGGACATAGTTTGAGTGTATGACTAGTGTTCCTTGTTCATGAGGCAAGGCTGGAATGAATATCCCACTGCCTGCCCCTGGGGATCCTCAAGATTCTATGGAAAAACAATCTTTCCCCTCCTAGGTGGGTAAGTTTCTCTTAAAACACTTGATTTGTCGTGTCTTACTCAGAGTTTCAAGCAGCTGAGTGCAAGATGTAGGACTTGGGCACTTATTCCTGGATGAGAAAACAACGTGGGAAGGAAAAGGAACAACCACTGCTCAATTAATGCCCTACATCACGAGGCTGCTCCCACTCAAATCAGGTGCTAGCACCTCTGCAGTCATGAAAAAAAGGACCAGGAGGAGAGTCACTGAGGTTGCCCAACTCTGTGGGTAAAAGGGTCGAGAGGGGCTAGAGGCAGAAACTGAAAAGAAGCAAGCTCTCTGATGGATGGGACACTGGAAAGACCATCATGGATCTTTGCACGGCCCTGACTTTTGTCCTTCCCACAGAGGATCCCTGGCAGCAGAGATTTTACCCCCGTGCCCTCCCTACCAACTTTAGAAACAGACAAAATGAGACACTGGCTGACTTAACTCACAGCTCAACAATACTTTTGGGGATACAATTCAGTGATTTATTTCAAATGGTATTGCCAGGAGCCCTAAGAATGTCTCAGGGGTCCCCAGGAAGGTAAAAAGGAGACAGCAAGTGGCTGGGCCTCTACGCACCATCCTCACTTGAACCAGAGCTGCCCTGCTCTTATGTTTCATATACTGGGGTTCCACATAAGATCTCACTTGAAAAAAGGGTCATGATGCTTAAATAAATTGCTCTAGGTCAACATCCTCACTATACAGGGGAAGAAACAGGTCCACAAAGGTTAACAGACTTCACCAAAATCAGTCTCCTGACCCCCAAACAGTGCTTATTCCTCCTACCTAGCACTGCCCTCTTGTCAATCACAAAAGGAGACTAAACAAAGACAGCTGAGGTTCCAAGCCCGTTATCTTAAATGCAGAGTCTATTACCTAATTGGGGGGGGAGGGTTACTTTAGCAGCCCATCTCCTTCCCAAATAGTGAAAAGGGAAAAGAATTCAGACAGGATCCCCAATAACTCTCCTGCTTAGTTTTAGTATTGGACAAATTCAGTGAATGAGAGGGATTGGGGTTCTAGGGGGACGGCCTCAAGTGTTCTATTGAAGCTTCTCTGGAGCAGAAGATTACCTTTTTTTTTTTTTCCGGTGAGGAAGATCGGCCCTGAGCTAACATCTGCCAATCCTCTTTTTGTTGAGGAAGACTGGCCCTGGGCTAACATCCATGCACATCTTCCTCCACTTCATATGGGACACCGCCACAGCACGGCTTGACAAGCGGTGCGTAGGTGCATGCCCGGGATCCAAACCGGCGAACCTCGGGCCACCGCAGCGGGGAGCAAACGCACTTAACCACTTGCGCCACTGGGCCGGGCCCAGATTACCGTTTTTTGTTGACCAAACCCAACTGAAAATTTCTGCTTATAGCTTTCTCTACTTGACAAAGAAACAGGGAGGGTAAATTGTTCCTAATTAGTTGAAGCCTACATGCCTCCACTAATTATGTCTGCCAATTAAAAGGGACTCTTCCTCCTACTCCCAGTCCTCTAGATCCCAAAGTAATTCTCACCTGGGGTTTATACTGATGTAAGAACAGACTGTTGTGGCCTAGTGAAGAGAACAGAAGGATGACAGAGTAGTTAGATTTAAGGCTCCAAATGGTAGCTGGTTGGAAGAGCCTTCCTCTTGTCTCTATCTGAAACCATGAATTCTTTTTTAGGGTGTATATGGCTTTAAACAGGGGTTTCTCCAAAGAACCTCAAAAGGGATAGAATCCGTGGGGGAACAGTTTTTGAGAACAGTGGTGCCTCAGCCCAGATATAAGCTTGTAGAGAAACTACAATGGTCAGATGGTGAGGAAGAGATGAGAATTTCAGAGGTACCCCAAGAGGTAGGTGATAGAGTAAAATAAATAGGGTGTTTATATCTCCATGAGGGGGGCAGGAGAGACCCTAGGAAGGAAAAGAGAGCCCAAAAATTGGCTCTAAGGAAACTGCTAGGGGGAACTCTCGCTATGACTTAAGGCTCTTCCAACTTTGGATTAGAGGCAATAATTCCAAATAGAGTCACTATTGTCTTCCAACATTTTTTTTTCCTGGGGCTGAGAGACCATGGAATAAGGAGGGCCACTACTTTTCTGAAGGGAATGGGAAAGTAGGTTAAATAGCCTCAACTATCAGTTGAGAAACACCTATGGCAGGACACCTCTTTGTGTGGAAACTGGTATAACCAGCCAAGCACTTCAACGGTTCCAGATTACCAAGTTAAGAACAAGGATTCTGCTTGCCCTATCTCAAGAACAGATGGATTGAAAGAGAGAAACCACTTACTGCTCTGAACTTCCTAGCTTCTCCAAAGGCTTTGCCTCCTAGGAAAATAGACCCTCCCCAACTAAGCAGGTCTAAGGGTGTCAAATTGGTTTTGTACATATCCCTCCTGACACAGCACAACTGCTAAAGGATACTAAGATCCCATATAAACATCCCTTGGTTAAAATGTTGATTCTATACTGGCCATAACAGCAGAAACCAAAACAAGTCTGACACTGAAGACTCACTCCTCCTTACTGGTAGTCAGTTCGTGAAGGACAGGACACTGAATATGTTCAGTTTAAACAAGAGAAAAAGACTATGAAGAAAAGAAGTCAAACAGAGAAGAGTAGGGCTGCTCCAGATGCCTGAGAAATTCAGCAGTCATGCTGCGGCTGGACAGCTGGGGCCAAAGAATCTACAACTTCTGCTCTTCAGAGGAAGACGTGAGAAGTAGGATTATGCTCATACCTAAGAGAACAATCCATTCTGTCCTTGCTTAAAAACTAGACAGAAAAACATCACTATCACTTTGCTGACTCTTTTGGCCAAATGACCCACATTTTTAAGAATTCCTTTTGGCATCTGAAGCTCCATTTTGGGGGTTTTCCTTCCCTATCTCAGATTTACCTTCTGTTCTATCTTTCTCCCCATAAGAATAACTGCCCCCACCCCAGCAATTCCTGTTTCATTCACCCTTCAATAAATCCAAACTGGGGCCGGCCTGGTGGCGCAAGCAGTTAAGTGCGAGTGCTCCGCTGCAGCGGCCTGGGGTTCGCCAGTTTGGATCCCGGGCGCGCACCGACGCACTGCTTGGCAAGCCGTGCTGTGGCAGCGTCCCATAAAAAGAGGAAGATGGGCAAGGATGTTACCCCAGGGCCAGTCTTCCTCAGCAAAAAAAGAGGAGGATTGGCAGATGTTAGCACAGAGCTGATCTCCTCACAAAAAAAAAATAAAAAATAAAAAAATAAATCCAAACTGCTTTTATTCCCTACCACTTTAATTCTTTATCTTCCTCTTCCCAGCCACCTCACACGCTCTGAACAGCACCTCACAATTAGGTTTGAGCCTGAATCACGGCAAAGTGAACTCCTCAGAAAAACTAGCATGCTCTGATTGTTCCAAGAGCCACAACCAGAACACTAACTCAATGACTCAACAGTTTAAGGCTCAGAAGCCTGGTACATGATCATTTATAAGCAGGTAACAGCAAGGATGCTTGCCAGGTGCTCGACAGCTAAAATACTGGGGAAAAGGGGAAGGATAAATCACTCAGTCTCCTCCAGTAACAAGCAGATGAACAAAGTCTGAATATGCTAAGTGGGAAATCTTTCAATACAACAACTGCTTTTCCTAATAAGACCAGGGAATGGGAGAATTACTGCCATTCCCTTCACAAGGAACTAACATAAACGAATTCTTCTAGGACTCTCTTCCTAAATAAAACTTGCCCTTTCCCAGTGGCCTTCAGTTCTCCAGGCTTCGGCTCTTAAATGTACAGAGAGGGCCCGGCCTGGTGGTATACTGGTTAAGTTCACATGCTCCACCTCAGCGGCCCGGGGTTCACAGGTTCGAATCCCAGGCGTGGACCGACACACCACTCATCAAGCCACGCTGGGGCGGCATCCCACATACAAAATAGAGGAAGATGGACACAGATGTTAGCTCAGAGCTAATTCTCCTCAGCAAAAAGAGGAAGATTGGCAACAGACGTTACCTCAGGGCCAATCTTCCTAAACAACAACAACAAAAAAACTATCTGAATAACACTAAAAGCCAAAAATGCCTCACTGGTATATCTTCTAAATCAATTCTGAAATTCTCCAGTACTCGCAGTGCCCACAGTCTTAAATTCAAGCTTCAGATATCCTGGGGAAAGCCACTACCATCTGAAAAACCTTTCGTCTACTCTAGTTCTCTTTCTCTCAGAGAACTGATTGCTTAAGCTGCTTCAAGCCTCTCCGGTGGTTTCCTCCCACTTCCTTCCTAGGTCAGGATCATCTAATGATGGAGCTGGGTAGGAAAATATGAAGACATCTGTGATTCCAGAGGAAGGGAGGCAGGGGAAAGCAGAGGATTCAACGGAGCAAAATTTATAACAAGTCTGAGAGGACAGGCTTTTTCTCACTCTTCTCACCATGTCTCTGGGATTTGGCTTTATCTTTATCAGACATCAAGCACTCCCAGTCACTTGGCTTTGCAATCAACTAGCAAAACTCAGGAGAAAAAATACCCTCTCGCCCTCCCATAGATTGCCCCCCAAAATCACCGCTAGGAGAAAACTCACGTAAAGGCAAAGAAGAGGGTCGTAGCTCCCACTAAGAAGATGGCGGCTGCTGAGACCGGAACATACTTGCTGGGTTTGAATCTCTTTCCAGACTCTGCGGGCATGTTGGAGCTCTGATGGGAGATCTGCCCTGCCGCATAGCCCAGGCCCACACAGCGGCAGAACAGACAAGAAAACGGGATGAGGGAAACAACGGAGAGAAGAGTCCAGAAGGAAACCAGGGAAACAGAAAATTTTAAATTATCACCCTTCCCCCTCCCAAACAAAAACCAAAGGTCAAAAGATCTCAAATGAAGGGAAGCACATGGGAGGGGGAAAGGTGATTCCAAATGATGAATAACCACCTCCCCAGAACAAGGCAGAAGGAGAGATTAAGAAATACAACTTGTACAATTCAAAAATTGGAGACAAACCGTAGGCTATACACATGCAAATGGTGGCAGGTAGAGAACATGGGCAGTCAGACAGACCAAGGAATTGCTCATGGATGGAGGCAAGTCTTCAAAAGGAAAGAAGGGGAGGATATCAGGGCAGGGCAGGACACTTGAGGCAAGAAAAATTCTTCGGAGGAGATACTACAGCACCTCCACGACTACCACACTTCCACCTAAAAGAGGTGCGCCCTGTATTGCTATTTTAATCCATGAAGGACCCTAGGGCCCCTTCCAGCTTTAAAGAAGCTGTTTCTACTGCAGTTCTTGTCCTTTTTAGGCAGTTTTCTCAATGCCACCACTCCCACACCTTGACTTCAGGGCTTGTCGTCTGGCAATGGTGGTTTAATTTTATTTATTTTCTCTTGATGGCTAAAGCTGGGCAGCAGCTGTCACAGGGTTGAGTTGTAAATCCTTTTCTTTGAAGGGGGAGGAAAATAGAGAGAGAGAGAGCAAGCTTGTCTATCTTCAATCTCTTCTTATTATTCCCAAGCCCTTTAAGGGCTCTGTTGCCTATAGGGTTCATGCAAAACTAAAGGAAAACATAAAATCCCGGAAGCCATGTTCTTCCCAATAAGCAAAATAAGATGAAGAAATCAATTCCACTTGAAGATACTTGTAAAAGGTTACTGTGGATGAAAACAAAGTTCCAAAGAGGTCCCTGTTTCCAGGTTAGTCAATGTCGCTGTTCTTTCTTCTTCAATCTTGGGCTTTCTGGATGCAGAGTTCAACTGGGTTACAGTGCCTCACCTGGAGAAAAACAAATATCTTTATCAGAGAAATTCTTCCAGGGTATTTCTTAACAACATCAAGGCTAAAACTCCACAGGCTACTCTGTGAAAAGTGCCTTTTGAAAGAAATACGATTTTGCTCCTCACTTATGTATATGTGGGAAAGGACTCTGAATTAGGAGGACAATGGATTCAGAATCCTTCACTCTTTTAAGTACTGTTCATATTGGAAAGAGAAGAACATGGCTTCACCTGGCCTAAGGTCATCAAAGAACGAGCTCTCATAAGGGGCCCATCTCACCTGACACAAATGGGCAGTAACAAATATCAAGAATATGAAAATCTAAAAACAAACAAGGGCACAGCAGTGAAGAGCAGTCCTAGAAAAGAGCTTTCTCTTTGGACAAAGAGAGTATATATTGCTACAATGAAAAAAGAAAAAAGTAACCTCAAAATTAGGACAGTAAGTCTCATTTTCTTTCTGTGTATGTCTCTCTCTCTCATCCCTCTATGCTTTTTAGTTATAACTCTGCAGAGGCAGAAGCTGAATTTTTGGTGTTCTGGAATAACCCATGAAAGAACTTGGGTGAGAAATGTTCTTGCACTGAAAAGTGAGATGCCCTCTATGAGAAACTGAGTCACCATAAGGGCTGGTCCTTTTCTTCCCTACTCAACAGTTTTTTATTCCTACCTTGGCCAGTTAGAAAGTCAACTGGCCCCACCTTCCCAGATACGATTAAGAGTAACAATTATTTCTGTTCAGGGTAGTAGCAAAATAACACTAGCACTTTCAATTTTATAGGATGCTTTTCATCTAGTGATCTCAAAGCACTTAACTCACATTATCTGGTGACACAGTCCCTTATCCCGCTCCATAAAATTAAAGGCTAGA
Source organism: Ceratotherium simum simum (assembly GCF_057802395.1). Classification (NCBI taxonomy): domain Eukaryota; kingdom Metazoa; phylum Chordata; class Mammalia; order Perissodactyla; family Rhinocerotidae; genus Ceratotherium; species Ceratotherium simum. The sequence continues at coordinate 16,374,039 of NC_141933.1, forward strand.
GAATGCCTGAGGCCATTCCACTGAATCGCTTGAGCAACCAGGTTCAGAACCCAAGAGTTCACATGCCCCTTTGCTGACAAAAACCCTTTCGACCTCTTTCTCAACCATCACTGCCTGCCCAGTGATGACAACTTGGAATCTGCAGACCAAAAATTTTACTTACGTTAGAATTTAAAAATGAAAGTTTTATTCCACCCAAGCAGTCTAGTATTTCCCTTAATACCAAAGGCAGAGAGTAAAATATCAGATTTGTTTAGTGAAATACAAATGTGCCCTGGAATTTATCACTTCCTCTCTTACCTACGGCATGGAAGGCAGAGGCACCTACCTTCAAGATGCATCGTCTCTCTCTTTAAAAAATAGAGTTTTAGAAGGCCAAACAGCAACATCAGAATAGAGTGAACACCCAGAGATTACAAGAAATTGTTAAAGTCCTAAAAAAGGTAAATCCTCTCTAGCTCCTGAATTTATGATTAACTCCCAGTTTCCTATATGAATCAAAGCTCAACTTTCTGAATTTAGGCCTAAGCAACTTTATTAACAATGAGAAGCAAATTCTTTGTTTGTAGACAGTACTATTAAAGTAAACTTTCCCCTCAAAACCCCAAAGATTAGAAAAGATGGAAAACTGCACTGTTTATATTTTATCTATAGTAGGATATCATTTAGACACCATATATTATTTCAGATTATATTTTCTGACAAGAAAAAAATCACATGGGTTAGTACTGCCATAGTAATGCAGGGTCATAAAAGGCCATGTAATTTTGAAGGTACAATACTGGGAAACAAAAGAGATCAGCATCTGAGATGTTTGGGGGGTACACATTAGAAGGGACAAGACAAAACCTAAGGGCCGGCCCCGTGGCTTAGTGGTTAAGTGCGCGCGCTCCACTGCTGGCGGCCCGGGGTTCGGATCCTGGGCGCGCACTGACACACTGCTTCTCCGGCCATGCTGAGGCCGCGTCCCACATACAGCAACTAGAAGGATGTGCAGCTATGACATACAACTATCTACTGGGGCTTTGGGGGAAAAAATAAATAAATAAAATTATTAAAAAAAAGGACAAAACCTAAGAATTTATTGACGTGAACAAAGACGCATCAAGTCTTAGCAGAAGGATGCGCTGTGGGTAGTAGGGATGAGACGGGGGTGAGCGTGGTTCATCAGAGCCAGCAGTTGGATCCATCCCAGTATGAGAAAGGTGTACAAGAATGTGTGTGACATATTCAGGCACAGAGTAATCTATGGAATGAAATATGTAGATAAAAACAACTACGGAATATGTGGTTTGAAGGCTTTAACAAATGTTTAATACAAGTACCTCCTTAAAGGTGTGAAGGGATATGGGTAGTGCCACTGATAGCACAAGTATTGTTTGTTGAAATACAGTGGTGCAATAGTACAATACAGTAAATCTCAATACAAAGTAATCAAGGTATCATGGAATAATCCACATGTCAAGATAATGGCTGAAGAGTCAGGCAGAAGTTAAATATGGACGTTATCATTACATATAGAGGCAGCAAAGTACATCATGATAATATAATTCTTGTAAGCATTAGGTGGATTTTAAAGAATAGGCGATAATGAGTACTCTGAAGAGATTTGATAACGTACAGAGGGTTAAGGAATAAAAGGATAGGGATGCGAATATAAGATCAACCTAGACAAAATGGCATTAACCAGGAAGTGAAAAATCCAAGACAGAAAAATAGTCTAGAGTGTAACATACATGCGATCCTACACGTCCTTTCAGAACTTTAAGTCACTTTCTTACTTCTCATTTCAGTGTTTTCATTCGGCCAAGTGGGTAAAACACTTTCCACCTCCCTGTCCCACAAAGAGATTCCTATAGGTAAATCAGGAATTCGGGCTCCACTTTTAACAAGTACAAAGTACTAAAAGCATGGAGCACCAGGCTGGTGGGGGCAGGGGGAGGAAGCGGACGGATGGGAGAGAAAACAGGTAACAGGATGAGGCTTGAGCCAAAACAAGTATCAGCAGAGTGGGGCGAAGGACCTGAAACGCAAGGAGCTAAAAGGGGAACAGCACCCAATCCCCACCCCGGAGCTGGGGCAAGGAGGATCATCGCATGGGGCAGAGCTGGCTGAGACCGAGAAGAAGGAATCCGCGGAGGCAGGGCCCACTGGGGCTGCAGGAGCGGGCTGCGGGAGACGGCAGAGCCCGGGAGTGCAGGGCCGGGGGCGGAAGGGGCGGCGGCTGGGCGGAGGGACCTGGGTCCCGAGACAGGACCCGGCGGCCCGGCACTAACCCGTTCTGAACCCCGGCGGCCACGGATCCCCGGCCTCTACTCGTCGTCCGTTTCTGGGGCCCACGGGTCCCGCTGCAGTTGGATGACCCGGCCCAGAGAAGGAATGGGGCCTCAAACCACCTCCCCCTCCTCGGTCCCCCTTCCCTAGAGGTCACTCTCCCCTCCCACCTCACTGGCCCGGCACTTCCGGTTCCGCAGAGGGGGCCGGTGTCCCCGATACTCACCCCCGGCGCGGCTCCCGTCACCGCCGCCGCCGTTGCCGCCGCCGCCTCCGGGTTGTGCCGTCCGGCCTCTGAGAGGCAGCGCGCGGCCCCCGCACGCTCCACACCCGCCCTGCTCTGCGCGCTCCCGCCCGCCGACGCTCGTCTTCGAGACTGCGCGCGGCCGTGACCCTCAGTGCCGGGTCTCGAGCTCTCTCAGCGTTCCCATTGGCTCCCTGTCTCGGGCGCGCGCGACGTCTCTCGCGGGGCACGTTTCTCTCATTCATGCGGCTCGCGCAGCCGCGCCCGCCCCCGCTCACTCTCCCATTCACCCATGGCCCCCACCCCCACGCCGCTCCAGGGCGTGCGCGCGAACCTCGGCGACCGCGGCGACCTCGCGCTCTGATTGGATGCAGAAGCACAGCGCCGTACGCACGCGAGAAAACGAGAACGCGCGCGCAAGGCCGCCGGGTTCCGCAGACGACTGGGAGAGGAGGGTTGGCGTATTGCGCAGGAGCCAGAAATGGGGAAATGGCCGGACGAGTCTTCCGTTTTCCTGCGTCCTGTTTTCTATTCCTACCGTATCCAAGCAGAAGTCCTGGAAAGTAAAAAATAATTATATGTGTATACTGGAAGTACGCAAAAGCAAGCAGCTACCCTCTCGAATTCGCCAAACCCCCTCCAAGTAAGTGTGGTACAGTCCAGACAGGCTTCTGGTATAACCAATCACGGATGGGTCCCGCCGTCTTCCTGCCTAAATAGCCTTCCCCCTTCTTTTTTTTTTTTTTCTTTTTTGATAGGGAAAACTTTATTTAAAACAATCTTGATGGAGCAGTCTTCGGTCTGCCGAATTCTTTGGTACCAGCAGAATTCCAGGATAATGGAATGATCTGGGCTGTGGCTTCCGCATGGAGGGGGCGCCGGGACTAGAAGAATCAGTGTGGGGCGAAGCTCCTGCCAAAGACCAGGGAAGAAGAGGAAGGAGAGAGGGCGCGAGCGCGAGGCTGGGAGCCGTAGTGCCAACTACGCTGCACAGGGAGTGCTCGCCATCTGCGGCGATGGCCACCCGCCGTAGTGCGAGCTGGCTCTTGGCTCCGCTTAATTCTCTTAGTTTCTCACTGCAATACAGGAGATGGGCGCCCGCTTCCCTAACCTCGCACCAATCCGGGAATACAGGCTGGAAGGAAAAGGTTCTCTAGAAGCTCCTGTCCCTAGCGAGCTGCTGGCCAACTCTACGTAGAACACAGCGCCACACTTTGCCCTCATTAGCCCTAGAGAGCTGTGAACCAAGACCAGGACCAGGTGTTCTCTCAGCTCGGGGCCTTTTTTCTTTTGAAAGCAGTTCTGGCTATTACATAATAGTTTTTCAAAAAAGAGAGTTCCACCAGCCGCTTCTCTGAAGCCAAGGTTCCTCACCTATAAAGTATGATTCTAAATCCTGGGCTCTGTTTTTGGGTTTGGTGTCAAACGTTGCTGGTTTAACTGTGGTCTGATACTTTAGCACTAAGCAGCATGGTAAAGGAGAAAGGTTTACCTTCTGTTTTCTGGGGTATGATCTAGTTCCTTCTCTGACATGGTGTATATATCAGGTTTCAGTCATTCTTGCCAAGGGCTTCAATCCACCATTTATTGCAATACACTTGAGAGTTCTCTTTTTAATGACAGTGTGTATTAAAAAATGAAATCTTTTTTCACTCATATGTGGAACATAAACATAGATAAAGAGAACTGATTGGTGGTTACCAGAGGGGAAGGGAGTGGTGGGAGGGCAAAAGGGGTAAAGGGGCACATATGTATAATGATGGATTAAAAACTGGACTACTAGTAGTGAACACGATGCAGTCTACACCGAAACAAATGTAATAACATACACTTGAAATTTACACAATGTTATAAGCCTATATGACCTCAATAAAATAATTTTTTAATTAAATCTTTAAAATACTTTTGACCTTATGAAAGATAAAATTAAGGATGTTTAATAGAACATAAGGTTAAACTGCCAGCTACTTTTGAAAAGTATTGCACAGTAAAATCTAGGCTAAAATAATGGGATATCCAGACCACCAAACTTCAAATAAATTACTTTGCTGTGTATATCAAGTAATACGTTTTGGTTTTTCTAGTATAGTTTATACTTTCAAATCCTCTTCACTTGCAATTCCTCATGCCTATAGATGGCAAACCACAGGGTCGTTTTTAGTTCAACTCACTGGTAAATAAACAGGCAGACAAGAACAAAATGCTGCCCTTGGGTTTAGACGTAATCGGAGAAGAATGCCCTGCCTTTCAGCACCAAAACCACCAGTGACCTCTGTATGTTTAAATACTGCTGCCTTCCCTTCTGTCGTTATGAAATGTCCCTGCTTGTGCTAAAGGACAATTTCTCCCCTTGTGCTCTGGATCCCATCCCCTTCACTCTTGCATTTTCTTCCAAAATTTTTGACATTTTACTTGAAAAATGTAAAACATACAGGAAAAAAAACAGAATAGTGTCAAGAACACACCAATACCCATCATTAAATTCTCTCCCACTAGAGTCTGTTAATATGCTGAGGCATCCTATCTAAACAAACAAACAACCCTCCCTTGACCCCATATCCCACCCTGCTTTCTTAGCAAAGCTTTTTGAAAGAGTTGTCTATAGTTGTTATCTCTACTACTTCAGTTTATATCTCCTCAATATATTTCAATATGACCTTTTTTCCCTAGTATTCCAAGACTGCACCCTTCAAGGTCAATACTGACATCTATGCTTCCAGATCCACTGTCAAGTCTCCTTTGCTAGCTCCCATTCTACTTCACCTCATATTGTTTGGATTGCCCTGAAAGTCCATCGTCTGATTATTTATTTATTTACGTATGTATGTATTGATTGAATGAGGAAGATTAGCCCTGAGCTAACATCTGTTGCCAATCCTCTTTTTGCTGAGGAAGATTGGCCCTGGGCTAACATCCGTGCCCATCTTCCTTTCTTTATATGTGCGACGCCGGCCACAGCATGGCTTGATAAGTAGTGAGTAGGTCCGCGCCCGGGATCCAAACCCAAGGCCACCAAAGCAGAGCATGAGAACTAAGCCACTAGGCCACCGGGCTGGCACCCAATGGTCTGCCTCCCGATTTCTATTTACACGGTCGAAGTGACTTCATCAAAAACCACTGCTTTCGGGCCGGCCCCGTGGCTTAGCGGTTAAGTGTGCACGCTCCGCTACTGGCAGCCCAGGTTCGGATCCTGGGCACGCACCGACGCACCGCTTCTCCGGCCATGCTGAGGCTGCATCCCACATACAGCAACTAGAAGGATGTGCAACTATGACATACAACTATCTACTGGGGCTTTGGGGAAAAAAAAAGGAGGAGGATTGGCAATAGATGTTAGCTCAGAGCTGGTCTGGTCTTCCTCAGCAAAAAGAGGATTAGCATGGATGTTAGCTCAGGGCTGATCTTCCTCACAAAAAAAAAAACAAAAAAACAAAAAAAAAACACTGCTTTCAATGCCCTCTATAGGCCAATAGCTCCCATGAACCTTCAGCCCTTTCTCCAACCCTCCAGATTCATGTTTCCAACGGTCTACGTGGCATTTCCATGTGGATGACTAATAGCTCAAATTTAACATTGCCAAAGTAGAACTCTTGATATTCCCTTATCCCCTCCCTGAGTTTCCCTAATCTCATATCCAATCTAGTTGCTCAAGTTAAAAATGTAGGAATCATCTTTGATTCTACTTTCCTTTCCTCACCACTCCCATCAGCAAATCCTATCAATTTTATCTCCAAAATATCCCAAGGCAATTGACTCACCAACTCCACCTCAGCTGCCCTGGTGAAATCCCCCATCAATGCTCACATGAAACCACCACAAAAGTCTCCGGACTTGTGTCTTTGCTTCTACTCTTGCCTCTACTTCTATAATCCATTTTGCACACAGCAGTGATCTTTTCAAAATGTATTTTAGATCATGCCATTCCTGTTTAACCACCTGCTATGGTCTGAATGTTTGTGTCCCCTCAAAATTCATATGTTGAAATAATAACCTGCAAGATCTGGAGGTTTTAGGAGCTGGGGCCTTTGAGAGGTGCTTAGGTCATGAACGCAGAGCCTTCATGAATGGGATTAGTGCCTTCATAAAAGAGGCCCCACAGAACTCCCTTGCCCCTTCCACTGCAAGAGGACACAGGTAGAAGTAGGCAGTCTACAACTCAAAAGAGAGCCTTCATCAGATCATGATCATGCTGGTGCCTTGATCTTGCTTTCTAGCCTCCAGAATTGTGAGAATTTTCTCATGTCTGTCTATAAGCTACCCCGTCTGTGGTATTTTGTTATAGCAGCTGGAAGGGACTAAGACACCACCCCTCTGCCAGCATTTCCCACTCTTCTTGATTACAAAAGCCCTACATGATCTGGTCTTTGCTGCCCCCTCCAGCCTCAATTTTTACCACTCTCCCCTTGATTCACCACTCGAACCACATAGGCCTTTCCCTTCACCAAACACAAGTTTATTTCTTTAAATAGAGTCTTGCACTGTTTCCTCCTCCACCAGGAAGATTCTGCCCCAATTTCACACAGCGATTCAGGTCTTAACTCTAAATGTGTGCTCAGGAGAGGCCTTTCCCCACCACCCAATCTAAGGTAGCCCTGCAGTCACTCTGTCTCATGTCGCCCAAGTTTAAGTCTCTGTATAACACTTGTCTTTGTTTATTCTATAATGTAAGCTCCGTAAGACTGTCTATCTCGTTCCCTGTCTAGAATGGTTCTTGACAAACAGTAGATGCTCAATAAATGTTTGTGGAAAGAATGAATGGATGATAGGCATCAGATACTTATTCAATAATCCAAATCCAAACTAGGAACACCAATCATTTGCAAGAGATCAAAGAGAATGGGCTTTCCCAGCTTCCTACTACTCCAAAGCTCAATTTACACTTTGACTTAGGGCCTGGTTCTGATCAAACAGACAATAGAGAAGATAGCTGCAGCTGAGAAAAAATGAGCTATCTCTGGAAAATTACTAGATCTGAAATCTCATCCCAAGTTTAATACCAGCCTCTTTAGTTCCTCATAGTAAACCCAGCACTGACAACAGATTTATGTAAGTGCGGAGGAAAGGGGGTACCATCGTAAAAATTCACCTGCTTGGCCCACAGGTGGGCTCTTGGGTTTCCTCTCCTCTAAGCATTTAGCAATAAATCATTCCAACAATGTTTCTCTCATGCGTAAAGGGAAAAACAAAACTAAAAAGAAATTATACCAACTTCTGTGATGTAGCAAAAATATTTATTAAAATAAATTTTTTTCCCAAGTTTGAATTTTATTGGAAGGAATCCTTCTAATTCACTCTTTCATCCCAGATAAATGAAGTAACAAGTACTATATACAGAATACAAAGCAGTGATAAAAAAAAAAAAATCCCTCCTAAAAATTAGCCCACCCAGTAGCACAGTGAAAGAAATGGGATTCTCCAGGGCCTCAGAAAGTTAAAAGTGGCACCTTAGGTGATCTAAGAAATCAATTATATTCTCACGGTTTTCCTTGTGGTTCAAGATTAGAAGAGTTAGGAGGCCACCACCTGTTTTAAGAGGTAGACTATATGCTTTCTACTAGTCCACCATTTCCTGGTCAGCGTGGCCTCAATAGATTCTCACACCTCACTCAGTCCATCTGCCTTTGGTGATGGCCAGAAGATCTCTATGCCCCAGGCAGCAAGGCTTCCTGCTGATCTCTATTTAAGATCCATGAACCTGATATCCATGATGAGAAGGAAGTTCTTAGGCAGTGGGCGGGGGGCCGGAGAGAGAACAGTAAACACTTGATGCTCTAGGTCCACACTGGTCACCACGATGAAGCCAGCCACACTGGTCTCAGAAAGGTTCTCCTCTGTGCCCTCAGCAGTGCTAACACTCAGGAGGTGGTGCACCATATCTCGGCCAGGGGTGACAGGTACTAGCTTGAGCTGATTGTCCTCCTGAGACATGCCCAAGGGCAAACAGGAGTCTGGGATGGTGGGTGCCCCAACTTTGTAGATTTTCACATCTGAAAATTTGACATTGAAGGCGTGGGGATAGAAACAGCCCCGGAATCCATAGAAATATTCCCGGATACGCTCATCCCTACATTCCCGCCGGAAGTCTTTGGAGCGCTCAACCACACCCCCTGATTTAGGGAGCAGCACAGTGCGTACAAAGTGAGGCAGGTCCCGCTTCAGTTCATTGTACAGTCGTTCTTGATCCAGAACCACCACCACATCCACCTCAAAGGCTGAGGCTGCATGCACCAGGGCCTGGTAACCTGAGCCCTTGACCCAGCCACAGGTGTTAATGACACAGCCACTCACAGAGGCCCTTCGATTCACTTCACACCTTTGGTTGAACACATCTGCTAAACGAGATGTAATCTGCAGAAGAAAGGATCAAGGTGAGGGAAAAAAGCCCAAATCGAACAAACCTATAGCTATTTTGTCCCACTTTATTTTTCCTGTTTTTTTTTTTTTGTGATGAAGATCAGCCCTGAACTAAGATCCATGCCAATCCTCCTCTTTTTGCTAAGGAAGACTGGCCCTGAGCTAACATCTGTGCCCATCTTCCTCTACTTTATGTGAGACGCCTCCACAGCATGGCCTGACAAGTGGTGCGGCAGTGCATGCCTGGGATCCAAACCCGGGCTGCCAGCAGCGGAACACGTGCACTTAACCGCTACACTACGGGGCTGGCCCCTAGTCCCACTTTAGAATAAGTGGTATTAGGTACAAGAAAAATTACATTCTTTTTTTGTGTGTGAGGAAGATCAGCCCTCAGCTAACATCCATGCCAATCCTCCTCTTTTTGCTGAGGAAGACCAGCCCTGAGCTAATATCTATTGCCAATCCTCCTCTTTTTTTTCCCTTTTTCTCCCCAAGGCCCCAGTAGACATTTGTATGTCATAGTTGCACATCCTTCTAGTTGCTGTATGTGGCACGCAGCCTCAGCATGACCGGACAAGCAGTGCGTTGGTGTGAGCCCGGGATCCAAACCCGGGCCGCCAGTATCAGAGTGCACACTTAACCACTAAGCCCCAGGGCTGGCCCCCAAAAATGACATTCGTAATGGCTGTGGTTTTGACCCCATAACATGAATTTAATTTTTGTTCTATGTTTCTTCTGTCTCCTGGTTCATGTCCTAAGTGGAAATTTAATAAATGACTTAAGAAAAGGTCCACAGAGGGGCCGGCCCAGTGGCACAAGCGGTTAAGTGCGCACACTCTGCTGTGGCGGCCCAGGGTTCGCCAGTTCAGATCCTGGGAGTGCACCGATGCACCACTTGGCACGCCATGCTGTGGCAGCGGCCCATATGAAGTGGAGGAAGATGGGCATGGATGTTAGCCCACGCACGGCCAGTCTTCCTCAGCAAAAAGAGGAGGATTGGCAGATGTTAGCTCAGGGCCGATGTTCCTCACACACACACACACACAAAAAAAGAAAAGGTCCACAGAAACATTTAATCATCTGAGGTTGACTTACATTTGAAACCGTCTTTTCCAAATCATGTGGCAATAATACCAGCTGAGAGGGACCAAAGAGATGGCTGTATACAGTTTTAACTAGCAAACTTCTGCACAGCCTCCTACCCTGATAGCAGCCCTTCCCTCCACCCCACCTTGGCTTTGGCTCTGACCTTATTATAAAGCTTGATGTTGGTGCCAGGAGTAGTGGAGCCAAAATGATACACCAGAGGGGCCTGGATAGAGAAGCCCTCTTCAACATCTGCTGGCCGCTCAATGTAGAGGGCTCCCATGGTACCAGGGATGGACACAGAGCCCTGACCCACATCCAGCTCCACGTAAGTGGGCCGGCGGCCCAAACGCACAGCGTAGTTGAGCAGTAGACGGCACACCGTGGACTTGCCCACATCAGTGGGGCCCACTACCATCACCCGGGGACCTCGTTCTTCTTCCTTCTCTGCCTGTCTCCGCATCTGCTCCAAGGCTGTATGAGTGTTGAGGTAAAGCAACATAGGAGTGTCCTTGGAGACATAAGCCACCTCGGTGCGGCCACTCAGCTGTACAGAACAGCCATGCCAAGTGAAAACAGCCACCTTGGCACCAGCATCAAAGGTGAATTTCTTGTTTCGGGTCAGCTCCGTGCCAAAGATTTCAGCCATGCCAGCCAGCAGCTCCAACTGAACTGACTGAGACGCCTCCACCTCAAAGCGAAGTTCTGTTTCTCGCTCTAGTTCAAATTTAGTTGTTGGCTTCTTGTCATCACTGGCCTCCTCTCCCATCTTTTCCGTGTAGCTGCTGTGCCTACAACACAAGTTGAATATCAGATCTAAACATAAGTTAGGACTCTGTTCAAAATCCTCCAATGGGGCCGGCCTGGTGGTGTAGCGGTTAAGTTCGGGCATTCTGCTTCAGCGGCCTGGGATTCACCAGTTCAGATCCTGGGCACAGACCTACTCAGCGCTCACGCCCGCTGAGACAGCATCCCACATAGAAGAACTAGAAGGACCTACAACTAGGATATACAACTATGTACTGGAGCTTTGGGAAGAAAAAAGAAAAAGAGGAAGGTTGGCAACAGATGTTAACTCAGGGCCAATCTTCCTCAAAAAAAAAAAAAAGAAAGAAAAAGAAAAAAAAATCCTCCAATGGATGTTTCCCCCACCTTGCTTTATTTTTCTCCTTATCTCTGATCACCATCTGTCTCACTATATATTTGTTTCTTGTCTGTCCATCCCCACTAGAATGTAAGGGTTGGGCATTTTTGTTTGCTGCTGTATCTCTAGTACCTAGAATACGGCCTGACAACCTGTAGGTACCTCTACAAATACAACGAGTGAATAAATGACTCAGACATATGAAGAAAACTATATTTACAGATTGATAGACTTGATTACATCACCTTCATCGCTCCCTTCATCACTCTATTGGGATCCAGACTGGAGAAGGTAACAGATACTTCCCAATCCTCTTAGTCAACAAGAAAGGGCGTCTGCAATCCGGATGCAAACAAGACAATACCAACTTCGGACTTAGAAAACAGCATTAAAGCTCCGCTCAGCAACTACCAGTAATATCTGTAGACAAATCACTTAACCTCTCTGAACCTTTTCGTCAGCTGTCAACTGGAGGCACGCACACTTCCTCACTCCAAATGTTGTTCTGGGATTAAGAGGGATTGTTGGAGGAATATATTACTCCGTAAACCAGAAAACGCCGAAGAATTATTTCCGATCCCGGCCCCCAGCTCTAGGTTCAGCATTTGCCCCAGCCTCCCCAGACACCAAAATTCGTCCAGGCCCCCAGGAGGCGACGGTTGCGTTCCTGAGCTTATTATCTCACCTGCACAGTCACGAAACCAAACCGATAAACCAAGAAGCCCTCCAGTTAAGACCCAGGGCAACTAGAAGCCACGCTCCCACAAACCCACGCCGGAAACAAAGGCGGTTCCGCACTTGCGCAGTGGAGGAGCCGCGGTCGCGCGATACCCCTTGGGAAACGTAGTTGTGCCGGAACAGCCGCGAGTGGTTGAGCTCGCGCTGCCGCTCGGCCTTCTGGGAGTTGTAGTTAAAGGATTGTTTTGATCGTGACGCCAAAGGTGGGAGGGGCGGCGGCCGTCATTGTTCGCGAAGCCGGAGGGAGGCGTGGCGGTTACGCCCCCGCAAGGGGGCGGGGCCCGGCCGAGAAGCGAATGGTCCCCCGAGGCGCGGCGGTTGCGGACTGTCGCTCCCGTGTTCCCGCTCACCTGCAGCCCGGAGAGGGGAAGGATGGTGGGAAGGATGGTGGGAAGGGAGGAGGACTCTCTGTGTACGTCCCACGAGCGCCTGGAGGTGGGGAAATTAGCAAAACCCCATTTGGGCACGAGGAAACTGAGGGATAGGGACAGTGAAGGACAACAGCCTGCCAGAGGCTAACCTGGGCTATCATCCCCTACCTGACACAGTGCTTGGCACCGAGAGCGCATTAAAAACATTTTTTTAAATAAAAGAATAAAAGTCCAAGAACTTCTTCCATTTACTCTATAAGTCGGTCATTATCCAACAACTTCTCTCCTACGGAGCAGGGGGACTTTTGTTGGAGACTTGTTTCCCTCCCTAAATCCCTGACAGTTATGCAAGGTCAACCATTTACACCGCAGGCAACAGGTTGGGCCACATCTACAATCCTCCTCTCGAGAGTCTGGGCTGAGGAATCTTGTATTCTGTGCTACACCACGTGTTCCCTGTGTGACTTTGGGCAAATCACAGGCTTAAACTCTTGTCTGTAAAATGGGGATAATAACAGTACCCAACCTCTTAAAGTTGATTTGAAAATTAAATGGAATGATGCATGTAAAGTACTAAACATAATGCCTGTAACATAGAAAGCATCTGATGTTGGCTCTTAAGTTTTTAATATAGGTTGGGGGGGGCTGTAATAATGCCATCCATTTGTATAGTAGTTTACACTTTTCAAATCCTTTCCGGGTATCTTCTTCCACAGCCACCCTGTAAAGTCAGTTTTATTATCTCCAGCTTCAGATGAGAGAGGAGACTAAGATAGGTGAAGGGACTTCCCCAAGCTAGGACTCAAACCTAGGATTTTGGAGTCTGAGTCCAATTTTTAACGACAGCAAATACCTATCTAGTGTTAGATGCCAGGTACTGTTGTATGGGCGTTACAGGTGTTAATTCATTGAGTCTTCACAAGAATTCTGTGAAGCATATACTATAATTGTCATCCCACTTTATAGATGAGTACTTTTTTCCACCCAGCTCACATGGTTAATCCAGATTGAGAAGGCTGGGATGATTTTCTGGGTTGCCTTTTTCCCTCTGGCCCTACCTTAGCACTCACTCTCTGAGAGTGCCATCCTCACTTCTTACAGTTTTTTCTTTGTTCAATTTATTTCATCATTCACCATTCATTCATTAGTTCTCCAATTAGCTGTTAAGTATCCCCTTATCTTTCACCATTCTTCAAAAATTTAGTTCCAGTCTTCTATTTGCAAATTTTCTCCCTGAGTGAGCTCATCCTCTCCTGTTCCCATGCAGTCTATCTCCCAGATCTGTTTCTTAGCCTCCACACTCTCCCCCTTGAGGCAATTTCTCCCAGTTGTCTGAAGGTCATCTTTATTTGGATATAGCCATCTCAAGCCGAACTTAGGGAGAAAAAACCCCTCCCCCCATTTAGACTGCTCCTCATTTTGCTTTTCAAACACAGAAAGAGTCAGGACACATTTAAAGCATCTGTGTTTGCCTACACTATCTTTTCTCACTTTCAATCTTTCACCAAGCACTCCTGTCATCTCCACCCCACTCCCAAATAATACTGACCTCATATGTCTTTTTCATTCTTCTCTCCAGCAAAATCCTTGATCATTTTCTTCCTGAGTTAATTGAAATTAATTGGTATCCGTTTTGCTTCCAGACTTTCAATCTTTGCCCTAAAAACTACTCACCTTCCTTTTCCCCATTTCCCACTGTTTTCCTCAACAATGGTTCCTCAAATTCCTCCTCCTCTTACATTCATTTCCTTTCCCATCTGCTGCCCAGACAAAAATATTTCTCTCTTCTTTTTTTACCCAGTTCTCCCTCTCAATTCCAAACCTCTGGTAATATCACTCAAAATACCCACATTGTGTTTTCAGAATTTACCTTAAACCCCAGAATCTTCCCTGATTAAATATTCAGAGTTCCTTTTATTTTTTCATACCCAGCTAGCAATGTCTCCCATTAACCAACTTCCCTATCTTAATTTTCCCCCTTCCTTACATGTGAAAAGAAAAACAAACCACCCACAAGCTGTCCTTTCTAAGTCTCTATCTTTGTTGCACTTTTTTTGCTGAATGTTAGCCTTGGTCAGAAATTCAGGTTTTAATCTTAGAGGTTATGTTCTGTGTCCACATACTTTAGTGACATGCACAGGGCAACACTCCATGAGAAATATTCTGAGTCAAATGAAACATAACTGGAAGCTGATAGAAAAACAGCACCAAAAAGATGTAAGTTCTTCATAAGATACAACTTTGGTGCATGATTCTTGAGATATCAGAATTTAATAAATCCTCTCTGGGTTTAGGGATATTAAGTTGAGAACAGTCTTGAAATAACAGTAACTACTGTTCACTAAGTGCCTAGCATGTGTTTTTCCGTCACTTTTTAGGTGTTTACATTATCTCACTTGACTTCACATCTCCATGAGGTAAATATTAGCTTCATTTAGAAGAAGAGGAAGACTGGGGCACAAAGAGGATCATTCACTTGGCCATTGGTTCCTGGGGTGTATATTGGCAGAGTGGGTTTCCAACTCATGTCTCTTTGAGACCAAAGCCAGACACTTGGACCACGTCTGAAGATGCAACTCAACTGCTGTTTTGTGAGCATCTTCTGTATGCAAGGCTCTGCACTAGGCATTGCAGTCCTGGGATGCAGAGAGGAGTTTCCCAGAGGACCTGCCTCAGAAAGTTTACAGCCCAGTAGAGAACCTTGTGCAATATAGGTGTGTCCGTTCAGGAAGTACAAGTAATCTGGAAGTACCTGATAAGCGGTTCCTGCGTGTGAGATGTCATATTTAGTCTATGTCTCCTTCCCGAGTATTAAGCTGAGGCTTTGAGGCTTGGAAGTGTCTGGTATAAGCTTAGGGAGCACAGTTTGCCATATGTGACAATTAATATGTCTTTCTTTTCCCTGTGTCAGGGCTAGCATCCGAGCCAAAATGGGAAATGCATCATCTTGAAGGTGTGTGCCTGCGCCTGACTCTCTGCATCCATCTCTCACCGTCACTCGCCTTGCCACCTCCTTTCGTCCAGCTCTGCCACCCGTACTCCATTCTTGCCCAGCCCTGTCCTTCCCCTAGGTTCTTTCTATCTTTGGCCGCACTGCCTTCCTCCTCAGCAACCAGCCTCTCCTCTAGCTCGCCCCCTCCCCATCTTGTCCCTCCGCTCCCACCGCCCCCCACCTCATTCCCCCAGCCCCAGCCCTCCATGCCTGCCCCCTCCCTTCCTCCCGACCCGCCTCCTGTGTCTCCCAGCCCTGCTCTGACGTGGGAGGTGAGGGGGGTGGGGGGTTGGATGACTCACAGTGTTATGATGCAGTTCCACAACACACAGCTACATTCACCCACAGACCGAGGTACAGACGAGAGACAACCTCTGGCCCCCCAGCAGCTGGCCACCTTTGCAGCCCCAGCCTTGAACCCCCCGACTACCCTCCCCCCCATCCCCTTCCCAATTGAAGGAGCGGAAAGAGAAGAGAGAAGAGTGAGCAGAGAGATTGAGAGAGAGAGAGAGAGAGAGAGAGATAGACGGAGATCTCTGGAGCAGACCTCAAGGTGAGGGGGCAGCCCTTCTCCAAATGAAAATTTTTTTCCCTTTGCAAATTTCCTCTTCCTGCTGCGTGTTGCTTTCTCCCCTTCGCAAAAGCATTATTCATCCACCCTTTGTCCTCCCTTCCCCCTCCCCGCTGCCTCCGCTCCTCTCTCAGCTCCTCCATCCCTCTCCAAGCTCTGACGGTTCCCGCACTGATTTCCCGGCGACTTGGGCTGCGGCATCAGGCTTCACTGTTTGTTTTGCTGCTGGTGCAGACCCCCAAAGCCCGCCCTGGGAGCTGGCTGCGCTGCTAATTACGTGGACCATACCATGCGGAGAATGTCAGCCCGGGGTGGGGGGGCGAAGCCTCAGAGCAGATGAGAAAATCCATTGTGAGCAGGTGTCCCCCTCCCTTCCCCCCCCCCGGAGAGGCACGGGATTCGCACCTGGTTCCTTGAGCCTCCGCCTCCGGCGCCTCTGCTGTCAGCGCTGGTTGCTCAGCACGCACCCACCGCCAGCCCTCCCTCCCACGGTCCAGCCCCGTCTCACTTAGGGGAACATTCTCTCCCGGCGCTCAGCTTGCCTTCGTTTTTTCCCGTCATTTGCCCAACTTGCTTCTCCCTGTGATCCGAGATGAGGGAAGAAATGACCCCTTCTCCCCTTCCTGTGAGTGATTCTGTGGCCTTCTGTGCAGCCTCTCCTTGGCTTGCGGGGGAAACAGGGGAGAGAGAGAGGGAGGGAGGCGTGGCGGAGGCTGAGGAAGGAGCCAGAGAGCAGGGACCTGGCCGGCCTCCTCGCCGGCCCCCTTGAAGAAGGTGTGCTGGGTGCAGCGCGGCGGTGGGGAACTTGCAGACAAAGTTGAAGGCAGACCTGTGAAGTGGACGCTGAACAGTGTTCTGCGGGTGAGGAGGGCCCATTTCCTGCGGCCAGAGCCCAATGTCACCCTGAACTCAGCCCAAGGTGTCCTCCTGGGGCCCAGCCAGGGGGAGAGGACCTGAAACAGAAGGTGGTCTCTGTCGGGGGTCTCATGGAGACTGCCTGGCAGCCCCAGGAAAGACTGGAACAAATGGGGCGCTAGTGGCCGCCGCAGAGGACAGCACGAGAGCCCGTTTGCCCTGGCTACTCAGAGCTGGGCTGCCCCTGCTCTGCTTAGTGGCCTAGCATTGCCAGAGCACCCAGCTGGCATCTCTGAACCAGACTTGGGCTAAACCACTCACAACGGGCCCGAAGGCCCCGTGAAGAAGGCAGCACCTCACCTGCTTATCAGAACCAACAGAGGACACCTCCCTTCTTATCCTCTGCCTCCAGCACCCGCAGCCACTTTGGGGCTGGAGTCTGAGCATCTTCCTCGATATTCCTAATCAGAACCCAGCAATTATTTTATCTCCTGTCACCCACAGAGTCACTGCTGTTTTCCCTGCCCCTGGGAGAATGTGGAAAGCATTCTCTCTGCCTTGTACCCCAAAGCACAGGTTTTGAAAATAAGAGAGTTCCCCCCTTCTGCTGCCCATTGTAGAGGCTGCTCCCACACCACACCAGAGCCCTGCTCGCCCTGGAAGTGCTGGCCTCCCTGTGGTCCCCATTTCCCGTTGCTTCCAGCTGTCAGATTTGTCTGAAGGAAAGAGAGTTTCTCTCCTACAGCTAGGTGCTTAAGCCCTTAACTGAGGGGTAAGGCAACAGTTAGTAAAGAGCAGGAGAGAGACCAAGGGGCCCAGAGGCTGAGAACACAGCCAGGCGCTGCTTCTGGGCCGGAATGAGTAGAACAAGGTGCAGGATTGGGCAAGAGCCAGGTGTGAGGTGTTCGGTACCCAAAGAAGCATCCATCAAGTTCTAGTTCCTAGAGTGCAGGGTCCCAGCCCCAGGAGGCGGCTGAAGCAGGCTGTGTGTACCTGCCTGCCTGTCCTCCCTCCCTCTCTGATCACGCCCCTCCCTCCTACACAAAATGTATGAAGGACCAACTGTGTTGCAAATGGAGGCCACGAGAAAGAAAAACTGTCAGGCATGTCCAACTTTTAAAAGGCTTTGAGCCCCAGAGCCTACCAGTGCGTGTGGAAGGCAGATCCTCGCAGAAGAACCGAAAATCAAGGAAAGAGCACTTGCAAATGACGTTGCTCCCATGGCAGCGACTGTGCCAGCGGGCGGCTCTCAGTGGAAAATGGTGGAGGCTGCTCCCGCCCCAGGAGGGAGAGACACCACCTCCCCGGCTACGCCACCAGAGGCCTGGAACCGCCACCAGAGCCAGAGCACACGTCCATCCAGGGGACAGGGAGAAACAGTGCTACTGGACGCTGAGGAGGGTTGATGGTGATGGGGGAAGTAGGGGCAGAGGTGAGCTGAGCCCCATCTTCTCCATTCCCCCAGGAGGGGCTCCTCACGAGGTCACGGCTCTCCTGATGTACCTTCTCCTCTCTCCAGGTGCCTTCTGTTTCTATCTGGTTCACGTCTGGGGGGGCCCTGGCCGGGCAGCCCCCCCACATTTCTCCTGCCCTGAAACACGGCTCTAGCCAACCTGCTCCGCTGCTTCACCTGCGACCGTCTGTGTGGGGGCTGCACAGCGCCAGCCCCGCCTGCCCGCCAGGGCATCGTCCTCCAGCCCGTCATGCCCAGTTGTGACCCTGGCCCAGGCCCTGCCTGCCTCCCCACCAAGACGTTCCGCAGCTACCTGCCCCGCTGCCACCGCACGTACAGCTGCGTCCACTGCCGCGCGCACCTGGCCAAACATGATGAGCTCATTTCCAAGGTATGCCAAGTGGGGGCCTGGCACTCCCCTCCTGTCTCCCACCAAGCTTGTCCAAACATCACCTAGGGGTGAGGCAAGGAAGCCCGTCCTCCCTCCTTCATGCCCCAGGGGGATTCAGGCAGCAGGGACCAGGGCTACTCAGTAGTCACTGTCTATCCTGTGTCTCCACAGTCCTTCCAAGGGAGCCATGGCCGAGCCTACCTGTTTAACTCCGTGTGAGTCTACCTCTCTCCTTGTGCGTGCGTGCTTGCGTGTGTATGTGAATAATTTTCCTCTGTGGAGAAAGGGGGTGAGCCATCAGAAGGTGGCCTTGCACTTTCTGATTTTGCCTCTACTTTTGCAAAGGGGTTCAGAAACTCAGTCTGCACTTCCCACGTGGGGAGTCTGGGCAGAACCAGAATCACAGCGCTGGAGAAAGGCCCAGGCACTAGTCATAAAGGGGTGGATTGCTGAAGGCAGGGGCTTCCAGTTGGATGGGTTAAGCTCTTTCCAGATGTAAGTTCCTTTGGGCTGTTTGGGGGCTGGACTGACAGAGCGACCCCACTGGGTGCTGGGTCCTTCCTGTTTCCTGAGACAGGGTCAACGTGGGCTGTGGGCCAGCTGAACAGCGCCTCCTGCTCACGGGGCTGCACTCAGTAGCTGATATTTTCTGCGAAAGCTGCAAAACTACACTGGGTTGGAAATATGTAAGTACCTGAAGAGAGGGCCACCCTCTAAAGTGGACAGTCTCCATGGCCCTCCAAGCCCCAGTGACCACATCAGGTCTTTGCATGGTCCAAAGAGGGAAGAGGGAGCTAGTAACCGAGTCGGACTAGGCAAGGGGTCCTTGGGGGCAGGGATGATACAGGAGGCACTAGGAGGGCCTGGACGGGGACTGCTTTGTCCTACAGTCACTGCTTCCCCTCCACCAGGAACAAGCTTTTGAGACGAGCCAGAAGTACAAGGAAGGGAAGTACATCATCGAAATGTCACACATGGTGAAGGACAACGGCTGGGACTGAGGGGCTCAGGCAGGCTGTGCCCTCCCTCCGCATGCCCCACCCTCCCCACACCTGTCCCCTGGCCCTGCCAAGCAGTCCATACCAGCATGAGCACTGCCCCACCCCTGGGGGGAACCTGGCTCCCACAGACTCCTCCCCCGCCTCCACCCATCACCCCTAGGCCCCTTTGGAACAGGGCTCTGGGGTACCCCAGGGGTGTTCAAGGCTCAGGAGTGGGCAGCAGTCAGGGAGAGACAGAACTGGGGCAAAGGGATGATTCTGGGTCCTTCTGGCCCCAAGGTCCTGAAAATCGAGGCAATGGCAGGGCGTAGACTCAGGCAAAGAGGACCTTGGGAGGAACGTGTTTGCTTCACCTTTTTTGAGTGAACAAAGGACCAACCTTGAGTCATGGGGCTGGTAGATGCTTGGCCACAGAAGAGCAGATGAGAAAAGGCTTGAGCTGGAGTGAAATTTTGGCCTCAGACACGGGGAGATTCCAGAGTCTCTGAGGGTGAAGTTTCCCACCCCCGTTTGTAGGAGAAAGAATTTGGGGGTGGAAGGAAAAGTCCCAAATCCCAGGCCCTGGGAAAAAAATAGAAGAATTACAGGGGTTTCCATTTCACTCCACTTGTTGATCTTGGCACTAATGAGGCACTTCGGAATATCTAACCTTCACCGTTGGGTGGGGTGGGGAAGCTGCCCCTGGAACAGCCCCACCCCCAGCTGGCCGTTTCCAGAGCGAGCAGTCCTTATAGGCATTCTCTGGGGTCCAGCCAGTGCTCCCTGGGACTCAGTCCCCTGGAGGGGAGGTGGGGAATCAGTGCTGCGGGGTCAGGCTTCCTCGTGGCTGCCACCAGCGAATGAAACTTTTGTATGATACCTAAAGTGTTTGGGTCTATTTTTAATAAAAAGGGCAACTGTGAGGCGCTGTCCTCTGACTTTCCTTCCTCAAGCTGTTACCACGTACTGGCTAGTCACACACAACCCCCCGGGCCTATCCCTTCCTGCCACTAGGGGGCAGCAATTGCTTTGCCTGTGCAAGACCCCACTTGAGCTTTGACCAGGGGATGGGCAGTCAGGTGAGGTTTTGCTTAGTAAGAGGGATGGCTTTTGTGAGTGGTATTCCAGCCGGAGCCATCCAAAACAGCTGGCATCTTCCAGAGCCCTTGACAATGAATCCATTTTTGCCTGCGTCCAGGATTGAGCAACTGAAAGAGGCTCATCCCAGAACAAGGGTGTTCTTGGGTCCTGCTGCCTTTCAGTCTGGTTGTGTAATGTTTTGGTCAGCTCATAGCCACACTTAAGGCTAAAAAGAAAAATCGATCAGCCAAGGTGCTGCCCTGGCAGTTGATACAAAGTGGAACAAAATAGCTCAAAATCGCAGCCTCAGTGCAACCGTATGACCCAAGTGGAATTTTTAGCAGTGATGTGAAATTCCTATTGTTGTTGGGTCACCAACCACTGCAGGGAGGACTGTACACATCGTAAAAATCATTTGTCAGCTAGCTTGTTATTTCCAGGTTCATTCATTGGTATTGTAAATATCCGTAGAGCCCCTATTACTTGCTAGGCATTGTGTTAAAGCACTGAGGATGCAATGGAGAACAAGGTGGCCACAGCCTGACCTCATGAAGCTTTCAGTCTAGAGGAAGGACAATGACAATTCCAGTAGAAAGTGACAAGGGCTCTGAGCAGGGATGGGACGTAAGCTCGGGGGCTCGTACGAGAGGCTTAGCCTAGATTTGAGAAGTCAAGGAAGGCTTCACAGAAGTGATGACTATGATGGCACTTGAGGTTGGGTGGGCAAGGGGGAAGAATGGAGGGAGAAGGAATATTTCAAGCAAAGAGAACAGTGCATCAAGCAGCTCAAGCTTAGTTAATTTGAGGAGGAAATAAAAGCTTCCTATAGCTGGAGTATAGGTGCAAGTGGGTGAGATGGGATGACACAGGAAAGAGGGGCCATAAACCATTTAGGGAATCTGGATTCATCCCAAGGGCATTGGGGAGACATTGAAAAGGTCTTCTTTTTCAACAAGGAGTGGCATCAAATGGCTGTTTTGTGCCCAGAAAAGAGGCTCAAATAGAAATGTTACTAGACTGCAATAAAGGACATCAAGCTAACTGTACCATCTCAAATACTATTGTTAACATCAGAATGGAGAGGCTGTCTGGGCAGGAGAAAGGCAAAAGAGAACTGGAAGACGCAGAGGTGTGAAGGCGGCAAATGCAAGCCATGAAGGAATGATGCCCAGCACCTCCATCTGAAAGGCCTCAGGAGGTCTGTCCCATCGTTCAGCCTGGTGAGGCCTCGAGATCCTTCTCTCAGGCTCCAGCAAGGGCTGCAGAAACCCGGTCCCTTTCGGTCTCACTTCTTGCACCAAAGTTCAGGGCGGCTTCTCAAGCCCCAAGCTCTGACCTTGAAAATCAGGCACAAACTCCCCAAATCTGCCTCTTTCTCAATTTACTTTAACAAGTTCTGATTAAGCCAACTAGGTACTGTGGGAAAGAAACAGAGAAGTAAATGGCATAATCGTTGCTCCCAAGTTCCTTGTCATCTCTCCTGGAAGAATCCTTCTGTGGGCTTGGCTCAAGGGAACTTATTTAATCTCTATGATCAGGCCATGGGCAGTACTGTCCAAATCTTGGATGCCCAGACAGGTATACCCTGGAGAAGCATCATTATCAAATACCCTGTGACCAAGAGGGGTCGTGTTAGGAATGGCAGGTGGAGATGAGGTCTCCTTTCTATGCCCCAAGAGCCAGGGAAGGGGCCGGCCCCGTGGCTTAGTGGTTAGGTGCGCACGCTCCGCTACTGGCGGCCCGGGTTCGGATCCCGGGCGTGCACCGACGCACCACGTGTCCGGCCATGCTGAGGCCACGTCCCACATACAGCAACTAGAAGGATGTGCAACTATGACATACAACTATCTACTGGGGCTTTGGGGGAAAAAAAGGAGGAGGATTGGCAATAGATGTTAGCTCAGAGCCGGTCTTCCTCAGCAAAAAGAGGAGGATTAGCATGGATGTTAGCTCAGGGCTGATCTTCCTCACCATAACAAAAAAAAAGAGTGAGTCAGGGAAGGAGCTGCAGGTGTGAATGCCAGGAGCAAACACCTGTCCCTGGGGAGTAGTCCTTTTGTGTTAGCTCTTTTTCTTTTCCTGTGCATCCCTTTTTTCTCGTGGAGGTCTACTCTGGTCCTAACAGCGATTCTTCCAATCTTCTCCACCTACCCTCCAATCCCAGGCTGTCTGGGAACTCTTCCTTCTTAGCCAACAAGCTACGCCTTTCATCCTTCAAGTCTTGAAACTTTGGAAGATACCCTCAGACAACCAGCAGGTGGCATCAAAACCTTCCACCCCGCAGCTCAAGCAATCTACCAGTTGAGAGAACCTACTCAAACCTTACCAGATAGGTCTACAAAAAAATGGGTGAGCTATCAGCCTTAGAGCTAGGCTCTGCAATTGAAAAGCTGTACAGCGTTGGCCATAATGCTTAAACCTTTCTGGCACTCAGTTTTTTCATCTGTAAAATGGGAATGTTACTTGCCAAGAAGTTATTAGGATTGACCGTAACGTATTAATTGTCTAGCACACAGACTGCATGGGGAAGTGCCTCCATAAATGTGAGCTATTTGTATGACTCCTAATAGTGAGGCTTCCCAAATTCCCACCAGGGTCGCCGATTGGTGCCCAGATGGGAAAGGAGGTCTCGACGCTGAGGAGGCAGCCGGCGCTGGGGAGCACTACACGGCCAATGCCCTTTTAACATTGCACTGCTAGTGGTAGGTGCAGACAGTAGCACAATGTGAAAAGAGCTCCGGCCAGCAGCAGAGGCATGCCGGCCCTGCCTCCTCGCCCCTTCTCCCAGCCCCTGGCCCACTCAGCTCTCTTGGCCTCCCTCTGCCCCTTCTCATCTTCAGCCCAGCTTGCCTCTCTTCTCTTCCGTTCTCAACATTAATCCTCTATTTTCTCTCCACTCCTCCTTTTGCTTTCTTCCTCACGCCCTTCCCAGCACCAAGACCACCTTTTTCTTGAGGTTTTGGGGTGGGGGAACAGGGTCTACAGAGGCAGCTGAAACCTGGCACTCAATCTTCACAGAAAGTGACTGGTAGAAACCCCAAAAGTTTGGGGGACATGAGCATGACACTGTGTTTATCTGGATTTGTATCTGCCAGCTTCCCTTCTGGAGAGGAGCTTGCTGACCGGGACCAGAGAACCCTCTATTCTTCCCCACTCCAAGCTCTCTCTCCTTTTTAGTTTAAATAAAGGAGTTCTAGGACCAGAGGGTGGGGGAGTAATCACAGGTCCTCAGGCAGCACAGAGAAGCTTCCAGGTCTGGAGGTGGATGCTGCAGGTGAAGCCCCACCCCTGCATCTCCTCTCTCGGAGGAATTCAAAACCCACTTTGTGGATTCAGCATCAAAGAAAATGGTGAGAGTGATTCCCTCTCTTGTACTGAGCGTTGGGGACAGGCTTTCATTGGCAGTGGGATTAGAATCTGAGTTGCTTCTAGTTTCATGCAGACTCCTGTGAGGGAGTCTTCAAGCTCACCCAGAACTTCCCCATCCTATCCTAGGTCAGGGGACTTAAACCCTAGATAAACAGTCCTGAGACTGATTAAAACTCAAAATCAGAAGACTACCCTGGAGGGATACCTAGATAGCCCCAAGGTTCAGAGCTCTAGCATGGCACATTCCTGGCTAGAGCCGTGGTCCTGGAAGCTCAACTCCAGGTCTGACCTGGTGAACCGCGTGCAGCCCAGAGGGGCAGAGGCCGCGGAGTGATTCCTCGGTGCACTGATCAATGAAGGCCTCTGGGCGATGGAGCGGCCCCTGGGAGATGACCTCCTCTCCACTCCACAGCCAGCAGGAGGAATGGAGAACAGAATTCCAGTTGGGAGCTCTTCCTCTGGGCTTCCCCTCCAGCCTCCTCCCACCCGCCTCAGGAAGCAGGAGAGGTTCTCTCCCGCCTTCCCAGGCAGAGTTTGTTCCTGTAATCTGCAAACATGGGGCCCTGTCCCACGTTTGCACAGTTCTAATGGACGGAAACCAAGGCCCTGCTAGGGTCAGTCACCAGGCCTCTGCTCCTGGGTTGGGCAAACCAATCCCAGCTGGGAACTGGATCATGTCAACAGGGGGCAGAGAGGCAAAGGCAGGACTGCCCAGCAAGCTTCAGGGAGGCTAGCGGAAGATTCTTCACCAAGGAGTGCCCAGACCCCTCCTTGGGGAGAGAAAAGAGAGGGGGCTGGGGCCAAGATCCCCTCAGCTCTCACACCCAACTCATTCCAGAGCGGGCCCTGCGATTCACCAGCCAGCAGGGCCCCTCCCCCACCTTGGGCCCAGGAGCCATCCCCCAGCTCCTTCTAGAGGCGGGTGTAGAGACCGAGGAGGAAATGGGGGAGGGGAGGCCTCGGCTCAAGTTCTCTCCACTCCCCCTCCTCATTGGCCACCATCTTCCGGCCCCTGCCCCCCAGAGCAGCAGGGGATGGGGCCCAGCCTGTGGAAGGGAAAGAAAGGGCAGGTGGAGGGTTAGCTGGAGCAGCAGGGGCAGGGGCTGGCCCCAACTGTCTCCTCCCACCCCCTCCCCGCAGCCATGGCGACAGGAGGAGGAGACCAGGAGGGTCCTGAAAGCCATGTTCTGTGAATGGGATGAGAGGGGCAGGGGGACATGGGGGGTGAGGGGCTCTCTCCCTCAACACCCAACTGTGCCCACCCCCCCACACACACCTCGAGGCTGGACCACACACGCGCGCACACGAACTCCCAGCCATACTTGCTACACAACTCAGCCCTTACTACACACTCACCCAAACAGCAAGCACTGGAGTGTGAGCACACGGCTCCCCCACCTTCCCGCACCCCTGAATACCCCACAACTCTTAGCTCAGGAGCGGGCCTCACACCCACACACAGCCCCTTGGCGCCCCCCACAACTTCTCAAGATGCAGAACTCCCTGCTCTGCTCCAGCCCTTCAAGCCACTGTGTTTCCCTCTGAACACGCCCGCCAAGTACCCTGTGCCCCACACCCCCACACACACGCCCGGGGACGGACAGATGGCCCAGCCTCAGCCCTGCCCAGCAGAGCCCCCCACCCCTTCCCCACCACACCCCCCCACTGGAAAATGACAGTGAAGCCACCCCAGCAAGACATTCCTAGTGCTCCCCAGTTACAGTTTTTCCGAAAGAAAAAATTGAAGAGATGCCCCCGAGTGGAGGAGAATGAAGAGGGGCGAGAGAAGACGAGAGAAAGAGCCCAGACCACCCTCCTCCCCTTCCCGAGAGAGAATAAAACCGAAAATCGGTGGCATTACCCTTCGGGGAGCTCACGATACCTACACATTGCTCTTCGTTACGTTCCTCTGCCTGCCACCTCCTTCTTCCCGGGCTCTTTCTCTGCCCTTCCCTCCCTCTTGGCTTCCCTCCCTGGCCTCGCTCCCCCTCTCTCACGCCCTCTCGCACCCCTCCAGCCCTTCTCCCGGGCCAGGCTCGGATCCCCCGCGGCCGCCCCTCCGCCTGCCCGCCGGAACCGAGGTCCGGGGGCCGGCCGGCCGCTGCGCCCTCTCCTCTGCTGATCTCGCTCTTCCCCCCTCGCCCCCTTTCTCCTTCCACACTCCCTGCCGTCCATCTTGAATACTTGGGATTCTTGAATGGAGTGAGCAGGATCCGCTCCCCCAGGCTCCCATTGGCTGTGGGTTAACCCTTTTGAAACGAGATCCTCCCTCCCATTGGCTGCCAGGCTCCCCTCTTCTCCCCCAACCCCCATCCCCTCGGCCTTCCAACAGCCGGCGAGGTCAGGGCGCTCCCGGGCGCCCCCTCCCCTGGCCTCTCACCCCCCCTACCCCAACCCCAGGACTCCCCTTTCTCTGCTCTTTCCATCACACCACCCCACAGGGCTGCAGGTGAAAGCGGATCCAGTTCCCGCCAAATGGGGGCCCAAGGTTGGGCTGGCTGAAACCCTGTTCCCAGATGCCCCTTGTGCTGGACTTGGAGACCTTGGAAGATACAAGGGGTGCAATTTCCTGTCTCGCTCCAACCCCTCCTTGAGCAGAAGTACCTCTCCAACGGGGAATCCACTCAGCCTTTCAGCCTCATCCAAGGCAATCAGAGAGCTCGGAGAGCCCAACAGCCCCCTGGGCTGGGCAGAAAAGGGCAGCTCTCAAAGATCTGGGGCTGGTCAGAGAAGCTAATTCCCTGAATGCCGCGGGGCAGGTCTGACCCTACCAGGAATGTGCAGCATCTGGAACTCTGCTCAGTCACAGACATCCCCTGGGACCAGCCCAGCCGCCTGCCCCACATGCCGGGCCCACTAGGGGCTCTGAGTGGGGAGCCTAGGAAGGCATGGAGGAAGGAGGCAGCAGGGAGCAGAGCATTGAGGACTGGGAGTCTGGTACCTTTGTTCTAGGCCCTGATGTACCCATAGCATACTTGGCAAGGTCACGTACCCTCTCTGGGCCTCAGTTTCCTCATTTGCAAAAGATTGATCTAGGAGAGTGCTGTCCTATAGAAATTTCTGTATGACAATAGAAATGTTCTATATCTGTGTCATCCAATAAAGTAGCCACTAGCCACATGTAGCTATTGAGCACTTGAAATGTGGCGACTGTAACTGAGGAATTGGTTTTTAAATTTTATTTAATTTTAGTTACTTTTAAATAGCCACTTGTAGACAACGGCTACCATATTGGACAGTGCAGGTCTAGAATCCTTGTGCTTCTGCTGGTGAATAACATTCTATGATTCTTCTTGGGAAAAAAAATCCTCTTTCTTTGTCCTTGGGTACAAAATCCTCCAGATTCAAATCACAAATCACGGAGGGCATCAATGCTCAGGAAATGAAGTTCAAGTCCTTGCCACCTTTGTCAGGAATCCTTTCCTTATGACTGTCAATCTCTCTTTTGACAAGGGAGCTGAGATACACCCATGACACAATGGAAGATTAGGGCTCGAAGGGAATTTGCAGGTTTGCCCAACGTTCTTGTTTTTTTTCAAGGATAGAAACCAAGATGTTGATGGCGGTAAGGATAGGAGATGTCACTTGCCCAAGGGCGCACAGCAAGTTGATTTTTTTGCTTACAAGTTAGCACAAACCTATAAACTTAGTAAATCTCTTCAGGGGCTCTGCACACCCACACACATGTACATCATTAAGTTCATTCAATAAACGTACTTCTTTGACCTGGGACACATGGGAACTGGGGTTGAAATCAGCCATTGTGGCTGATGCTGAGGGATAGCCAGTTCCATGGGAGGCCCTCTGACTAGCACATGAAAACACAGAACTCCCGGGTATGCCAAGGTTACAAGAACATGGGCAACCCAGAACCCACTCCCTGAATCAATGTGGTTGAGAGACCCCATCGTGACATCCCCCACCATGTGGAGAGGAAGCTGTGGGGCAGAAGGGTGACTCTGGGTTCATCCTTGGGCTGACCAGGAAGCAGAATTAGCAAGTGGCTGAGACTTCTGCAGAAGGAGAGGTGCAGGGGTCCAGGATTCTGGTAGCTACGGGCTAGGACTGGCGCCTACAGGGTCCTAACCCAGCAGAGAGAGAACTGCCACAGGGAGCTGGTAAGGGGTACTGCTGCACCAGCATGAGCTTGTACAGTATTTGTCCAATCCCCTTCTCCACAGGGCCTCTGCCTGGGTAACGTGCTGTGGGAGAGGGGAAGACATAGAGCTGCCTGGGGAATGGCTTCTGTCCTCAATACTCCTTTACTACCAGGCGAAAATTGCGAAATGACTTCTCTGGTGACAGAGAGATAAAGAGTTCAGAAGAGAGAAGGATTGCTCCCAATGGAGAATGGAATCTAAGAAGGCTTCCTGGAGGAAGTAGCATCTAAGACTTGAAGAATAGAAAGAATTTGGACACAAGATGGGAGGAAGGAGGACAAGGAAATGCCAAGGAGAGGGAACAACACAAAGGATGAAAGGTGGAGAGATGGTGGGATGTGTTCAGGATGGGTTGGAAATTCAGTGGGAACCTAGGATGTATGAATGGAATAGCAAGGATGGAAAGGCAGGCAGGGGGTCCCTCCAGCCTCTGCTCAGCTCCAATGACATTGTTTTTCTTGAAGATGCTCTTACCCTTTTCCCTGCCAGGAGATGCCTCCCACCTATTCATCCAGCTACCCCAGTGCCTCCACACTCTGCTGCTTCCGCCTTAGTCTGCAGACCTCCTGCGTATGTTCCACAAACATCTTTCCCAAGGTAGAGTGGACTCCAGTTCCTTATCAGGGGCTGGACTCTCCTTGGTCCCTCTTGGCTCCGTCTCCAGTCTCTGGATTCCCTGTGCTCAGGTATGAGCTGCATGGAGAAGGCTTCCTTTTTCACCTACCACCTTCCAGACCCCAGCTTGGCCCCATCCCTTCTCAGGAAAGAGTCACAAACGGAGGCCAGGAACAGCCAGACATGGCTCAACCTGTTATAGGAGTATAAAAAAAATGTCCCCAGGGCCGGCCCTGTGGCTTGGTGGTTAAGTGCGCGCGCTGCGATGCTGGAGGCCCGGGTTCTGATCCCGGGCGCGCATCGAGGCACCACTTCTCCGTCCATCCTGAGGCCGAGTCCCACATACAGCAACTAGAAGGATGTGCAGCTATGACATACAACTATCTACTGGGGCTTTGGGGGGAAAAAAATAAAATAAATAAAATCTTTAAAAAAAAAAAAAATGTCCCCAGGAGCTATTTGGCTTGAAGCCACCCCATCCCACCTCCACATCCTTCCCTCCTCCTCTGGGAGTTCCAGAATGCTCCTAGGCTTTGCAGTAGCCTCCCTTCCCTGCCGCCCCCACAGCAAGTCCAGAACCATTCTGGAGGTGCCCACTTTGCCTTCCTCCCTAATCTCCAGAGTCCTACTCAGACCTCTCTTTGGGTACACCACATAGAATTCTGGAATTGTGAGATGGGAAAAACCATCTGCCCCAATCCTCCCCTTCTTGGAAAGACTGAATCTGAAACATTGGAGAAATGTTGCATCCCTGCTTAAACATGAGTGGAGGTAACTTGGTTGCTAATTATATGGCTCCTAATTCGCTGAGATGACACAGACCTTTCCATGTGAGCCTCTTCAATTTCCCCGCCTTACCATTCTGCTTTTCTCAACCACTTATGTTTCTGAGCACTTCCTATGTGGAAAGCTCTAGAATCATTGCTGAGAAAAATTCCTGGCCCCGAGGTGCTCGCAGATGAGGAGTACAAGGCAGACACTCTATAAAGAAGAAGTCAGGGCCGGCCCCGTGGCTTAGCGGTTAAGTGCGCGCGCTCCGCTACTGGCGGCCAGGTGCGGATCCCGGGCGCGCACCGATGCACCACTTCTCCACCCATGCTGAGGCCGCGTCCCACATACAGCAACTAGAAGGATGTGCAACTATGACATGCAACTATCTACTGGGGCTGTGGGGGAAAAAAGGAGGAGGATTGGCAATAGATGTTAGCTCAGGGCTGATCTGCCTCACAAAAAAATAAGTTAATCAAGAAGAAGTCATATGGCAACAGGTGCCCAGATAGATGCAAGAACCTTCTTTCTGAGGCAAACCCTTTTCCCTGAGGTCTTGATTGTATTCTTGCTTCATCGATTGCCCCATTTATTGCATCTCCAATCCTTTTCCATGAGCCTTGAGCACGGGTCAGCAAATTGCAGCCTGAGGGCCAAATCCTGCCCTCTGCCTGTTGTTTGTAAATAAAGTCCATTGGAACACAGCCATGCTCATTTGCTTAAGTATTGGCTATGGCAGCTTTCACACTACAATGGCAGACACGAGTGGTTGCAACAGAGACCCTATGGCCGGCAAAGCTAGTGTATTTGCTAACTGGCTCTTTACAACAAGTTTGCCAAAATCTGGTTTGTGGGCAGTTTTGGACACTGTTGTCTCAGAAAGATGTAATAGAACTCAAGGCAGGCAACTGAAATTACCCTGAGATAGGACTGGAAGGACACAGCCCAGACTTTTCCTCTCAGCCTACACATATGCTCAAGTCTTCCCACAACCTACCATTAAATTTCTCGCAATGCTAGTCA
The DNA here is from genome assembly GCF_057802395.1 of Ceratotherium simum simum. Taxonomy (NCBI): domain Eukaryota; kingdom Metazoa; phylum Chordata; class Mammalia; order Perissodactyla; family Rhinocerotidae; genus Ceratotherium; species Ceratotherium simum. The sequence goes on from NC_141933.1 coordinate 16,404,507, forward strand.
GCTTGCTACATCACTCCTTCATGTCCCACCCATTCTTAAACCCATATAGTCTGGCTTCTGCCCCTAATTTCCGCTGTTATGGTTCCCACTAGGCTCACCAATGACCTCCTTGTTACTGATTCACCATTCTTTTCTCAATCCTCATCACACAACCTCTTTTTAGCATTTGCCTCCATTGACTATATCAGTCTTGAAATGCCCATGGCTTCTGGATTGGATTGCCTCTACCTCTCCAACTATTCCTTCTCAGATTCCTTCATGTGGGTCTTCTTTCCCCTGCTGACTAAATATACACATTCTGCAAGGTTTTGTCCTTAGTTCTCTTCTCCCTTCATACTCTCTCACTGGGTAAAATCATCCACATGCCTGATTTCAACAGTCACTTCTATGTTGGTGGTTTCCCAATACACAACTTCTGAACTGAAGGCCCAGATTTCTAACAGATGGCTCTGACTCCTCAGATGTATGTCTTACTGACTAGACAGGCTGAATTTGTCTAATTTCAAACACGTCTTCCTACACCTCACCTTTCCCTCTTCTTCCACCTGCCCCTTAATTATTGCAATTCCCAAGAGATCTGCCCTTGACTCTTCTCTCTTTCATCCGTTCCTATTGTTACAATAATCGCCTGTGCATAAATCACTGCCAAACCTATATCTCCAGGTGTGCTTGCAGCTGCCTCCTTACATTACCAAATAGATGTATGAGGTAGACATCTGACGCTTTTGGCTGCCCAGATTCCATCCCCCTTCTGGTAACTACACCTTAGATTTCCTTTGGGGAGACTCCTATTCTCTACTTTCAGTGCCATGATTCACATGAAGCTGACCTCATCTGCCCGTTCAGGGTAGTCACACAACCCAGATGTATTAGTTGTCTATTGCTGTGTATAAAATTAGTCCAAAACTCGGTGGTTTAAGACAGCACACATTTATTTTCTCAGTTTCCGTGGGTCAGGAATCTGGGCAGGACATGGGTCCTCTGATGTGGTCTCTCATGAAGCTGCAATCAAAATGTCAACCCAGGGCTGGGGTCTCACCTGAAGGCTCAATGGGGAAGGATTTGCTTCCAAGCTCACTTTCATAGTTGTTGGCAGGATTCAGTTCCTTGAAGCCTATTTTTATTTATTTATTTATTTTTTGTGAGGAAGATCAGCCCTAAGCTAACATCTGTTACCCATCTTCCTCTACTTTATCTGGGATGCCGCCACAGCATGGCTTGACAAGTGGTGCGTCGGTGTGTGCCCGGGATCCAAACTTGCAAACCCCGGGCTGCTGAGGTGGAGCGCACACACTTAACCGCTTGTGCCACTGGGCTGGCCCCCTGGAGGCCTATTGGACTGAGGGCCTCAGTTTTTTGGTGGTTGTTGGCTGGAGGCCACCCTCAGTTCCTTGCAATGTGGGCATTTCTAACATGGCAGCTTGTATTATCAAAGCCAGCAATACAGAGAGAGTCTGTCAGCAAGATGGAAGTCACAATCTTTTTTTTCTTTTTTTGCTGAGGAAGACCGGCTCTGAGCTAACATCTATTGCCAATCCTCCTCCTTTTTTTTTTTTCCCCAAAGCCCCAGTAGGTAGTTGTGTGTCGTAGTTGCACATCCTTCTAGTTGCTGTATGTGGGACACGGCCTCAGCATGGCCGGAGAAGCGGTGCGTTGGTGCGCGCCCGGGATCTGAACCCAAGCCACCAGTAGCGGAGTGCGCGCACTTACCCTCTAAGCCACGGGGCTGGCCCAGACAATCTTTTTTAACTTAATCACCAAGTGACAATTCCTCAACTTGCCATATGCTATTGGTTAGAAGTGAGTTACTGGAAAGGAGAGAATTACACAAGGGTATGAATACTAGGAAGTGGGATCACTGAGAGCTGACTTAGAGGCTGTCAACCACAGCTGACTTAGACAATTAAATCACGATAATTGATTCAAGGGTGGGTATCCAATCAGAGTCAATCAGAATTAGGCCTGAGATGTTTGCTGGAACTTTAGGGAAAGTGGCATTACTTGAGATTGTTATGCTAGTAACAAGATAAGCTTGAAACTGCTGGTGTCATAACTGCTGCCATGTGGAGGGGAATCTGCCTAAAATGAAAACATAATAGAGAACAAGAAGGCAAGAGATGGGGAGAGATAGATGCCTGATAACATCATTTGAGAACCTGATACAGCCATGCCGACAGCAGAACCTCCCGAGTTTTTAGTTCCATAAGCCAAGACATTCCCTCTTCAACTTATATCGGTTTCAGTTGGATTCTGTCACCCACAACGAAAAGCTTCCTAACTGATAAAATGTCTCAGAGATACCTTGGATTCGGTTTGCCCAAACCCGGTTTAATTATCTTACCTTCACCTTCCCCACAAACCTACTTTCGTCCTAGGTTCTATTTTGCAGTTAAAAGCTTAGCACAATTGCTTAGGCTGAAAACCTTGGAGTCATGTTTACCTTTCCTTATCTGCTGTGGAAATCGGAATAGCTCACATGACATGGGTTGACTCTATAGGACCGTAGGAGAGACCTGCTTTACAAAGATGGAGGAGGCTCTGAGGTGACCCACTGAAATACAATCTTAAATATAGACAAACAAGTAACTCTAGGCTTTTCTCCAAGTCATTAGAATCTTACAGAATTTATGGATGTGAATCACATGATGCAGAGGATGAGAATAGTGTATCTGACTCTCATATCAAAACACACCATAGACTAAAATGAAATTCTGGCAAACTGCCTGGTGAGCCTGTGGTTAGGAAGGCACCCTGGGCTGGATTTGTGAAAATATTCCTTCTGTCTCCAAGGCAGAGTAAAAGAAATTGTGTCATTTGAAAGTCAGTCATAATTTCTTTTATGTCTTTTTCTTTAGGGTTCCAATCAGAATTCTAATCTTTATCTTTTTTTCCTAGGCCACCTATATCCAAATTGCCCTAAATCCTATGCTTGCTGCCTTTCAGATGTCCTGTCCTCTCCATTCCCCTGCGAGCCTAGTATCCACTTCAGGATTTTGTATCATCGTCTGAACAACTTTCCTTCCAACCTCCTCTCCACTGATGGAGTGTGTGAGTCACACTGTGTGTGAGTCCACAACACAAACCTCAGATCATTCGTCTGCCCCAAATTGTGACGGCTCCCTAATGCCTAGACAATGCTTCCTAACCTTTATTGGGTCATGGACCCTTCTTTAAAAAGCTGGTGAAAGCTGTGGGTAACTCTTCTAGAGAAATGTGTATTTTGTGGGCCGGCCCCGTGGCTTGGCGGTTGGGTGCGTGCACTCTGCTGCTGGCGGCCCAGGTTCAGGTCCCCGGCGCGCACCGACGCGCCGCTTCTCCGGCCATGCTGAGGCCGTGTCCCACATGCAGCGACTAGAAGGATGTGCAGCTATGACATACAACTATCTACTGGGGCTTTGGGGGAAAAAATAAATAAATAAAATTATAAAAAAAAAAAATCTGTATTTTGTGTTTGGGTGTACATTCCAAGGGGAGCAAGAACCCTCTGGAGTCCATTTACATACTGCCCACCCAACAACATTCCCTCCCATCTCCCTCCAGGTTAGACCTTCTTAAAGAGGATATATTCCAAACTTCTTAGCAAGGCATTCAAGGCCTCCCAAACTTATACCTACTTGCCTTTCAGCTGCGCCTTCTGCCTTGAGTTGTTATGTTTTCTTTTTTCTTTTCTTTTTTTTTTTTTTGCTGAAGAAGATTCGCCCTGAGCTAACATCCGCTGCCAATGTTCTTCTTTTTTGTATGTGAGCCGCCACTACAGCATGGCCACTGACAGACAAGCGGTGTAGGTCTGCGCCTGGGAACCAACCTAGGCTACCAAAGTGGAGCATGCCAAACTTAACAATTAGCCCACCGGGGCTGGCCCAGCTGTTATATTTTTTTATGTCTGGTTCCCCACCAGACCAAGAGCCTCCCTGAGAGCAGGGATTGTGACTTTTCCTTTGTCCTTGCTAGATCTCCCCAGAGGGAAGGAAAGTTTCTCAGGAGCGTCAATCAGAAGGCCTAGCTTAGAGCTACACAAATTCTTGGTCCACTGCTAGATTTATTTATTTATTTATTTTTATTTTAGGGTGGTAAGAACATTTAACAAACGCTGAACGTGAGATCTACCCTCTTAACAAATTTTTAAGTGTACAATGCAGTATTGTTGCCTGTAGGTACAACGTTGCACAGCAGATCTCAGGAACTTATTCATCTTGCTTTACTGAAATTTTGTGCTGCTGTTTAATTAGTAACTCCCCATATTCCCCTTCCTCCAGCTTCTGGCAACCACCATTCCGTTCTTTGATTCTAAGAGCTTGACTATTTTAGATACCTCATATAAGTAGAATCATGCAGTACTTGTCTTTCTGTGACAGGCTTATTTCACTTATTAGTACAATGTCCTCAAGGTTCACCCATGTTGTCACATAATGCAGAATTTCCTTCTTTTTTAGGGCTAAATAATATTCCATTGTATGTATATGCCACATGTTCTTTATCTATTCACCTGTTAATGGACATTTAGATTATTTCCACATCTTGGCCATTGTGAATAGTGCTGCAATGCACTACTAGACTTATTAATTTCTAGCAGCAAAAGAGTTTTAGACTGATGGGCCTAGCTGATATGATACAATGTCATATGCTCCAAATCAATATTTGGGGAGTTCTATTTCAAAACTTTTCAGTTATAGTGGACCCCATAGATACAGGGACTTCTCAGACCTTATGCTAAGATTTTGGTTTTGAAAATATGGATCCCCACTGGTGAACTTACCACATTTGCCAGTTACTGCTGCCAGGAATCCTTTTTTGGTAGCTAGGGCCCTTTGTGACCCCGGAGAAACTTAAAGAACTGGCCCAGTTGGTGAGTTTATTGATTTCATATTGTAGCTCTGACTCAACCCCAACCTCTAGCACAAGCCAGGGCAGTAACGTCTCCTATGTCCCTCCAAAATAGACCTTCTGAGGAAATCTGGGGCAAGAGAAACCTGCTCCTCTTTGGCCACATTTCAAAATTCCTCCCACATTTCAGTCTCCCCCCATACTCCCCTCATACATGGGGACATTTCACATCACGTGGTGGGAAGTGGAAGGGAGATGTGATCCCATAGAAGTGCATGTTCAGGAGGGACAGGGACTCTGTCTTGTTTAGCACTGTATTTCCAGTGCCAAAACAATGCCTAGCAAATAGTAGGCACTCAACTAATACTTAAAGAATGAATGGGAAAATGAAAGAAGTCAGTGATCTTGGCTTCCAATTCGTACACGTCTTGTGATTTCATTCAACCATAAGCACTGAAAGATCTGGGTCCTACTAGACATGTCAGCACCAATGAGATGACTTCAAATTTCTCCCATGTGCAACATATGCAGCATCAATAAATCAGATGCACTTATTGTGTGCAAGGGCTTCACATGATAGTATCAACACGCTATGGTTTGAGTTATCAGTTAAGATTAGATTCTACCTCATGACTCACGATGGCTACTCAAGCTCCAGCCATCATGTTTTGTTCCAGCTAGCAGAAGGGAGGAAGAAGGGGGCTGGCCTGGTGGGGCAGCGGTTAAGTGCACGTGCTCCGCCTTGGTGGCCCAGGGTTTGCAGGTTTGGATCCTGGACGTGCACCGACACACCACTTGTCAGGCCACGCTGTAGCGGCGTCCCATATATTGTAGAGGAAGATGGGCACGGATGTTAGCCCAGAGCCAATCTTCCTCCACAAAAAAGAGGAGGATTGGCATCGGATGTTAGCTCAGGGCTGATCTTCCTCACAAAAAAAAAAAAAAAAGGGAGGAAGAAGGACTGAAGAAGTGTATGCCTCTCTTTTAAGGATGCCTCTCCGAAATTACCTATGATACCTCTGCTTACATCCCATTAGCCAGAGCTTAGTCACACAGTCACAGCTAGCTTCAAGGGAGGAAGTCTTTATTTCAGGTGGCCAAGTAACCGGCTGAAAATCTGGGGTTCTATTACAAAGGAAGAAGCGGGGACCATATGGGGGTAGATTGTTGATATGGTTGGGGAGGTGGTTTGACATGGAAAGTTTGGGGTAGATTGTTGATATGGTTGGGGAGGTGGTTTGACATGGAAAGTTTGGCCTCGCAAAACCAGAGAAATCTCTCTGAACCCATGCCCCCATCACTGCTCTTATCTATGGAGTGATGGTCACCAGCCCCATCCCACCTGAGGGGAGGGCGGAATAATCTGAGCCGTGTGGTCAGAAAGCGCAGCTGCTGGAGTCAGGTGGCTGTAGATTCAAATATGTCTCTGGATCTCTCCTGTCCTCTCTCTCTCTCTTTTTTTAATTTTTTGTGAGGAAGATCGGCCCTGAGCTAACATCTGCCAATCCTCCTCTTTTTGCTGAGGAAGACTGGCCCTGGGCTAACATCCATGCCCATCTTCCTCCACTTTATATGGGACGCCGCCACAGCATGGCTTGACAAGCGGTGCATCAGTGTGCGCCGGAGATCCGAACCGGCGGCCCACGCAGCGGAGCGCGAGCACTTAACCGCCTGTGCCACCGGGCTGGCCCCTCTCCTGTCCTCTCTTTATGAAGCAAGGAAAACAATACTCATTGTGCAAGGTTGTGGGGAGTGTTTTACTACTGGGAAATCCCTGGGACAGTGTTGTTGTCCACGAACGGTGCTTTTTAGTGTGTGTGGTAAAAAAAACATGTAACATGAAATTTACCCTTTTAACTATTTTTAGTGTACAGTAGTGTTAACTATGTGCACATTGTTGTGCATCAGATTCTAGAACTTTTTCTGTTGCAAAACTGAAACGCTACACCTATTGAAAAAACGACTCTCCTCTCCCTCTCCCTCCAGCCCCCTGGCAGCCACCATTCTACTTTCTGTCTCTATGATTGTGCCTAGTCTAAGTATCTCATGTAAGTGGAATCATACAGTATTTGTCTTTTTTGTGACTGACTTATTTCACTTAGCATAACATCCTCAAGGTTGATCTGTGTTGTAGCATATGGCAGGATTTCCTTCATTTTTAAGGCTGAATAATATTCTATTGTATGTAAATGCCACATTTTCTTTATCCACATATTCCAAGGGATGTTTAGGTTGCTTCCACCTCTTGACTATTGTGAATGATGCTGCGTGAATGGTGCCTTTTTTTTTTTTTAATTAATTTCACCTCTTTCTTTTTACTTTTTTTTTTTGTCTGAGGAAGATTCGCCCTGAGCTAACATCTGTTGCTAATCTTACTCTTTTTTTGTCTTCTTGCTTGAGGAAGATTAGCCCTGAGCTAACATCTGTGCCAGTCTTCCTCTATTTTGTATGTGGGTCACCGCCACAGCATGGCTGACGAGTGGTGTAGGTCTGCGCCCAGGATCTGAACCCTAGCTGCTGAAGCGGAGCATGCCGAAGTTAACCACTATACCACAGGGCCAGCCCTATGAATGGTGCTTCTCAGAGACTAGTTCGTCTCAGAGACTAGTTCTCTCCTTTCTTTCAATACGCTTGGGGGGCACTTCATGGGTTTTTTTTTCTGTGTGTAAATAATTGTTAGATTAAACATCTTAGGTGGAAACAAACAAGGTGGATGAATATGGGAATTCTACAGATACTACATATCAATTAGAATGAAAGGAAAAAGGCCCCCCCAGGATAGTAACAGAGTGTAGATTCTCTTTAGGTGGCCCATTTGAATAGACAAGGAAAGACAATCTGCACGGCTGTTACATTGTTTAATCCTAGAGCAGCTAAAATTCCAGACTCCACTTGTTTACTTCCATGAAAGGTGCAGAACCATCCCCCAGTTCTGACAGAAGCCATCCATCTCCATCCATGGAATCCTAAATCCTGACCCCAAGGATCAAAGGCCTGGGGCTGTAGTGAGGAAGAAAGACCACCCAAACACAAATGTGTAATTCTCTCAGCTCACAGACAGCTTGTAAGGTAAAACCCTAGCTGATAACTCTGAGAAGCTATGCTTTGGTATTCCTTCCTCCAATGGTTTCTTTTTTTTTTTTTTTTTTTTTTTTTAAGATTTTATTTATTTATTTTTTTCCCCCCAAAGCCCCAGTAGATAGTTGTATGTCATAGCTGCACATCCTTCTAGTTGCTGTATGTGGGACTCGGCCTCAGGATGGACGGAGAAGTGGTGCCTCGGTGCGTGCCCGGGATCCGAACCCAGGCCACCAGCATCGGAGCGCGAGCACTTAACCACCAAGCCACGGGGCCGGCCCGTCCAATGGTTTCTTGAATAATATCAATGTCATTACTATAAAATATAATCTTTACCCAAATATGGACATTGCACACTTTGAATCAAGAGCATTTGCTGTGCATTTATAGGCATAGGTGGTCCCAGAGAAGCACAATTTGAATCAGGTTCCCAAGGAACTTCCTAGTGGTTGGAGAGAAAAGGCAAATACTCATGAACATGTTACAGATTATACAAGGCAGTATGCCATTGGCTGGGAAGAGCAGAGAACACTGCTGGGAAATGGGGGTTTACCCTGCACTCAGAAGAATGGCAGCATTTAAATTAGTGGACAGGATTCAGAAAGACATTTTTTTGTTTCTCTTTGTTTTGTTTTAGCCAATATATACTGAGTGCCAACTCTGTAGGTGCCAGGCTCAGTGCTTGAAGCTGAGCATAATGACAAAAAAACACGGTCCCTGCCTTCCAGGAGGTTTTCAGAATTATTTCTGCAAGGGAGCAGATTTTTCTAATGAGGGCCACACTGCCCTGGCCTCACCCTCTGAAGGGGCCCCAGAGGCACCAGGACACTTAGTTCCCATGAACATAGCTAGATGAACAAGGGTTGGGGATCCAGTGCTGATAGTCTGGCTGTGGCAGGAGAGCAGGAGTTGGCTCTGATTCGGTACCCCGGAGCCAGCCAACAGTTGGATGTGCTGTGACCACACCAATGCCGTCCATGGTGAGTCCATCTCTAGAACCCCCGCTCTTCTCACCCTGGCTGGCTGTTGACATGCATACTCTGCTCAGCCCCTGACCCTTAGCCCTTGGGGCTGGTATTTGGTCTCCCGCTGTGGGACTCCTTCAGACTTTGGCTCTTAAGCTGATTTAGGAGAGAAGATGAGGAAGATGTGCCAGTGGGGTTTCCAAGAGGAAATGCTCAGCAATAAGCCGGCTCTTCAAACCTGAGACCTGTGAGTTAGGGAGTCCCCTGCATGGAGGTGGGGTGGGTGGGAAAAGCGCTGGGATCCTGGGATATGGAAATAGCAGACTCTGGTTTGAATACCATCTCTAGCCTTCCCAGCTGGGTGACCCTGAGCAAATTATTTCTTAGAGGCTGCTTTCCTTCATTTGCAAATCTGGCAAAATAATACCAAGTCACAGGATTATTGCAACGTTTCAATGAAATACTGAAAATGAAGCCCAGTGTGGGGCACATGGTAAAACCCCATTGAAAGGGGGTTATGCCTGGGAGGGCCATGAGGGAGCTTCATATGAGCTCTCAGAGTGTGCAGAGAGAAGAGCAGAAGGCTAACAGCTGAGCTAGGGCATGCTCATATTTATGTTTTTGGAGAGGATTGAATACTCGGCTAAAACGCTTTTTACTCTGTGGAGCCGATCTGCGGTCACTCAAGGAGAAATGGGGTGGAATGGGGGAGGGGGCTGGGAGGCCAGGAGGCGGGCTGCACAGCCAGCCTGTCACTCTGGGATGATGGATGAGCCTATTCCATGGCTTGTAATTAGTGCTGACTGGCTCTGAGAGTCTTCCCATGGGGGACTGTTCCCTGCTCCTCCGTGCCCGGGAGGCCCTCCTCAGGGACTAGGGCTGGGGCTAGATGTAAAGTTTGCTCTGAAACTCTGGCACAGACTTCCAGAGGCTGGTGTGCATGGGCTTTTGTACACGTGTGTGAACATGAGTATATGTGTGTATTTGTGACTCTTGTATCAGTGTATGCGTGTACATGCATGCGTATATGTGTGTTTACGTGTACCTATATGTATATGAGTGTGCATATGTGCTAAGTTGCTACTCAAGACAAAGATGAAGTATGCAATGAGAGGGGTATATAAAATGCTAGACTTTTGTCTGGGTCACTTTCAGTTTCAAGAAGTCACTTGACTGGCTCTCTTAGTTATCCAAACGGTGGGCAGCCCCTGTCCGGAGGCAGGAAATAACAGAGGTGTCCATGCCACTGTGGAAGCTGCCATTGTCTGAGGTCCCTGGTAGCCAAAGCAGGTCAGGATGGAGGAGGTGTCCCAATTTGCACAAGGGTTTTTCTGGGATAAGGGGAATTCATATTTCCCCAATGTTTCTTCTTAAGATGCAAAATTGTGGAGAGCTTTTGGAATGGATGAGTGTAACTTCAACCAAGGCTTAGGATAAAGAATATCAGTAAGTTGTCTAAAATAAAATTACCTCGAGACGAGTTGAATCTAGGTTACTAAGCATTGGGGTCTACTCACAACTCTGCTATTCATTGGCTATGAGACCTTGAAGGAGTAGATTAATTGCTCTCTAAGGTTTCATTTTTCATCTACAAAAAGGGGGTAGGAATGGTGTAGTGCTATTATATATTATGTAAATTTGAATTATGCAAATTTGAAAAACTGCAAATCCCCCTAAATTTAAAAAAAATCATCAAGGTTGCATGATTTCAAAATTGGTGAGTGGAGTGGGTTGTAGACTGCATTTACAACTATTGCCACATGACAGTGTCACATGAACTGGCAAAAGTAAATAACTGCCATCAACGTTCATATCGTGTGATTCAAGCTGTTCTTTATGTACGTCATAACTCCTGATAGTGACATTAATGACTAATGTGCTGGTATTTTAATATACTCAACATTATCATTTATTTATTTATTTTAAAGATTTTATTTATTTATTTTTCCCCCCAAAGCCCCAGTAGATAGTTGCATGTCACAGCTGCACATCCCTCCAGTTGCTGTATGTGGGACTCGGCCTCAGGATGGACGGAGAAGTGGTGCCTCGGTGTGCGCCCGGGATCCGAACCCCGGGCCACCAGCATCGGAGCATGCGCACTTAACCAACAAGCCACGGGGTCGGCCCCAACATTATCATTTAAAATATTTTCTGGGGGCCGGACCGGTGGCATGCCAGTTAAATTCGCATGCTCCGCTTTGGCAGCCCGGGGTTCGCAGGTTAGGATCCCAGGCGAAGACCTATGCACTGCTTGTCAAGCCATGCTGTGGCAGGCGTCCCACATATAAAATAGAGGAAGATGGGCACGGATGTTAGCTCAGGGCTAATCTTCCTCACCAAAAAAAAAAGAAATAAAAATAAATAAAAATATTTTCTGTCTCCTAGAATGATGTTATCTCCCAGTTCATTAAGTGGTGGTGTTAGTGCCAAAAAACACTCTCCCAAATCAATAACTTTGTAATGGAAGTTAGATATGATGAAACACTATGAAAAAGCCCAAATAACTGTCGTGACCTCCCAGGCAGTTAATTTAGGAGTGCCTACTCTGTGAAACATTAGAGAGTTCAGTGTTTAGTATATAAAAAAATAGCATGAAGGCAAACATATTCTACAGTGGTTGCAGAGTCCTCTCCCAACCTTTTATAATTATTCTTCTGGAAAATATAGTATCAAATTATGTAAGTCTTGAATTATCCGATGTCTTCAGTAACATATCCTTTTCATAAGGGGTGATCTCCCCTTAAATGAAATTACGTAACCCCTGAAAAGTGCTTAGTGCAGCGCCTGACGGCTAGGTAAGTGCTCAATGTGTGTTAGGTAGCTGTTGTGATTGTGGTTGTCAACCTGACCCTAAGGGTTTGTAGGAATCCGGCTGGTTCTGACACAGCATGGGGCTCAGGTCGGAAGCCTTCTGGAATCCAGACAGAACTTGAAGGTATTGATCTTTGGGAAACAGTGGCTGTGCAAGTGTAAATGGTAAACTTTGGAATCCAAGTTTAAATCCCCACATTGCCTGTTTAAGAATTTGGAACCTCACAGGAAGTTACCAATGTCCAAAAGGCTACGCAGGACAGAGTTTCAACAGTGACACCAGGTGGCAGCAATGAGTAACTGCAATGGAACCCTAATCACACTACAGGGTTCTTTCTCAGAACACCTTCAACCAAACCCCCGTGTGGAGGATCATGTAGTTGGGGATGGTAAGCAGATCACTGGAACTAGGTTGGCCAACACACAGAACTTTGTCTATCCCAGAGTAGGATTGCAGGGCAGGGCAGGAGGGTGGGGGTCTTATTTTTATTTTTTTGATGAGGAAGATTGGCCCTGAGCTAACATCTGTTGCCTGTCTTCCTCTTTTTGCTTGAGGAAGATTGTCACTGAGCTAACACCTATGCCAATCTTCCTCTATTGTGTATGTGGGACACCGCCACAGCATGGCCTGATGAGCTGTGTGTAGGTCTGTGCCCAGGATCCGAACCAGTGAACCCTGGGCTGCTGAAGTGGAGTGCACGAACTTAACCACTATGCCACCAAGCCAGCCCCAGTAGGGATCTTAGATGTGTGTGTGTCTAGGACTGTATGGCCCTCTCCGTCCTTCTCAAAAGTGACACATGCAGGTAGAGGAGCTGGGGTTGTTAAGCATGCCACAGAGAGAGCAGAAGAGTAAAATTATGTACAAAATTTTATTGAAATTTCACGTAAAAGTTTCTAATATTATAATGATATACACAAAAAGCCTTTGATTCTGTAAGGAAAATCTCAGAGCAGCAAGCTGCTGGGGAAAATTGCTAATGGTTTCTCTACGAATATGTAAGACACTACGGTAGATTGGAAAAGTGGCCACAATTATTCATGCTTCCTTATATCCATATCCTTTGCAGAGGGGCTTTGCAGTTCTTTTCTTTAAGAAGTGGAGACTTTTTCTTTCCTCTTTGAATCTGAGCTGTTTGGTGACTTGCTTTGACCAATAGAATGAGGCAGAAATGTTATATTACTTTCTAGCTTCAGACTTAAGAGGCCTTGCATGCCTCTGCTCACTTAGACTCCCACAGCCTCCATGTGGATAAGACCAGACTAGCCTCCTGGAAGATTCGAGACCAAATGGAGCGGAGTCGGTCAGCTGGTTCATCTTGGCCAAGGCCCAAGACGTGTGGTAGAGCCTATACAAGCTCAGTAAAGCCAAATCTCATCAGACTCTCCAGCTTAATCCCCCAGCTGACTGCTGCAGGCACATAATCAAGGTCACCCTAAACCTGCCAGGCCCACGCTAACTCAATGACTCAAGAGCTAAGTAAATGTTTGTTTCAAACAAACAAACCCAAAAAAGTGACACACGCCCTCTTACAAGAAAAACCTCAGAACAGAAAATATTTAAATTCTCTTCACTTCCCGATTCTCTACTCTTTCCAGATGAATAAGTATCTCCTCTTCCCCCTCCCTAGATGTGGTGATTCATTCATTCAATCATTCATTCACTGGATAGATTTTTTTTTTTTTTTTCAGTGTAAGGCACTTTGATAGGCTTGGTGGGCGCAGGGCATAAGAAAACACAGATTTGATTTATAATCTAATTTGGGCAGAAAGGAAATAAGCCTTGCCAAGTAAGCCACCTAGTGCATTTGAATCTGGATAGCATGGGATCAATTTACAGCTGTGTGACCTTTGAATAGTTGCTTAACCTTGCTGAGTTTTAGCTTCCTTATCTCGAAAACAGGAATACCTGGCTCTCAGCATGGGGGGAGGGTCAAAAAATTTGCAAAGTACCATGCCCACGGGCATGGCAAAGTCCCTTTCCACCTCCTGACTTGGCCTGTCCACATTTCAGGTTGGCACTGAGTACCATCTTCATCACTTCAAGATCTCCCCAGGGAGGGGGGAGTCCTCCTGAATTTGGGAGGTGTTTTTGCTTTCAACAGTTCCTCTCATAAGAATCAGTGTGGGACCAGCCCAGAGAGGAATTTGGCGTCTTCCCAGCAGTCTGAGGGATTGACTTTTGAGGCAGTGAGAAGGGAAGGGCATGCAGAGATCACTCTGTAAATCAAGCCTGGTGTGAAGTGGTGATCTCTCCACGCCCACAGAGCTATAAGTCAAGTCTGGGTGACTCTTGTTTGTTTCTCAGTCTTGGCTGGGAGACGGAGCTGCAAGGAAGGCCTCTGACCTGGGACCTGGTATCCTGAGATTTTGCCGTAGAAAGAGTCCACATGGGAAGCCAGGTCCTGAGTATAGCCTAAGAGCGGGAAGCAAGCAGTACTAGATGAATGACAGGGTAAGGGGTAAGCTAGGAATACTCCCCCATGTCTTCTTTCTTCCTCTCTCAGGAGGACGCCCTGACCTTGAGCAGAACATTCAGCAACAAGAAAACACACTGGAAGCTTGGGTCACCTCCCACCCTGCATTTCAGCCCTGAGCTTGGCACTCCAGCCCAGGGCCATAGAGAAGGGGACCAGCCCAAAGCACTGGGAGCTGCCAGCCTGGCTGCAGTACCCAGCTAGGTCAGTCACCGCACTGCCTCCCCATGCCTCACTTTCTCATCACCACGGTATTTCTGTGAGAGGCGGATGGGGAAGCCAGATTCTGCAGGCGGCAGAAGTCCCTGGAGCGGGGACAGCAGTGATGTGAGCATATATCCTGGTGGCTTTGATGGCCTTAAGGAAAACACTCACCCCACAGAATCATCTCAGGTAGGACTAGCTTGACCTAAGTTGAGACTCTATTAGGAAATCAATTCTCCATGTAGGGCAGATGCTTGGTAAATGTCTGTGGACTGATGGCTGAATCCCCATGTGCAGTCGTGGGGGTGTACACTTACTTCGGGGCTCTTTGTGGTTCGGAACCTGCATGTATCAAGTGTGTGAGAGCTGGGAGGGTGGCCCTGGGAGGGGGGGAGGATGACCAGACCTGAAGCCAAAGGGCTAATCCGGAAATGACAGCACATTTTGGTTGACAACACTGTAACAAGGAGGGGAAGAGAGGGAGAAGAGACAGAGACAGTGCAGGGATGCAGAAAAAGAGAGAAATAGAGACTGGACAGAGATAAAAAGATGGGATGAGAAGGAGGGAGAACAGGAAAGACGAAGACAGAAGGGCTAAGAGCTGGAGCATCAGTCAGTCTATGAGTAGTAGCTAGAAATGAGGAAAACACATTAAGAGACATCTTCAGAGATGCAAAGAATGCTGTGTTAAAATCTATCTTCCTATCTGTCTCCCCTATGAAGCTATAGGTTTTGAAAGCAGGCACTAGGTATAAGTCATCTTTATAGCCTCTGTGCTTAGCATAGTGCCTGACACATGCCAGGTACTCACTAAGTTTGTTGAAAAAATAAAATATTAAGAAAAGGCAGGGGAGGGCCGGCCCCATGGCTTAGCGGTTAAGCGTGCGCGCTCCGCTGCCCGCGGCTGGGGTTCGGAACCCCGGGCGCGCACCGACGCACCGCTTCTCCGGCCATGCTGAGGCCGCGTCCCACATACAGCAACTAGAAGGATGTGCAGCTATGACATACAACTATCTACTGAGGCTTTGGGGGGAAAAATACATAAATAAAATCTTTAAAAAAAAAAGAAAAGGCAGGGGGGCCAATCCGGTGGTGCAACAGTTCAGTCATGTCTTCTGCTTTGACGGCCCGGGGTTCCGCGGTTCGGATCCTGGGTGCGGACCTACTCACTGCTCATCCCACAGGCAGCGTCCCACATAGAACTAGAAGGACCTACAACTAGGATGTACAACTATGTACTGGGGGCTTTTGGGAGAAAAAAGAAAAAAAGGGGAAGATTGGCAACAGATGTTAACTCAGGGCCAATCTTCCTCAAAAAAAATAAAGCAATAAAAAAAAAGGCAGGATTTAAGATAGAAGGGCAGAGACATAGAAGATAGTGGCTATGAGCTTAGACTTCAGAGTCATAGAGACACTTTCAAATCCAGTTTTGCGGTTTCCTAACTGCATGACTATGAGCAAGACTTAGCCTCTCTGAATTTAGAGTTTACCATATAAAGTTGTTGTGAGGATTAAATGTCTGTGAAGCTCTTAGCAGACTGCCTGTGTCAGTGCCCAACTTCAGCTACTGTTACTACTGTGATAGATGGACTGCATGAATAGCCCCCAGTTAATGACTTTACCCTGTGACTTTGGAGTGACTTTTGGCTCTAACCCTAGGTCTGGCCATGTGACTTGCCTTGGCTGATGCGACAATGGTAAACTTGATGCAAGCAGAGGTGTGAAAAAGACTCATTTCTTGGAACCCTGCCATTGCTGGAAGGATGTAGGAGACTCGGAGAGCCAAGGTGTCCCAGCTGAGGCCATCACAGATCAGTCACCCCCCAACCAACCCACCAACTATGACAGATGTATGAGTAAGCCCAGAGAAGATCAGCCAGGTCCAGCCCAGATCAGCAAGACCACTCAGCCCCAACCCTGAGACTTATGTGAAATAAATGCTTGCTGTTTTAAGCCACTAAGTGTGGAGTGACTTGTTACACAGCAATAGCTAGGCAATTCAGGGGCCATGGTAGCCCTTGTCCTCTAAAATTGAAAGGCAAATAAAAGAGAGGAAGACATGGTCTGCCAGGTTTTATTTGTAGAGTCTGGTGTACTTGTACCAGAGAAAGCTGCAAAAAGTGGTTTAGAGAGTCACAGGGAAGGGATGACAGAAGCAGGTCCTTTCACAAGACCCTGAGGGAGTCCTTCAGGTGGAGGGCAAAGAACCAAGGCGCAAGGTGGCTGGGGGCAAGTCCAGGCAGGCAGCAGCAGGGCTGCAACTGAAGAGCTGAGGTTAGAGGGGTAAGGCTTGTCCCTGCCTGACCCCTGCAGGTCTTAGGCTGTGGGGTCATATACTCGTCCCATGAAGACAGGGAATCCATGCTGCTGGTCCCACAGCAGGAAGAGAAAGGGCCGATCCACATCGAAGATCAGCAAATTGCGGGCCACAGACACAGCCGTGGCTGCAGCTGCCTCCACGCCAGTCTCCGTCAGCTCCAGCATGATCTGGTGCTGCATCGCAGAAACCTGAAGATCTGGCTCTTCGGTCAGCCTGCACAGGTTGAGGTCGTAACTAAAGTCAAAGAATTCTAGGGCATAACCAGAGAAAAGCAATGAGTCAAAGACCAGCAGGAAACCCTCACCTGCTGCAGACAGTTGTTCTGAATCTTCTGGGCTAGTCCCAAGTCCCAGTATTCTCTTTCTCCTCCTTCCTTGCTTGTCAAATTATATATCATGCCTTCTGGTCCAGTTCGTGGGATCCATCTTCACTCCAACCACCACTTTCTCTCAAGAGGCGAGAGACCTTGCCTCCATCCCCCACTAAAAAACCCTGAAAAATGATGTCATTGCTTCCTTATCAACAACGACCTTGGAAGTGAGGTAATACATCAGAAAGAGATCATATGTTATCAATTGAGGTCATATACAAGGGTGTGATGTCACCTACTAGGAAACAAGATCATCTATTAGGTGGTCAAGTTCTATCACAGAAAATGAAGTAACATACCTGGACATGAGGTCAAAGATCAGGAAGTGAGGCCAAAGGTTAGAAAATGGAGTCTCTGTTGCCTCTCCTAAACTCAGAAGCCTCCAGAGCCTCTTATCCAGATAGCTTCTTGCTATCTGGGGGGATTAAGTGTTATTCTTTTTGCTAGTCTTCCATGGGGTGGTTGTGTGTTATGAAATATCTCTGGGGAAGGAGCATTCACAACCCACCTTGGTCACCTGTCCCAGTGTCTATGTCATAACGAACCATGGTGGAAACGGTCAGAGCTAGAAACCCAGATTGGTGTTCTGGTTCACTCCTAACTAGCTCAAGGGACATTGGGGAAGTAACGGAAACTTTCTGCGTCTCAGTTTCCTCAATGATCCAATGGATAATAGCACCTGCCCCTCTAACTCACAGGATGGAGGGACAGCCTGAGACGGTGGATGTAAAAAATACTCTAGATTACGCTAACCACATTTTAGGGATCCCTCCCCTTCTCCTCTGATGGCCCGGGAGCAATCCCAAGCTGCCAGGGCTCACCTAGTTTCTCCATGATCGCCAGCAGGTCCTGGCCACTCTTTACTTTGATTCGAGGAATCATCAGGAGAGTAGGCTTGAAGTTGGTCATCTCCAGCTTCTTCATGATGGCCTTGAAGACAGAGGGGTCGAGAGCCTGCTCCATGTCTTCGAGACGTTGTTTTATGCCCTCGGGCATCAGGATCACCAAGCTCAGGTTGTGGGAGAGCTGCAGTTGTCCCACCTGGAGATTAAGACACATCTTATCAGTCTTCCCATCCCAACTCTCTCCTGGATCCTACCCTCTGATCTTTAGTCTGCTGCTACAGTCTGTACTACTTTAACAAGCAGTAGCCAGACCCAGGCTTTGCCACGAAATGGGGATGCCAGCTGGGTGCACAGTGCTGGTCTAACTCAGTGCCGGTGAGATGCTGAGGAATGAGCATGAGTTTCTGATCACGTAGGTCAAGGATCACACTCTGACTCAGCTATGTTAATATAGGCAAGTGATTTGATCTCTCCGAGCCCCGTTCCCCTCCTCTCAAGTGTGTTGTGCATAAAGTAAATGACATGCATAATATACCTCCAGAGTTATCAGGTCAGTCCTTTTAAAGACTTTTAATGGCTCTTCACTGCCTATGAGATTAAGTATAAATCTCTTAGTGTGGCATTCAAGATCGTGTACAAGCCGATCCTGGTCTACCTTTCCAGTTTACCATTAGAAGGACTTTCAACTGGTGGCCAGATGAAAGTATGAGAGAAATACAGGAGCCATGGGTCTAATACAGGAAGAGTTCTCAACCCATGGCAAATTTGCCCCCAGTGGACATATGGAAGTATCTGGAGACATTCTGGTTGTTACAGCTTGGGGAGAGGGGGCTCACGGTGCTACTGGCATCTAGTGGGTAGAAGCCAGGGATAATGCTAAATCCTGCAATGCCCAGGACAGCCCCCATAACAAAGAATTATCCAACCCAAAATGTCAATAGTGCCAAGGTTGAGAAACCCTAGTCTAATAGGATATAAGAGACTATCATTAAAATGGCATTATGGTTGAGGTTGAGAGATGGACAAGAAGAATCTAGAATACAAATTTGACTGGGCAATGAAGAAATTAACTGAACTTTTGGAATTTTAAAAAATGGCCCAGAAGAAGCAGGTTGTAAACCGTTATCAACCAAAGAGCATGGACATGGGGTTCCTGTTGACGTAGGCTCCAAATAGGGTATACTCATCTAGGCAACATGTATCCTTCAAGTCCTGTGGATGGACTTTGAATCTCTGACCAAAAAATTTACCGGGGCCGGCCCGGTGGCGCAGCAGTTAAGTGTGCGTGCTCCGCTTCGGTGGCCCAGGGTTCACCGGTTCAGATCCTGGGGGTGCACTGACGCACTGCTTGTCAAGCCATGCTGTGGCTGCATCCCATATAAGGTAGAGGAAGATGGACACGGATGTTAGCCCAGGGCCAATCTTACTCAGCAAAAAAGAGGAGGATTGGCATTAGATGTTAGCTCAGGGCCAGTCTTCCTCACCAAAAAAAAAAAATTATATATATATGTATATATATAAAATATATGTGTATATATATATATATATATATAAAATATATGTGTGTATATATATATATATATATATATATATATATATATATATATAAAATAATAATATATACCACATTGTGGTCCTGAGTTTTCATGCCAGTAACCTCAGCATACCTGAGTTGTAAATCTAATCCTCCTAGTTGAGTAAGTAAGCATAAGTGCCAAGAAGATTTAGAATTAAGTACGGGAATGACAAAGTAAACCAACTCCATAGTATTAACGCCATAGTATTAAGTTCAGGGTAATCCATGTGTTTTTTATTTAAAATAGAGTTTATAATTTTTAAGAGAATCAGAAACGCTAGTTTTATGCTTTTAAGCAAAAAAGTGTAGGATAATTTCATTAAGTTTGAGAATGATGTTGAGATGTTGGTTGGAAGTGATTTACTCTTCAAATTTAATTTTCAGTTCATAAGTGGGCTTTAGGGGCTTGAAAGATATGGCCAAGCAGGGTGGTACTTCTGCCCTGTCAGGTATTTGACATACTTAAAAAGAAAATCAAATATATTAAATTTACAAAGTATAGTATACTTTGAGCTTATGTGTATACATTAACCACTTCTGTAAATGGAACACTAGTTTAAAGGAGTTTAATCTTTCCAAAAGGGCTTAATTAAAGAACATATGAAAGTGTTTTATATGAAAATTATTATAAATAATGTAGCAAATTCAGCTTAAAATTAAAAGGCTTAAGTAAGACTTTGATTTTGAGTTCATAACATTAATACATTAAATCAACTATTTGTTTAAAACCCAAGGAACTGTAAATAGTGTTTTTTTGTGTACAAAACTCTTCCTCCTTTGGCATTAATAAAACCTCGCATTGATGTCCTCTCCCATTCCCTGAACATGCCATATATATTCACCCTGCTCTGCCTTATACATGCTATTCTGGTTTTGTTAAATAGTTACAAACGGTAAAATACATTGAAAAGGGATGGATGGATGGATGGATGGGTGGGTGGATGGATGGATGGGTAGAAAAACGCATGAATGGTTAAGAATCGTCAAAAATAACCTTCTTTGTTAAGTCTTCCTAGCCACTCACATTAGCACCATCCAATGAATTCGTTCATTTATTCACAAAACAAATACTGAGCACTTATTATACGTGGTATTGTTCTAGGCCCTGTGGCTATGGTAAGAAACAAGACAGGTAAGGTCTCTGTTCCCAAAGAGAGAGACAAGACAATATCTCAGGGAAAAGGACAATATTGTAAGCAAAAAAAGAACATAATTTCCGAGAGTGTTAAGTACCACGAATATAATAAAACAGGGTGATGTTACAGGCTGAGGAGAGGGCTCCTTTAAGGAGGAAGTCCTCCCTACCAAGGTGACCTTTGAGCCGACACCCAAATGTGTAGAAAGAACAAGTTCTATGAAAATCTGAGTTAAGAAGGGTCCAGGCAGAGGGAAAAACTAGTGAAAGTTCCCAAGGTGGGAATAAGCCTGGCATGTTCCAGAAACAGATCGTTTACTTCTCGGCCTGGTACTATGTCGCTGGGTATCTCCCAACGTTTTTTATCTCATAGATCTGGATCTTGCTGCCCTCACAACGTAGAAATATCTGGTCAGAGGGCATGAGACAGCTTACTAACTAGAATCCTCTGGGCTATCTTCCCTCCCTATCCATTGAAATTATACTGTTCAATTTCTGCTAAGGAACTTAAGCCATTTAACAGTTGTGCACACATGCACTTATCACATATATGCGCACAAGGATGTATCTATACACATGTACACATACACATGCATGCTGTACACAGGTACACACAGGACTTACTAAGCCACTAGGGTCTCCTGGTGGGCTGACTGGAAAGAGAAACAGAAGCACAGAATAGGAACACAACTCACTTTTTGCCATTCGATGCAGTAGAGATGAATGAAGAAACTTTAGAATCCTGCTTTCCAGCCTAAAATACACAATGCCTGCCTCGGTCAAGGCTGGAGTAGGGAGAAGGAGAAAAGACAGGATGGAAATACAGATGGAGTAGAAAGCACAAATTAGTAAGGGTGTACTCCAAATTGATGGGGCCACAGCAGAAAAGAAATCAGGACACACAAGATTCTTGGCTCTGAAACAGGAGTGGGAAAGGCCGAGAACTTACCTTGGCCTTCAGAGTGTGGTCAGTGAAATGGGCCACAGGGTACTTCTTGCTAGTCATCATATGCACTTTTTTCACAGAGGATTTGACGTAAAAGGGCTCCATCCTGGTATTTTTCTGATTGAAAGTTTTCTTCCACTTGGCTAGAAGGAAGAAGGGGTAGGATTACTCTAACGCAGGCAGGGAAAGGATGAAAAGCCACTTAAAGCCCAGTTAGCAAGGGGTGAGACAGGTACAATGGGATCTAGCTGTAGAACTTTGGATTGGGTGGGCTTTGAAGCCAGGAAGGGAGGAAGGACTCAGGATGGGAAGATCACCTGGTCCAGGGCTCCCTTACCATTCAAGTAGACTGCACTGAGGAGGACAAGGCGAGTGTCGGCGGGCAGGCTCTCTAGCAGCTGGCTGATCTTGTTGTTGGTGTTCTCTGCCACCCAGGTGTTGATGAGCTTCAAGTTGACATCACTGTCATTCCCCAGGACTCTGGGGCTGCTGTCATACAGTCTCTTAGAGGCTTCCACATAGTCGCCCCTTATGGCCAGGTCTGGAGGAAGGGCAGGTTGAGAGAGGGAGGCATGAGTCCCCTGAACACCCTCTCCCCTTCCAAGAGCAGGCTTTGAGAGGGACCATGTTCCCCATCACTCCTGCTCGCTCCGATGAACACAGCATGCTGGAGCAGGAGTCCAGCCCACTCTTTTTTTGTGTGTGTGAGGAAGATCAGCCCTGAGCTAACATCCGTGCCCATCTTCCTCTACTTTATATGAGATGCCGCCATAGCATGGCTTGACAAGCAGTGCGTTGGTGCGCGCCTGGAATCCGAACCTGTGAACCCCGGGCCACTGAAGTGGAGCGCGTGCACTTAACTGCTTGCGCCACCGGGCCGGCCCAGCCCGCTCTTCTTATAGAGAAGACAAATGAGGTCCAAAGATGGCGAACCCTGAACTTAGAGCAGAACTCATCCCAGGCCTTTGCTGCCTCTACTTGCCATGTATCCTTGGCTTGGCAAGATAACTTTGAGATCTTAACGCCTGTTTGCCTATATTTTCCCTCTTTTCTTCCCTGAATTCAGCAGGGAACAGGGTCGGCTTCCTGGCCTCAGTGAAAGTGTGTGACGAGACTTCCTGGCTTTTGCTCTCCAAAGCCCAGGTCCACTAAAGAAAATAGTGTTTGAAAGAGAAAATTTTCCTGGACTAAATAGATAATATTGAAAGCAGTTGTATTTTCCACCAAACTAGCAAGACAGAGAATAAAGTTGATTTATAGCAAAGAAGTAAGTATAAGGTTTAACACCTCTGACCCATATTTTTCCCATCTCTAAAAAGACGGTGTTTTTTTTTAGATAATGGGGTGACAGGTGCGTCTTCTTTCTTTCTTTCTGCTTCTCTGTATTTTCTCAATTTTCTACAACAAACAAGTATTGCTTTTATAGTAAAAAAAAAAAAGACAGGGAAAAAATTTTTTCCTTTATTTAAAGAGGGGATCACACGAGATCTGTAGTTTTCAAGCAGCAGAACTGTGTTTTCAAATAAAGTCACGCCTGAAGCCCACAATATAAAAGGGCTCTGGCTCTGGTTGAGGCTGGGTGGGAGCTCAGAGCCCAGCTGGCTCTATCTCCCTCTCACAGGAAGTGGTACCCCACTCCCCAATCCCCCCACTCCACCATGACTCTTGAAGCAGTTCTGCAGAACCCTAGGGCTCTAGTGAGCAAAATATGAATACTGCATTTGATTATTTGGGGAAGGTTATTGCTCTTATTACCTACCTAATAATGTAAGACACATAAATGACAACAAATTCATATAACACAAAAGGACAAAGAATGGGAGGCCCAAGACTCTCTGGAACCGGATCAGCAAAAAAATTTTTGCCTAATTTATGTTGATAGCTCTCCAGCCCTCTCTATTCATGAATGCAGGACATTCTTATTCTAAACGGAGTTGACGAATACAGAATACAAATGACTCGCTTAAGGCCTCACCTGGAGAACTCTCCAGCTCCTGAAGCTGCAGCCAGGGATTTCTGCTGAGGCCCTCACCTGCTCTGCATTCCACCCCTGTAACATTCCCTGTCCTTTCTTTCCCAAGGGCTGGGTCCCCCTCTGAATCCTCAGGACCTTGCTCAGCAGCTGCGCCCCTCCCCAGGCACTCACCTGGGCTGTGGAAGATCTGAGAGACTGAGTTGAAGCCTTTGGACCTGAAGGCCTTCAGGGCCTGGTGGACACAGGCAAAGTCCTTGGGATAGGAGAGGACGCTCTCCAGGTTTCTCTTGGTGCTGTCCCCAGCCCCTACAACAAAGGGCAGAGATGAGGGGCAATTGCAGGAGGAGTGGGGGACCCATCATTCAGGACTAGGTTTCAGGGACCAAACTGCAGGGCGGGGTTGCTACCTGCTATGGAGGGAATCTCATATTGTCAGAGCTGGAAGCATTGTTTCAGAAGACAATACATATGTCAGAAAGAGAGGGGTGGGGAAGTTATAATCACAGGCTTCTCTAGGGCTTTGAATACTCTCTTCCCCCATTTTTCTACCTAATTTTAATGCACTCATCATTCAAAGCCCAGTTCAATCACTGCCTGTTCCACATTAACTATTATTTACTTGGTTTGGGTTTACAAAGGTTCACCCTATAGGCAGAAACACTAGATCACTACTAAGAGAAGACACCAGAGAATCCATCCCCCAAAAGGATGGATATTCAATATCCTTTTAGTTATTCATTATTAGATATTTATCGTACACATCTTCCGTGCAGTAATAGATAAAATTTATCAAGCACTTACTTGGTTCCAGGCATCATAAGTGCTTCTCCTTTATTATCTCACTGCATCTTCACAATAACCCTTTTACATTAGGACAATTACTATCCCCATTATGCAGATGAGGAAATGGAAGTTGAAGAGCTTAAGTCATCTACTCAATTTAAGATCACAGAGTTAATGCATGGAGGATGGAGACAGGATTCAAGCCATATCTTTTGGGCGATAAAAAATTAACCAAAATCAATCAACTGAAATGTGCCTCCCAGAAGACATCTGGCAATATCTGGAGACATTCTGGTTGTCATAATTGGGGAGTGGGAGGTGCTACTGGTACCTTGTGGATAGAGGCCAGGGATGTTAGGATTCTGGGACTCCAGAAGAAAAGTTCTTCTATGCTCACTGTATTGTATCTAGTACCCTCCCTGGAATTCCCCCTTGGAGTGATAGCTCTGTCTCCTCTGCCTTTAGCAATTTGTTTGTGCCATTCCTAGGGTAATTACCCCATGGGACTTGACAGCGATTCCTCAGGAAGGCAGAGGGATTAACATTTTTTTGACCTCCCACTGAGTCAAGCAATGGGCTATCTGCTTAATTTTTTGAGGTAAATACAATTATCTCCATTTTACACATGAGGACTCAGGCTCAGGCCCAGTCACAGAGCCAGAAAGCAGCACTGTGAGGATTCTATTCTATGTCTATCTCTTACGGTTTACTCGTCCTTATCTCCTTCCCTTGAACCACAGTAGGTAGCTGGGACCATGTTTTATACGTTCTTGTATAGTCCATAGGGTTTTATAAGCAATAGTGCCTATTAAATCATTCTTAAATGAAGGAATCAATGAATGTTCAAGAATTAAAAGGTTATTCCTCTCCCTGGCCCAAATGTAGCCCATTTTTACAGCTTCCTCCCCAAGGCATAGCTTTGTAGGTGTCTGGGTTGGCGACCCTCATGGGAGCATCTAACATACAACCTGGAGAGAACTCAGTCAGGTTCTTACCGAGCAGGACCTGAGTGAGGAGGCTGGCGATGCTGAATGGGGAAAAGGCCATGTTAGTCTCAGGCTTCTTCACTGATGAGAAGGCGTGGTAGAGCTTCACGGAGAAATCTGTCAAAGCCTCCCCCAACGTGACCTCTGCTGAGTGACTGTCCTGGTCAGAGCAGGAAGTGTTAGGCCAGAGGCAGGGGGACTCAGTAGCAGGCTCCGTAGTTGGTTCAGTGGTGGACTGGATGCAGAGCTGGGTGGTGGGTTCCAAAGTGGTGTTGGCTGTTATGCTGGTTGCCTCGGTTTCCAGCGAGGTGGGAGAGCCCACTTCCACCTCTTCTTGAACAGGTACCTTCTTGGGGCTCTCTCCCTCCAAGACATCTCTCTCCAAGACATCTCCCTCCAAGACATTTCCCTCCAAGATGTCTCCTTTGCTTTCCCCTTGCAAGCTCTCCGGATCTGTGGAGCTGTGGCTAGTACCATTAGGATTTGAGGAGGCTCTATCCTGTGGGTCAAGAAACTGAGTTTCATTTTCTTCCTATGAGGCACAGTCCCCTCAAATACTCAAAGTAGGAAGAGAAGGTGAGGATGAGGAAAACATCTTGTACCAGAGAAGAATTCCTGAGAAAGCCTGGTTGGCGGGGCGGGGGCTGCTCTAGAGCCACCACCAATTCCCTCAGAGAGGGGGCAATGCATGCGTGTGGGGGGGAGGGGGGTGGGAGTAAGCAGGGCCTATTATCTCTGAGCAATTACTGCCATACAGGAAGTTGTTTGCCAAACTTTGGAGCTGACTGTCAATTGCCATTTATCTACGTTCTTGCAATGTTTTCTAAATATCTGCCTGTCTCGGCTCACCTGCCTGGCCTGAATAGACATTTGAGCTTGTGGCCTTTGCTTTAGATCAGTGGTTTTTCAAATCATGGGTTGCAACCCATTAGCAGGTATTGAAAACAATCAGCATTCCAAAAGGAAGGAAGGGGGAGGGGAGAAGGTGGGAGAAGGTAAGGGAGGAAGGAAGGAAGGAAGAGGGGGGAAGAAATAGTAGGGACCAGTGGCTCTCAGTCAGAGACAATTTTGACAATTTTGTCCCAGGGGACCTTTGGCAATGTCTGGAGGCATTTTTGTTGTCGTAGGGGGAAAAGGGGATGTGAGGAGGATGGAGATGCTACTGGAACCTAGCGGGTAGAGGCCAGGGAGACTGCAAAACATCCTACAATGCTCAGGGCAGCCCCTCATTAACAATGAATTATCCAGCCCAAAGGTCGATAGTTCCCAAGTTGAGAAAGCCTGTATTACCCCATTTCACTGAGAAAAGAAACTGATGCTGAAACATATTAAGTAACTAGCCCAGGGTCTCCTAGAAGCTGGAGGGAAAACTAGAAGTCAAGCCTCAGTCTGATTCCAGCTGCCTTGGTCATCATCACATCATCTGCTGAATCCTGGAGGGCACTGCAGATGCCAGCTTCCACACACACACACACACACACACGAATGCACACGCCAAACCAAGCATGCACCTTTCTCCTGGGCGCTTATCCCTTATCCCCGACCTCCCAGACCACTAGGACCTCTCATTGTGATTAACCGCTGCCTAGGCCCAGGTCGGTCTGCTACCACTCCTCTCCTGTTTTCACAGCCTCCGGAGAGCCTGTCTCAGCAGCCAACCCCGCTTCCCCCCCCCACCCCGACCACCAGCTCGGTTTTCCACAACAATCCCTTGCTTTTATATTCCAAAATGCTGCAATCTCCTTCCTCTCTTTGATCCTTCTGCTTTATGCTCCACTTTGCAAATCAGGACAGGTAGGCTCGGAGAAGTTACTTATCTCAAGGCCACCGCAGCCGATACCTAGCGGGCCAGGATTAGAACCTGCGTGGGTCTGAGTCCCCGGCTCTTGCTGCTCTCTACGAGTGCCGGTGCGAGGATCACACTTGCTGATTCCAAGAGGAGCTCTCCTCATTCTCCGGGGCCTGAAGGGTTAATCCTCAGCCCCACCCCCAACCCCACGAAGGGGCCACTCACCCCAGCCAGCAGCAGCAGCAGGAGGGTCAGCGGGGTCAGCCTGGAGGCCATCTGGGCGGCGACGTCTGTCCGGACCTGCGAAGCCAGCCAGCGTTAGAGCTAGCTCCGAGCTCCGGGGCCCAGGGGACGTCCACCCCACCCCACCCCGGGGCCCGCCCCCATTCCGTTCCAGGCCCTAGCCCCTCTCTGCGAATTCCCTCCGCCTCCCTCCCCGGCCCCCTTCTCCCTGGCTCCTCCCTCTGTTTTGTTTTCCCCGAACCGCTTCCCTTTCCCGGCACCGGCTGGCCCAGCCTTTCCCCCCAGGCCCGGGTCTCCGTCCATCTGTTCCATCACGGGGGTCCTGCTTTAGCCAAACAATGAGGCCAGAGGCAGGGGGAGGAGGAGAGGTCCAGAGAGGGCCGGGCACGACAGGCCTGGGAGGAGGAGGGGGAGGCGGAAGTCTTAAGAAGTCTGAAGTGGAAGCAAGCCTATAGAGACTGCAGAGATAAAGTGGGGCAGAAGCTGGAGGGAAAAAAGGAGGTGAGAGAACACCCCCTCCCCAAGCCTGCTCCCCCCACCCCCCAGCACCAAACCTGCTCCAAACTCCTGGTCACTGGGCAGCTTCAGTGCAGACTGAGTGGATAGTCCCACAGGGGAAGGGAGGGTGGGTCGGTCTTAGCTATTGGCTGGCCCAGAACACTACCCAGTTACAAATTAAGGATGATTGATCGCTGGTGTGAATTCCCGTAAATCGGGACGGGATGGAACACTTGGTCCGGCTTTGTGGGCCGGGCCGGGCATTTAGCCCAAAGCCCCTTGGGATGGGGGTTGGGGGTTGGGAAGCTTGGGTGCAGCTCTCATCTCTCCACAGCCAAGCTTCCTCCCCCATCTTCATGGATCATGATAAAAACAGCACAGACACCAAATGTGCTCCCCAGTTTACAAGCAACCACGTTTCCCGGAATTGCTCATCTCGGTGGATCCTCCAAGTAACCCTTTGTAAATAGGCCCGGTTGTGCCCATCGGATAGTTAAGAAACTGAGCCTTAGTGCACTTAAATGTCTGGTCTGTGATCACTCTCACTTGGAAATAAGCCTCTACTGGACCTAAATCGAGGCACCCAGCCCAGCAAGCATACGCCTTACCTAAAAAGTAGAAAGGTAGGGTGTGTGGAGGGGGACAGTAGTCTGGGAACCAACAGACTTGGCTGTGAGACCTGGCTTGCTGTTTGACCCTGGCCAGTTGCTTTCCCTCTCAGCACCTAGCTCTCCTCTCAGCGTTGCCAGATAAAATACAGGAAGCCCAGTTAAATTTGAATTTTGGATAAACAAAAAAAAATTTTTTGAAAGTATGACCATGAAATATTGGGACATACACTAAAAAAATTTTTTTGTGTCATTTATCTGAAATTCAAATTTAACTAGAGGTTCTGTTATCTTGTTTGCTAAATCTGGCAACCCTACTTCCTCTGCAAAACAAGCGGTTTCTGATGACCTAATACAGCTCTAATGTTCTAGGATCGTCTCACTGCTGGGCCTGTCCTGTTTGGCACTTTCAGGAAAGTTGGCTGCTAGCACCAGAACTGCTACTCTAAGGGACTGACCAAAGACAGAAACTGGAGAATATTTGTGTGTCTCCTTGGGGGTCCTTGGAAAAGACGCATAAAGACTGCGCCAGCTTTGCAGGTGGTTCATACCCTGTGGCTACTTGAGAACCTCCTAAACCATAGGAAGTTTCTTCTCATCAGTACCATGAACAGCTGCACACACAACACCACTTCTCCATCTCCAGGGTACCCAAGCTGGGGGCCTTGAAGGCACATGAGCTTGCTGGTTCTGAGAAATGGGTCACCCAAACAAAAAGAAGGTGGTGGGAATCAACCTCATTCATCCTCTCATTAGTTCTCTTGACACCTATGAAGTGAGTACTAATATTAATTCCATCTTAAATGATTAAAAAAAATGAGACTCAAGAAATTAATTGATTCACCCAACATCACACGGCTAGTAAGTGATAGGTTCACGATGTAGACCAAGTATGTTTGAGCCGGAAATCCTGTATTAATCCCTATAAATTACTGGCACCCACCAGAGGCTAACCCGAAGCAGGCCGCAGAGTGAGCATCCTGTGCCGAGCTGCAGGAGGGTGGCGATGTGTGGACCAAAGTTTCAAGGTGGACAAGGCCCAATGGAAAGGTTTTCCCAGCGTGCTGGTATACCTCCTTCAGACATCTTAGCTCTCTGGCCAAAGCCATCTCTTCATTCTGGACATTTAGAGGGTGTCTCAGCTTTGTGGAGATTCTCTGCCTGACAAAGCTGGGGCTGAAGCTGGAGCTCTTCCCTGACTGAGGACACTAGCACTTTTTTCCACTGTGAATGGCCTGAAGTTGATTTAATCAGGGTATTTGGAGAATTTCTCCCTAGTGTGGGTGTTCAGATAGTCAATCAGCTTAGAGTTGTGAATTCAGTCCTTCCCCCACCCCTGGGGGCAGGTCTAGGGTTTCTCCACAATGAGAACCTTCCCTTCTGGTGGGTGAGGAGAGATGAGCCCACAGGGACCTCTTCTCCCGTGTTGTATGTCTGCATGGCTTCTCCTGCCTGTGGGTTTCCTGGTGTTGGATGAGGTTCAAGTTCTTACTAAGCTCTCTTTGTCCTCCGAGTGTATTATCAGGTTTCTCTCTCAGCCGAGTCCTCAGATGCAGAAGGTACAAGTTGCTATAGATGAACGCTTTCTCCCAGTCTATACACCTATAGTTTCTCCTTGGAATAAAAGTGATCTAAAACTTGGAAATAGGGCAGAAGAATCAGGGTCACCTGATTCTCAAAGCACAGAAAATTGTTGGGAGTGACTGTTTTGTCAGTTCTCCCACAGATTGTCCACAACTAGCACCATTCTAGATGCAGAGAGGGGTTGATTGATTACAGACAAATGTACCTTGGGCATTAGGGCTCATCCTGTCTTCAGAACCCTGGCTGAGAAATACCATTCTAGGAGAAGAAAATTTTCTTTGACTTCTTATTTACTATGGATCAGGGCCCAGAGTCTGTAATGTCAGATGTTGACCTGCCAAAAAGGATAAGATGAAAATGTTTTTTGTCTGATGGAGGTGAGAGTGAAATGGAAACATTTGGAAGAGATAGTAATGATAGTCCCAAAGGTTATGGTCTTATTGCCCTGTGAGGCAGTAGGCAGCTTTGTAGCTAACTTAGCTTTGTTATTCTAACATTCTCTTTTTCATTGAGTACACACACACACACACACACACACACACACTAGTTTCTTTCATCATTCTTTGAACTAGCTTTGTCATCCTGATGTTTGTCTCATTCATGTTCTCACTGTGTATTTGTGTGAGAATGATGTTTCTACTGCTCTGAGAACTATGTTTTGGCTTTCATTTTTGTGGGGTTATTGATTCCTTGTAAGTAAAGATGGACCACTAACTGAACCTTGTTTCTTATTTCCTACATAGTCCTCTCTGGGGGAAGGCAGAGGTTTGGCAGCCATGAGTGAGGGGGCAGTGAGGGTTCCTGCTGCCAATGCTCCCCTAACATCTTCACTCATCCCCTTTCTCATCAGTCTGTCCCATATGGGCTCTTTCCTGCTCAACTTTCCAGGAACTGAGCCTTCCTGGGAACCCACTAGAGAGTCTTAGTTCACAGGACCATTCTGCTAAAGACCCTCTTTTCAGATATTTGCATTCCCGTGTTCATTGCAGCACTATTCGCAATAGCTAAGATGTGGAAACAATCTAAATGTCTGTCGATGGGTAGATAAAGAAAATGTGGTATGTACATACAACGGAGTACTATTCAGCCTTAAAAAAGAAGGAGATTTTGTAACATGAGACAACACGAATGGGCCTTGAGGACATTGTGCTAAGTAAAATAAGCCAGACACAGAAAGACAAGCACTGCATGATCCCACTTGATGAGGTATCTAAAATAGTCACATTCATAAAGTAGAAGATTGGATTGGTAGTTACCAGGGGCTGGAGTGGGGTCGGGGGATGGAGAATTATCAATCAACAGGTGTAAAGTTTCACTTAAGTAAGATGAACAAGCTCTAAAGATCTGCTGAACAATATTGTCCCTATAGTCCACGATAATGTACATTTAAAGTTTGTTAAAAGGATAGATCCCATGTTAAATGTCCTTGTCACAATAAAATAAAATAAAAACTCTCTTTTCTTCATCTTCCCTTCAGTCTTCTGATAGGAGGTAGATGGGAATGAGAGACAAAGACAGGGATTAGATCCAAATAATTGTTGAGACACAAACACCCCAAACCCCAGACTCACAACCTATTTGAAGACTCTGGAGGGCCAAGGAATACAAAGCTTTTCTGGGTAGAACAGAAATATTTGAAGACTCCTTATGGGTGTTTTAAATGGGCTCATTTATTTCTTTCTAAGGAAATTTTATATTATTCTTTCAAAGTTATCACTAAAATGTCATATATGTGCTTTGTGAAACTTTTCAAACAATCCAGACATTTATAAAATGAAAAGTTATTCTGGGTACAACTGCTGGTAACAGTTCCAAGTGTTCCAGACCCTCCTATTTATAAAATTATATATACTTTTCCCACACATAATTATTATTGTTCCAGAATTTCTTTTCTTACTCAGGTGCCATGGGCATTGTTCCATGTCATTATGGGCAGCTCTATCTCCTTCTTCCTCACAGCTGCATAGTATTCCAGTGTGTGGATGTATCACAAACTCTTTCTTTGATTTCACACTGACAGACATTTGGGTTGATTCCCAAACTGCATTCTGGTTCCAGAAGGCTCCCTCTGGCCTGCCCACTTTTACACTTCTTACGCAGCAAATTGTCTGGTTTC
Organism: Ceratotherium simum simum; assembly: GCF_057802395.1. Classification (NCBI taxonomy): domain Eukaryota; kingdom Metazoa; phylum Chordata; class Mammalia; order Perissodactyla; family Rhinocerotidae; genus Ceratotherium; species Ceratotherium simum. Next base: position 16,436,640 of record NC_141933.1, read on the forward strand.
TCTGCCGCATTTCTGTCTCTAACTTTTGACTCCAGCTCTGTTGCCACCTATTTGGATAAGAAACTCAGGTTTGGACTATTTGCTCAGCTGTGAATTTGGTCCCCCTCAGATTGTGTTTCTTAAAGTATTTTTTTTTCTTTCTGGGAGAGATTCGCCCTGGGCTAACATCTGTTGCCAATCTTCCTCTTTATTTTTTTTTCCCTCCCCAAAGCCCCCAGTACACTGTTGTATATTCTAGTTGTAGGTCCTTCTAGTTCTTCTACACGAGCCACTGCCACAGCATGGCTACTGACAGATGAGTGGCATGGTTCCACGACGGGGAACTGAACCCGGGCCGCCAGAGCGGAGCGCACCGAACTTTAACCACTAGGCCATCAGGGCTGGTTCTGGATTGTGATTTCTTATTCTGACCGGCTGCTTCTGCTCCCATGCACTGCTCCTAAGGAGAAAAGTGCCTGCCCCAGTTCCAGGAAAGCTGACTAGCCTGACCCATGCCTCATTCATCTATGCCCGCCAGGGGACAGGGAGTCAAGATCCTAGCCCTGCCCCATTTGGACATGAAACTCACAGGGTCACTTACCCAATTGAGGACTTTTCTTTGCTTCAGCCTCTAAAATGTAATTATTCTTGCCCTACAAACCATGTAAATATCTCATCACCAAAATATTTTTTTTATTTTTTTAACTATTAATTTGCTTCTATTTTTTTTTTAATTTTTTGTTTATTGCAGTAACATTGGTTTATAACATTGTATAAATTTCAGGTGTACATCATTATATTTCTATTTCTGCATAGATTACATCATGTTCACCACCCAAATACTAATTACAACCCATCACCACACACATGTGCCTAATTATCCCTTTCGCCCTCCTCCCTCCCCCCTTCCCCTCTGGTAACCAAGAATCCAATCTCTGTCTCTATGTGTTTGTTTATTGTTGTTATTATCTACTACTTAATGAGAGAAATCATATGGTATTTCATCACCAAAATATTTATCTGCCATAAATTGTAATTTTTTTCAGATAGAACCATGGCTACACTTTTTTTTCCCCAATGTCTTGTATGATTAGATACAGTGCAGGAATGGGGAAGGGCATATGCCTTTGAGTCACACAGACTTGGATTCAAATCCTGCCTATTTATTAACTGTCCAAGGGAACTTAACCTCTCCGAGGAGTCATAGTTTCAAAATCCAATATGGGGGTTCGACTGTCTCCCCTACAGGGTCGTTTTGAGGATTAAGTAAGACAGGTTTGAGGGACGGGCCCAGTGGCGTAGTGGTTAAGTTCACATGCTCTGCTTCCGTGTCCCGGAGTTTGTGGGTTCGGATCCCAGGTGCAGACCTACACGCTGCTCATCAAGCCATGCTGTGGTGGCGTCCCACATACAAAATAGAGGGAGATGGGGATAGATGTTAACTCAGGGCAAATCTTCCTCAAGCAAAAGGAGGAAGATTGTCACAGATATTAGCTCAGGGCCAATCTTCCTCACCAAAAAAAAAAAAAAAAAGGATAGGTTTGAAAAGCACTTAAAAGGTGCTTGAATATGACAGCAGTTTTTGGGTAGTGATGACTAATTTCCCATAAATTCCAGGAAAAGTCACCATTTTTGTTTCCCATTAGAGTGGTCATAAACTCGTTACTCATGGATGGAGTTTTCCATGAAGAGTGGGTTTGTTCCTTGAACAAAGCATTTATAGGCCCACTTAGACTTTTAGTTTCATTTTCTTTCTTTTTTTTTTAAGGAAGATTGGCTCTGAGCTAACATCTGTTTCCAATCTTCCTGTTTTTTTTTCTTTTTTCTCCCCAAAACCTCAGTAGATAGTTGTATGTCATAGTTGTACATCCTTCTTGTTGCTCTATGTGGGACGCTGCCTTAGCATGGCTTGATGAGTGGTGAGTAGGTCTGAGCCCAGGATCTGAACCGGCGAACCCCAGGCCACCAAAGTGGAGCATGTAAACTTAACTGCTACGCCACCGGGCTGGCCCTAGTTTCATTTTCTGATGAGACACACAATGCAAAAAGAATCTGCAATGGCTGCCTAGAGTCTTTGTGTTTGTAACATTGAAAAAACCCCACAATTTATAGTGAAATACAATTCATAAGGAAAATTATATAAAATATTATAAAGTTCACATCCATGTAACCACCACCCAGTTCAAGAAATAGCATATCATCAGCGTGCCAGAAGCATCCTCTGTTCCCCTTTCAATCACAACTCCATTCCCCTCCAGGAAACAATGATCTGAATGTTATAATCATCATTTCTTCACTTTTCTTTATACATTTGCTACCTATTTTACCATTCCTAAATAACATAGTTAGTTTTGGTCATTCTGGAAGTTTATATAAATGAAATTATGCAGTGTGTATTCTTAGGTATCTGTCTTCTCTCACTCAACATTATGCTTTTAAGACTCATCCATATCATTGCATGTAGCTGTGGTTTGTTCATTTTCATTGCTCTATAGAATTCTGTTACATTAATTTACCACAGTTTCTTCTATTCTACTATTGATGGACACTTATTCCAGTTTCAGGCTGTTCTGTATAATGCTGCTATGAACATACCTGTGTATGTAGCCTCTTTCTCTAGGGTATACACCCAGGAGTGTCATTGCTGAGTTAAAAGATGTGAGCACCTTCAATTTTTCTATCATTTCCAAAGTGATTTTGCCAATTTAAACTCCCACAGCAGGGGCCGGCCCTGTGGCTTAGTGGTTAAGTGCGCGCGCTCCGCTATTGGTGGCCCGGGTTCGGATCCCAGGCGTGCACTGACACACCACTTCTCTGGCCATGCTGAGGCCGCGTCCCACATACAGCAACTAGAAGGATGTGCAACTACGATATACAGCTATCTACTGGGGCTTTGGTGAAAAAGAAGGAGGAGGATTGGCAACAGATGTTAGCTCAGAGCCAGTCTTCCTCAGCAAAAAAAAAAGAGGAGGATTAGCATGGATGTTAGGTCAGGGCTGATCTTCCTCACAAAAAAAAAAAAAACTCCCACAGCAGTTTATAAAACTGTTGTGTAAGACCTTGTGATGGTTAATTTTGTCTAACAACTTGACTGCGCCATAGTGCCCAGGTATTTGGTCAAACATTCTTCTGGATGTTTCTGTGAGGGAGTTTTTTTGGATGAGATTAGCATTTATACATATGTATATATATATAGAGAGAGACCCCCACAAAGGTCAGTCTTTGTTCTATTAAGGCCTTCAACTGATTAGATGAGGCCCATCCATGTCATAGAGGTCAATCTACTTTATTTAAAGTCTGCTGTTTATATATGTATATATGTATGTATACACACACGCATACAAACACACACACGTCCTGTTGGTTCTCTTTCTCTGGATAACACTGACTTACATAGACCTAAAGTTAAGGCTCAATATTATGTGCTGCCTTGACATCTGGTGAACCTGAGAGGGCCTTCCACAGTCTGACTGCCAGACCCCCTCCCCACTCTGCTGCCTTGGATAAGGTCCCCTAGACAAACAACCCTATTTATCAAGGGGACCTGGCACAGTTCCTGATTATCTTTGAGTAGCAGGTTTCAGTTCCCTGCCAGCCTGCAGGATTGTTCACAGAAGTCAACCACATCCTCCCATGGGAACCAGAGGGTACCCCATCCTCTTGATACTACAAAGCTTGCTTCCCACAGCCCCTGGTTATTTGCTGTATTCCAAGTGCAGCCTCCATGTGACCCTGCATGGCCTGTGATGTCCTCCTCCTTCAGGATGTGAGTATATGTGACCCATAAACTGCTTTGATCTCATCTGCCCAGTGTCAGGTGTTGTGGGTTTGGCCATCCCCCTAACTATAGGGTGGGAATCCCTCCCTCACCAGGAGAATGAATAAGAGGTGATAAAAAAGAAAAGTCACTATTCCATCAATTTCTCACCAACACCTGCTATTGCCATAATTTAAACTTTTAGCCAATCTATTAATATCTCATTATGGTCTTAATTTTTATTTTCTTTTTTTACTTTTTTTTTTTTTAGATGGGACAGCAGTCAAGGGAGAGGTGGGTTTTTTTTCTTTTTTGAGGCAGATTGGCCCTGCGCTAACATCTGTTGCTGATCTTCCTCTTTTTTCTCCCCAAAGCCCCAGTACATAGTTGTGTATCACAGTTGTAGAGTTGCAGCTCTTCTATATGGGACGCCACCTCAGCACGGCTTGATGAGCGGTGAGTAGGTCCGCGCCCAGGATCCGAACCGGCGAACCCCAGGCCGCCGAAGCAGAATGTGGGAACTTAACCGCTACGCCACCGGGCCAGCACCTTAATTTTTATTTTCTTGATTACTAATGAGATGGAGCACTTTTTCACACTTGTCTGTTTGGATTTTTTCTTTGGTGAAATGCCTTGTGGCAGAAACTGAGTAGCTGTATTCATAAAAGTTGTTTCCTGTTTCTCCTGCATCCCTTGCAAGTATCTGACCCAGGTGGCTGAGATCTAGCTAATGGAATGCTGGGGGAACTGACACGAGCCATTTCTAGACCTGGCCTTGAAAAATCTCCCACCCATGAAATTCTCTTTTCTCCCCTTTCTGCTGGCTGGACGTTGATGTCCAGGGTGACTTTGGAGCCACATGGTGAAGATAGCCAAGTGTCTGTCAGCCTGGGTGCCTGAGTGACTTTGCAGAGCAGAGCCTCCTCTGATCAGGAACATCCATCCTGGACTTTACCTGAGCCAGAAATAAACTTCTACAACTTCTGTTGTACAAGGCACTGAGATTTTGGGGTTGGTTGTCAGAGCTGTTAGTCTATCTTAACTGATATTTACCCATTTTTCTACTGGGCCTTTTCTTTTGATTTAGGAGTTCTTTTCGGATACAAATCTTTTGTCAGTTATATATGTTGCAAATATATTTGTGGTTTGCCTTTTCACTCTATTTATACTGTCTTTTGAAGAACAAAAATTCTTCATTGCAATATAGTCAAATTTATCACTCTTTTTCTTTATGAGGAGGATGATTTTGCATTTGTTCATAAAACTTTCCATCTATGCTTAAGAATGTATTCTCTTGTAAGGATGTATTCTCTTGTTTTGTCATCTAAACTTCTTTTTTTGGGGGAGGGGCCTTTCATGTTTGCGTTTACAATCCACCTGATTGAACTTATTTTTTTTTCTTTTTGGTATAGCATGAAGTAGGAGTACAACTTTGTTTTCTGTGTCGATATCAAATTGTGACAACTTATAAGTTTGATATCTGGTAGAACAAATATCTCCACTTTTCTCTTATTCAAGTGTCTTTGCCCTTCTTGATCCCTGCATTTCTATATATATTTTAGAATCAATTTGTCAGGTTCCACAAAATAAAACAAACAAAAACCCATTGGGATTTTGACTGGTATTACTTTACATCTATAGATTATTTGGGGAAAGAATTGACAACTTCACAATAGTAAGTCTTCTAATAAATGAATAGGTTATAGCTTTCCAGTTGTTTGCATCTTCTTTAGCATCTCTCAATAGAGTTATATAGTTTTCTCTGTAGATGTATGCCACCTGTTTTTCTTCATTTTATTCCTAGGTACTTGATATATTTTATGTTATTAAACACAGTTTATATTTTAGTTCACTCTATATCATTAAAAATCATTTTTGTTGGGGCCGGCCCAGTGGTGTAGCAGTTAGGTTCACGCGCTCTGCTTTGGTGGCCCAGGGTTCGCAGGTTCAGATCCCGGGCTCGGACCTACGCACCGCTCATCAAGCCACGCTGTGGCAGCATCCCATATACAAAATAGAGGAAGATGGGCATAGATGTTAGCTCAGGGCCAATCTTCCTCACCAAAAAAAAAAAAATCATTTTTGTGCCTAGTTTCTCCTTTCTTCTGCTTATGTAGCAAGACCTGGTTTTATCATTGGCTAGCAGTCTTAGATTTTACATTTACTTTTCAGCACCAGGTACCTGGAATTTGGTTGGGTTTGGGTCTTCAATCTTGGATCCTAATTTCAACCCTCTACCTCTACTTGTAGTTCCGTGTGTGATGCTAGAAGGTGGTAGAAGGCTGATTAACCTCTCACTCAGAGGGTCTAGGGACCATTGATTTTTCCTTATATCCAGCTCATTAGCAGGCCTTTCAGTAGCATCTCCAGAATCCACTCACTTCTCTCCTCTGGGGCACAACCCCAGTCCAGCCACAATCATCTCTCACTGGGACCACTGAATAGCTTCCTAACTGGTTTCCATGCTTCCACTCTGCCCCTTCTGTGCATTTTCCATTCCACAGCCAGAACTGTAAAAATATAAATTGGTTTTTCATGGGAGACCATTCTGATGGGAAGCCACTTAAGAGGCTTTCTCTTCACACTTATGATAAAATCTAAATTCTCTAGCTTGGCCTATGAGACTGGTCCACCTCCCAGTCCAATCTCTTCTTCTATTACTCAACCCCCCTTGTACCATCTAGCCCTCAGCCTTCTGACAGTTTCTAGAACAGCCACACTCTTTCCTGCCTTTGCCCTGGCTGTTCCCGGTGCCACGACTGCTCTTTCACCCACTTTCTGCATGGCTGGTCCATCCTTCAAGTTTGAGCCTTTAAATATCCCTCCCCAGGGAGGCCTTTCAGACACCATCTCTGTTATTCTCTACCATAGAATCTCTTTGGTTTTCTTCATCACATTTATCACAAGAGGAACAGTCATTTTCTTTGCTCATTGTTCACTTGATTATTATTTGTCTTCCCTACTAGACTGTGAACCACGAGGGCAGGGACCTGGCCTGTCTTTGCTCACTACTGTATCCCCAGCGTGTCCTATTTGGATCACCATCCAGAAGATAGTCCATAAATGTTTGTTGAATAAATGGATACATTTTGCCTAAGCTAAAAGACAGATGTTCTCTCACAGGGGCTGGAAGAACCCCTGAGAATCTCAAGTGACTGTGTGCAATGATTGGTGACAACCATGTGTATGTCTGGGCAAGGAGATGGGTGAATTCCTTGGGAATGAAGCCGGCACAAAGGTCCTTCACCCAGTCAGAGGCAACTTGGGATTCCCATCTGTCTGTTGGTCTCTAACGATTCTTTCTGATCCTTCTCCCTCCTTCATTTAAGTGAAAGAAAGAAGACTACCCATGAACAGGAAGAGTGGGTGTTCAAAGAAGCCTCAGATTGCACAGTGGTGTCACCCGCTAACTTCTGCGGTGGCTAGGGGCTAATGTGGGACATCTTTGTGGTTCAGAGTCAGAATTTTCGCCTGCCTTGTGAGAGGCTCAGATTCCATTTCTGGTTCATGAAACTTCTTTTCAGCCCACCACCTGGCACACAGCAGAAACTCAATAGATATTTGTTGAATGATTGAATGACCAAGGTCCTTTGATATTGGCCATCAAGGACACAGATGAAATTATCCCACTGAGCCTTCTAGCAATTATTTTCTCCCACACACCCATCCCTCCAGTCACTTCTGGCAGCTGCTACCAGGAGGCTGGTGGTGCCTGTTACCTCCTCTGAAGAACTGATAAGGCTGAGAGAGGAGAGACACAAAGATATTACAAGGAAGTGGGGGTGGGGCAGGGGAGAGCAAGCCCTCCCCCAAATGCCAGAGACACAGCTGTGCCAGCAGCACATTAACAATTCAAGGCCAACTCCTCTTCTTTATCCCACCCCCATCCCCCACCCCAATATACTTCAGTCACGCTTTCCCTGTGACTGCTAGCCCTGAGTTACTCTCATTTTCCTACTAAAAACACCATTTTATTAAATAGATAGAAATTTAAACATTAACATTAGTTGCCTACATTTACATGTGTGCCACAAGAAAATGATCTTTCAGTAAAAATTAAAAGTATTACAAATAGGGCTGGATTGATATTTTCTTTCTGTTTTTTTTTTTTTTTTTTTTTTGTGAGGAAGATCAGCCCTGAGCTAACATCCATGCCAATCCTCCTCTGTTTTTGTTGAGGAAGACTGGCCCTAAGCTAACATCTATTGCCAATCCTCCTTTATTCCCCTTTTTTCTCCCCAAACCCCCAGTAGATAGTTGTATGTCATAGTTGCACATCCTTCTAATTGCTGTATGTGGGACGCCGCCTCAGCATGGCCGGAGAAGCAGTGTGTCGGTGCGTGCCCCGGATCTGAACCCGGGCCGCCAGTAGCAGAGCGCGCGCACTTAACCGCTAAGCCACGGGGCCGGCCCCTGGATTGATACTTTCTACCCTACCCAACTGTATTCTATCCTTGCTTAAGTTCATCCCCGGGTTTACTTGCTCAGTTTAGTATTCGTTTGGGATTCAAACCTGGCTGTGTCTTTTCATTTAGTCAGAAGCTCCCTGGGGCCTTTCTGGGCCAGGCTTCAGGCCGCAGCGCAGCTCAGACTAGTGGCAAAAGCTCCTGGCTCACAGAACTAGTCCCTGGTCTGCATTTTCAAAGACTACACCTTCATCTCCTACCGCCATTCTGGTTTACCATCCAGATAGCTGACCCGGAAAGCTGACCCACTGGTGGATACCCGCTCTCCTGCTAGGCCTCTGGACTTTCTCCTCAGCCTCTTCTACCTTAGGCTAAAATGGAAAAGTAAGAGAGAACTAAACCCTGGGGGGATGGGGTAGCCAGGGCCCCTTCTTTCCACCTGTGGATGTGTCCTCTGATCAGGATACGGTTACCTGGGTGACAGGAGTCAGTCCTCAGGCCTTAGAAGAGGGCCCCTAGTCAGAATGCTAATTTACTCTTCTTCAAAGCTCCCTCATTTCTTTATTATTTTTTTTAACAAGGTGCTGTCGCCTGGATTTAAAGGGACTTTGTCCTTTCTGAGCAGTTTTTATAAAGCAGTGTTCTGATGGAAACAAAACCCAGTTCTGAAGAAGTTTCCTTGTAGAGTCCTGGGAAGCCGACTCCCCAGGCCCTAGGGCTTGGCAAGAGCAGACTGTGAGGTGAGTCTTGCATCCCTGTGGATCTAAAGGTCTAAAGGTCTAAAGCCAGTGGGGAGGGGATCATCCCATTCCCGAGAGTGAGCTGGAGGAGCCCAGGGGCCTCCGCACGAAATGTCCTGAAGGGTCCAGAAAGCTTAGGATTTCCAGCTTTGGCTCCATGAGGCTTTATTGCTAGACCTCAGTCTTCTCATCTGTAAAATGGAGGGCTTTCATTTTTACCATATTCTCACACACCCCTGTCCTATTTTGTACTTTCATATTTGCTATGGACTGAATAGTGTCTGCCTAAAATTCATATGTTGAAACCCTAAGTCCCCTTGTGACTGTATCTAGAAATAGTCTTTTTGTTGTTGTTGAGGGAGATTAGCTCTGAGCTAACATCTGTGCCAATCTTTCTCTATTTTGTATGTGGGTCGCCGCCACAGCATGGCCACAGACGAGTGGTGTAGGTCTACATCCAGGAACAGAACCCGGGCAGTTGAAGTGGAGCACATTGAACTTAACCATTAGGCCATGGGGCTGGCCCCATATCTGGAGATAGTTTTTAGGAGGTAATTAAGGTTAAATGAGGTCATAAGAGTGGGGCCCTAATCCAACAGGACTGTGGCCTTATAAGAAGAGGAAGAGAGACATACACATACATCTACTTCCTCCATGTGAGGACATGAAGAGAAGACATCATCAGCAAGCCAGGAAGAGGGACCTCCCCAGAACCCCATTAGACTAGCACCCTGACCTCAGACTTCCAGCCTCTAGAACTGTGAGAAAGTACATTTCTATTGTGTAAGCCACCCAGTCTATGATATTTTGTTATGGCAGCCCAAGCTGACTAATACAATATTGCTTAATGGACTCATTTTGTTCACTTGAATAAGCTTGTATAAAAAAGGAACTTGACATCTCCTCTGTAAATGGAAAATCGGTAGCACTCACCATAAATAGAATGAATCAGGGCCAACCAGGCACAGGGCCTTAAGCCCAGGATGCTTTAGGGACCCCCCCCAAAATGCTTTAATTTCTTTATTTTTTTTTTTTTTTTTTTTTTTTTTTTTTAAAGATTTTATTTATTTTATTTTTTCCCCCCAAAGCCCCAGTAGATAGTTGTATGTCATAGCTGCACATCCTTCTAGTTGCTGTATGTGGGACTCGGCCTCAGGATGGACGGAGAAGTGGTGCCTCGATGCGCACCCGGGATCCGAACCCGGGCCACCAGCATCGCAGCGCGCGCACTTAACCACCAAGCCACAGGGCCGGCCCTAATTTCTTTAAAATCAGAAGAAAAAGTAAATACAATAATGAATCCAGCCTGGATTATATTCTTATTTATACCAGTGCAGTCGTAAAATGTAATTTATTATTTTGTGTGTGTGTGAGGAAGACCAGCCCTGAGCTAACATCCATCACCAATCCTCGTCTTTTTGCAGAGGAATATTGGCCCTGCACTAACATCTGTGCGCATCTTCCTCTACTTTATATGGACGCCACCACAGCGTGGCTTGACAAGCAGTGCATCAGTGTGCGCCCGGGATCCGAACCTGCGAACCCTCTGGCCACCAAAGTAGAGCACGCACACTTAACTGCTATGCCACCCGACCGGCCCCTATTATTATTTTTTAGTGGAGGAAGGGGCTTACGAAGGCAAAAGGGTTTAGGACCCATGAAAGTTAGAATGCAGCTCTGCAATGAATGGAACTATAGAAAAAAAGCAGAATGAAAATGGTACACTGTTACTAAATTCTGGCTAATTCTGCCTGCTGAAATCTCCATACCTCCTTCCTTCTGTGCCTCCTCATTCAAAAGGAGATTATCACGTATTAGGTACTAAAGACCGACTAGCACCAACCTGATACTTGGTCCTTGGGAAATTAAGAAGGATCAAAAGAAACTGAAAAAGGAAAAGTTTTCTCAATCTGTGATTTATTGTTGTTTAGTACCACCTAAAATGCTTGACACCCGTTCAGTGTGTTCATTCTGTACTTGGGAGACACTAGATTTGATGATGATGATGATGATGATGATGACTATTATATTATTGGGATCCAGGTTTGCTACTAGGGCTTCCTGTATGTCATGCCCTGAGCTAAAAATTTTCAAATTCAAATCTCACTTAATCCTCACAAGGACGTTGGTATTATTGGTATTGGTATAATAATAAGGTATTATTATTTCCATTTTATAGATAAACTAAAGCTTAGAGAGGTGAAGTCATTTGCTCAAAGTCATTTAGAAAATGTCACAACTTTCTGGGCCGGCCCCGTGGCTTAGCGGTTAAATGCTCGCGCTCCGCTACTGGCGGCCCGGGTTCGGATCCCGGGCACACAGCGACGCACCGCTTCTCCGGCCATGCTGAGGCAGCATCCCACATGCAGCAACTAGAAGGATGTGCACCTATGACATACAACTATCTACTGGGACTTTGTGGGGGGGAAAAAAAGGAGGAGGATTGGCAATAGATGTTAGCTGAAGAGCCGGTCTTCCTCAGCAAAAAGAGGAGGGATTAGCATGGATGTTAGCTCAGGGCTGATCTTTCTCACACACACAAAAATAATAATAAAATAAAATCTTTAAAAAATAAAAAAGAAAATGTCACAACTTTAAATCCAGGTCTGATTGACCCTGAATCTCATATTCTTTTCTTTTTTCTTTAATTGGGAAATTTTTGTTATACATTATTGTTTGTCAGTCACCATATAAATGCATCCCTTCACCCCTTGTGCCCATCCCCCACCCCTTGCCCCGGGTGACCACCAAACAGTTCTATCTGTCCATGTGTTGGTTTATCTTCCACAAATGAGTGAAATCACGTGCTGCTTGTCTTTCTCTTTCTGGCTTATTTCGCTTAACATAATACCCTCCAGGTCCATCCACGTTGTTGCAAATGGGACTGAATCCCATATTCTTAATTGCTAGGTATTATTTCCTGTTTTTGTTTCCCTCTTTTCAATTAATTTTCTTTAAAACACATGTTGTATTTGTTCATAGTTTTGAATGGAGAGTCATTCACATAGTAGGAAATTTAAAAAATACAAAACAGTGGAAAGTAAGTCTCCTTCCCATTCCATCCCGGAACATCCAGTTTCACTCGCCAAACTAATAAACCACTCATCAACCAGCATCCTTCTAGGTTAGTCTGTAACTGTTTAAAAATAATTTCCAGAAAAAAGGCAAAATCCTGACTCATACAGATATAAAATGGACACTTTTTATAGATTTCATTCTACTCGCTAACCAATGACGGAACCAGGCAGATGTTAGAATCAAAGAGAATCTGAAAACAGACATATTTCCAGATCAAGAGTATTCAAATGAATATATAAATAAAGGCAAAACTGGTTTTTCCATGGGGTGCGGGAAAAGAAGTCAATTAAACCTCTATGGGGCAGACAGAATTTGCATGTATCTAAGAATTATTTTCCATGCTCTCAGTTACTAGAATTTACAGAGTTGTAATATAACTCAAAGACAATGAAAGGCAGGCAGTCTGGAAAGGGTATGCTGTATGCAGACAAAATTTTTTTCCTCCCAAACTGATAACTCTTCTGTCAGGTTCTTAAGTATCCTTCAGGTGAGTCTCTGAGACGCAAAGATAAACGTGTACACTGTAGTCATTAAACACACAGGTAAGGTGCCATACTCTCTATGGTGTCTGAAAAGTATTTTTTTCCCAACTCTTTTTCAGATGGTCCCTGAGACCCTCTGTCAATGACAGAGCTGTCAAAATGGAAGGTCCTGCCTCTTCCAGGGGTAGAAGATGACAATTCTACCCCATTAAGTCCCTGGCAGTGTTCTGAGCAGGGACCAGGCACTGTCACACCTCCCAGACAAGTACATATCTACATCTGCAAAGGCCATAGCCATCATGAAGCATGAAAAATCCTGACCCTGGGGCCGGCCCGGTGGTGTAGTGGTTAAGTTCTCGTGCTCCGCTTCAGCAGACTGGGGTGCGCACGTTCAGATCCCGATTGCAGGAGCAGAACTACACACTGCCCATCAAGCCATGCTGTGGCGGCGTCCCATATACAAAATAGAGGAAGATTGGCACAGATGTTAGCACAGGGACAACCTTCCTCACCAAAAAAAAAAAAAAAAAAAGGAAACAATTAAAAAAAGAAAAACAAAAACCCTGACCCTGGGGAAGAAAGGAAAGGAGAGAGTCTGAGAGATAGGAAGTTAGCAAGAGCAAAGAGACTCCGGAGCGGGGGTTCCTTACAGGGCCAAGCAGCTAAAAAAGCAACTGAAACTGGCCAGGCCAGGAGAAACAGGGAGTGGTGAGGACTTCGATAAACAGGAGTACACATTCCTGCTATAAAGGGGCCACCCATCCTCGCTCCACCCAACCATCACCATGAAGGAATATGGACCCAGTATTGCCAAGAGCTTCATTTGCCAAGAGAAGCCAGGAATAAACATTTGAATGTAAAAACCTTTCGGGCCGGCCCTGTGGCTTAGTGGTTAAGTGCGTGCGCTCTGTGGTTAAGTGCGTGCGCTCCGCTACTGGCGGCCCGGGTTTGGATCCTGGGCGTGCACTGACGCACCGCCTCTCGTCCCACATACACCAACTAGAAGGATGTGCAGCTATGACATACAACTATCTACTGGGGCTTTGGGGAAAAATAAATAAATAAATAAAATTATTAAAAAAAAACCTTTCAGTTTTAAAGAGAGAACTTTTTTGTTTTTTGTGTGTGTGTGTGCAGAAGATTGGCCCTGGGCTAACATCTGTGCCCATCTTCCTCTACTTTATATGGGACTCTGCCACAGCATGGCCTGACAAGTGGTGCGTCGGTCCACACCTGGGATCCGAACCTGTGAATCCCGGGCTGCTGAAGCGGAGCCCGTGAACTTAACTGCTATGCCACGGGGCCAGCCCCAAGAAAGAATATTTTTAAATTTAAATGTTATTCATTTTTGAAGAGGTAATTCATTCACACCGTTCAAAAACTTAAAAGGAAATGGAGTTTATAGTGAAAGATTTTCCTCCCCTCCCATACGCAGTCACCTGGTTACCCTCCCCAAAGACTGTCCCAGTATCTTGTATTCTTCCAGAGTTGTTACAGGCATACAGAGGCAAATCTTATTTTTCCTTTACTTACACAGATTACAGCGTACTTTTCACATTGTACTATATTTTGCTTTTTTCTCAAAATTTATCTTTAAGAGCCTTCTCTGTTAATACATAAACAACCTCCTCATTTTTGCTTACAGCAGCATAATATTCCTTTATAAGATGTAACATAATTTATTTAACCAGACCCCTCTTGTTAGACATAGAGATTGTTTCCAAAGTTTTGTTCTAATAAATAAGCCTGTATTTATATTATTTCACACATTGGTAAATATACCCATAGGCTAAAATCCTAGAAGCAGAACTGATGGATCAAAGAAATGAATATTTACGATTTTGATAGTTACTGACAATTTGCTTACCATAGAGATTGTACAAATTTACATTTCAATCAGCAATATCTGAGAGTGTCTGTTTTTCCAGAGTCTCTCAAAGATGTGTATTATCCAGGCTTTTTACTTTTTGTCAATCTGATAGGTGAAAAACGGTAACTTGATATTGTTTTCTTGTGTATTTCTCCTATTATGAGCATAGTTGCTGGTCTTTTCAGATGTTTAAGAACATTTCTAAATGCATTTTATTGAATTATCTTTTCATATCTTTTGTCCATTTTCTACTAGAGTTGTTGACATTTTTCTCATTTGTTGGTGCTCTTTATATATCAGGGGAATTAACTCTTTGCTTGGAATAAGTTGCAAATAAGTTTCCCAGTTTGGTGCTTATATCTCTCATTTTCAAAATGTTGTATCATATTTAAAAACCTGTACAATCCCTACAAACCACACCTGAAAAAATTGATCTTGTTTCTGAGCCACCAGTTTGCCACTTTTATTTGAGAGCCTAAGAAAATGGATGGGAAAATCAAGGTAGAGAGGCTGTAAATTGACCAGAGTCGTGCAGCTATGAGCATGAAACTCAACATATCCTGGTTCTGGACAGGGGTAGCAAACCAACAATGAAGTGCGACCCCTTTGCTCCCATCAAAAGAATTCGTAGATGAGGCTGATGCTGAAGCAATTGAAGGAAGCCTGCGAAGCATTCACTTTGACCGGGCATAGAGATATCTGGGTTCTGCTCCATGACCTGGGCAAGCCATTTCCCCTGTCTGGACCCCTGCTTTCTCATCCACACAGCTGGATGAGGCAGAGAGTGGGGTGGTGAGACAACACCAGACATTCTCAAAGCTCCCCTCCAGCTCTGGGATTAAGAGGATCTGGGGCAGGCCGGCCCTGTGGCTTGGCGGTTGGGTGTGCGTGCTCCGCTGCTGGCGGCCCGGGTTCAGATCCTGGGCGTGCACCGACGCACCGCTTCTCCGGCCATGCTGAGGCCGCGTCCCACATACAGCAACTAGAAGGATGTGCAGCTATGACATACAACTATCTACTGGGGCTTTGGGGGGAAAAAATAAATAAATTAAAAAAAAAAAAAAAGAGGACCTGGGGCTAATTTGAATGTCCTGGGACAGCCACATTCTAGAGGCTGTTCCCTGTTAAGAATAACAACTTAGGGCCGGCCCCGTGGCTTAGCGGTTAAGTGCACGCGCTCCACTGCTGGCGGCCCGGGTTCGGATCCCGGGCGCGCACCGACACACGGCTTCTCTGGCCATGCTGAGGCCGCGTCCCACATACAGCAACTAGAAGGATGTGCAACTATGACATACAACTATCTACTGGGGCTTTGGGGGAAAATAAATAAATAAATAAAATTATAAAAAAAAAAAAGAATAACAACTTATATGTGCACATTCCTTTGCAAAGTCAAAGTCCTCTGAGTACAGCCTCATGAAGCAGACAGGGCAGAAATTCTCATCATCATCTTTAAAGAAGGAACTGAGGCCCAGGTAGACATGGCAGTTAAGACACAGAAAGTCAGCAGTCTGGTTTAAGTTTCAGCTTAGAGACTGGACAGATGTGTGACCTTGGGCCAGTGACCTAGCTTCAGTTTCCCTACCTATAACATGCAGACAATAAAAGAACTGATTTTATAAAGTTAGAGTGAAAGTGAGAACTATGAAACAGATCAATTATGATAATGCATGTCAAACACTTAGCACAAGGACTAAATGTTTATGTCTCCCCTGTAAGGCCTAACCCCCTAGTGTGGCTGTATTTGGAGATGGGGCCTCTAAGGAAGTAATTAAGATTAAATGAAATCATAAGGGTGGGGCCCTGATCCAATAGGATTAGTGTCCTTATAAGGAGAGATGTCAGAGAGCTAATGTTCTCTCTCTCTCTCTCTTTCTCTCTCTGCCTGAGTTCACACATCAAGAAAAGGCCACGTGAGGACACAGTGAGAAGGCAGCCATCTGGAAGCCAGAAGAGAGCCCTTACCAGAAACTAAATAGGCTGGAACCTTGATCTTGGGCTTCTTGTCTCTGGAACCATGAGGAAATAAATTCCTGTTGTTTAAACCACCTATCCTGTCGTATTTTATTATGGCAACCCTTGGGCCGGTCCCGTGGCTTGGCGGTTGGGTGTGCGCGCTCCGCTGCTGGCAGCCCGGGTTCGGATCCTGGGTGCGCACCTACGT
Organism: Ceratotherium simum simum; assembly: GCF_057802395.1. Taxonomy (NCBI): domain Eukaryota; kingdom Metazoa; phylum Chordata; class Mammalia; order Perissodactyla; family Rhinocerotidae; genus Ceratotherium; species Ceratotherium simum. Next base: position 16,453,116 of record NC_141933.1, read on the forward strand.
ACCGCTTCTCTGGCCATGCTGAGGCCGCGTCCCACATACAGCAACTAGAAGGATGTGCAGCTATGACATACAACTATCTACTGGGGCTTTGGGGGAAAAAATAAAAAAAATAAATAAATAAAATTATTATGGCAACCCGAGCAGACTAATACAGCCTGGCACATTCAATACAGATTAGCTATTATTGTTGTCATTGTCATTACTGTTATCTCTCTTGTTCAAAGTCCCCCAAGGAACAAGTAAGCTAGTGGCTGAGCCAGGCTGAGGAAGCTGGTTCCTTGACTCACTAGGCCATCTTCCTGGTCTAGTGGCAGGAATCCCCCTCGCTCCTCTCCTGGGGCTCCTTGTCTCCATGGCTACCTCTGAACCATGCCCTCCACCTCACCCACAAGGGCCGGGCTCACCTTCATTGGGGTGTAGTCTGTGAGGAGAGGTTTGTATATGCGTGTATGTATGTGTATGTGTGTGTGTGTGTGTATGTATGTGTGAGACTTGCCCAGGAGAAGGAGGTATGTGAGGCAGACAGGAAGAGGGTGTCCCTTCCTCAATCAAAAGAAGCAGGAAATTCTCTCCTTTGGTTGCCTGAGAACTTCTCTGGGCTGCAGGGCGATAGGGAGGGCTAGGGGAATTCTGAGATTAACCCTCCCAGCCCCAGATAGGAACAAGCCCAGGGAGAGGGCCTGGAGGAAAACAACAGCTCCGTCCTAAACCAGTCCCCCACTCAAAGACGCTCCAAAGGTCCTTGGAGCCTTCTGAACAATTTGAAACTCTCACCCAGAACTCTGCATTATAAACAGGTGCGGTAACTTTAGTACCTACAAGGTGCCCCTCATATACACAATCTCATTTTATGCTCACAATAAACAGACAGTAAGTCAAGCCTTGAGCCCTCTTATTTTTGGTATATCTTCTTTTAATTTTTTAAAAACATTTTAATTGAGATACAGTTGACATACAACATTATATTAGTTTCAGGTGTACAACATAATTATTTGATATTTGTATATATTGCAAAATGCTCATCACCGTAAGTCTAGTTAACATCTGTCACCATACATTGTTACAATTTTTTTTTCTTATAAGGAGAACTTTTAAAATCTACTCTCTTGCAACTTTCAAACATCCAATACAGTATTGTTAACTATAGTCACCATGTGGTTCATTATACCCCCAGGACTTATTTATTTTATAACTAGAAGTTTGTACTTTTTGACCCCCTTCACTCATTTCACCTACTCCTCATCCCCTGCCTCTGGCAACAACCAATCTGTTTTCTGTATCTATGAGTTTGTTATTTTTTTTGTTTTTTGGGTTTTTTTTTTTTTTTAGATTCCACATATAAGTAACTTAGAGGCCTCTCTCCTCCAATCTTTTGTTATACTTACAGATGAATATCTCTCCTACTTAATGGTAAAGACACAGAGTTGGCCTCAGCCCTTCCCGGGGCCCCCAGAGTGCTCAACACAGGGCCTTGCATAAGTAAGTGCTCAGTACATTTTTGGAATGGATGAAATGGATGAATAAACACCAATGACTAGATCAGAGAGAATTAAAGAGTTCTATTGAGGAAGATAGTGTTGCCATTGCTCTAAGGGAGCAAACTCAGTAATCTCTCCCTCCAAGCCAGCACATTCGATCCTGGACGGGCACCTGCCATCATTTTAGTATTTATTATTATTATAACTATCACTTATTGTGCAAATAGCAATTCATTACTCCTCACATCCACTATTATTAGCCCCATTTTACAGATGACAAAACAGAGGCACAGACAAGTTAAGTAATTTGCCCAAGTTTATTCAGCCAATAATAGTGGAACTGGGATTTAATCCTGAGTATTTATTTCTTGGATTTACAGATTTCAAAGTTCCTCCACTTCTGTGAGCTTAGCCTCACAGGGGTCCTGGGAAGCAGGTAGAAGCTTCTACGGCCCACCCAAGGCCATGCTGCACTGGGGGGCAGATGTGGAACTAGAATCCGGGTCTCCTTCTGACACACAAAGGTCTGCATTGTGGAAGGACATGGAGGCCGCGCATGCAGGCCTCCCAGCTGTGTGAGAGTTTAGGATCCATCCCAGGATGGGGAGGCTGGGCTAAATCCAGGACTCTGGATTCACTTCAGGGATGCAGAGTTTCCGAAGGGAAAGGAAGGAGAACCACAGAGCAGTGGACAGGCTTTGCTCCACACTGTAGAACCACTTTCAGTTTCCGTATACACTGCCACCTCACTTTTGCTCATGCTGTTCCCTCTTCTTGGAACACCCTCACCCCATATTCTTTTTTTTTTCTTTTTCTTTTTGTGAGGAAGATTAGCCCTGAGCTAACATCCATTGCCAATCTTCCTCTTTTTTTTTTTTTGATGTTTTTTTTTTTTTTAAAGATTTTATTTATTTTATTTTTTCCCCCCAAAGCCCCAGTGGATAGTTGTATGTCGTAGCTGCACATCCTTCTAGTTGCTGTATGTGGGACTCTGCCTCAGGATGAACGGAGAAGCGGTGCCTTGATGCGCACCCGGGATCCGAACCCGGGCCACCAGCATCGCAGCGCGCGCACTTAACCACCAAGCCACAGGGCCGGCCCTTTTTTGATGTTTTAATAGTTTTTAACATTGTGAAATTTTGGGTTGCACATTTTTGTTTGTCCTTCACCATATACATGTCTCCCTTCACCCCTTGTGCCCACCCCCCACCCCCATTGCACCTGGTAACCACAATACAGTTTTCTCTGTCCATGTGTTGGTTTATATTCCACACATGAGTGAGATCATACAGTGTTTGTCTTTCTCTTTCTGGCTTCCTTCACTTAACATAATACCCTCCAGGCCCGTCCACGTTGTTGCAAATGAGACGATTTTGTCTTTTTTTATGGCTGAGTAGTATTCCATTGTATATATATACCACATCTTCTTGATCCAATTGTCAGTCGAGGGACACTTAGGTTGCTTCCACTTCTTGGCTATAGTGAATAATGCTGCAATGAACATAGGGGTGCATAAGCCTCTTTGGATTATTGATTTCAGCTTCGTTGGATAGATACCCAGTAGTGGGATAGCTGGATCATAGGGCATCTCTATTTTTAATTCTTTGAGGAATTTCCATACCGTTTTCCATAGAGGCTGCACCAGTTTGCACTCCTACCAGCTGTGTGTGAGGGTTCCTGTTACTCCACATCCTCTCCAACATTTGTTGTTTTTTGTCTTGGTGATTATAGCCATTCTAACGGGCGTGAGGTGATATCTTAGTGTTGTTTTGATTTGCATTTCCCTGCTGATTAATGATGTTGAACACCAATCTTCCTCTTTTTGCTTGAGGGAGATTCACCCTGAGCTAACATCTGTGCCAGTCTTCTTCTATTTCATATATAGGTCACCGCCACAGCACAGCTGACGAGTGGTGTAGGTCCACACCCAGGATCTGAACCTGTGAACCTGGGCCACCGAAGTAGAGTGCACCAAACTTAACCACTAGGCCACGGGGTTGCCCCCGTTATCATGCTTTGCAACTCACTTAGATTTTTATCTCTTCCAGGAAACCTCTGTCCCTCTCTGAGGCAGGATCAAGTTGACCCTCCTCAGGCTCCCAGAGCACCAAATGATTCCTGATAGGCTTATGCTTACTGCTTTGCATTAAAAACGCAAGGGCTGCATTCTTTCCCACTGTCGCACCAGTAGGAGAGCTCATCAAGGGCAGGGACCCCACTTTCTCATCGCAGTGTTCCCTAAAGTCAGTGTCTGGCACTCAGTAGTAGATGCTGGTTAACTGAGATGGTTCAGATGGCCTCATTCCCTCATCTCTACCTATGTTATGGGATTGGGGACAGTGGCTTATTCATTTCTGGCATGTAGAAGATGCCCGGTTAAAGTTTATAGGATTGAATTAAACAGAATTAATCATTCTGCAAATACATCCCACATCTGAGCAGAGAAGTCATTTGGTTCCAAGACACTTAGATAAAAACTACATGAAGTAGTGAGTTCAGAACTCAAAACGTGCTCAAAATACGCTGGTTTCTTTTCTCATTTGGACTGAAAGGAGTAGGGTGAGGAAGATGGGTTCAATCCTCCCAAGGAGACTCATTTTTACTAGGAGATTCTTCCCCAGACGCTGCTCCGTGTTCAGGAGCTGCAATTCCACGGTGGCCTCAGCTTTGGGCTGGGGGAAGGGGTCTCTGCCCCTGGAGAGAGGGGTGGAAATTCCTGCCTATGTGTGCGGGGCACACAGTAGACCCGCAGTTTGTAATGGCCCAGTGGTAAAATAAGGGAAGCTCCTGAAGTCTCTCTCGGGGCTGCCCCCACTCAACTGTTTCCCAAATCGTCATATAGTAGGCACTTACTAAATGCTAAGCTTAACCAGTGACTAAATGAAGGGTCGACCGAATCCTCAAAGCAAGAGAGACTGGGCCCAACAGCGCCCCCTTGCGGGGCTCTGCACCAAGCAGCCACCTGGGAGAAAGGTCCTTGCAGTCTCACCACCGAATGCTGGACAGCACAAAGGATCCCAAGCTGCCAGGGGAGGGGTCCTTGGAGGGGACATAGTCTACCGTGGCCCCCATCCATTTTTAGAGATGGAGCACTGGGCCCAGAGAGGGAAAGTGATTTGTCCAGGGGGCTCCAGGAATTCGTTGAGGGGGCTTAGGGCGGCGGTCTGATGGAGCTGTATTTGCATACCAAGAGTTTTTTATTCATTTAGGGAGAGTGTATATTTGGGGCGCTGTGGGAAAGCTGATGGAGATGGGGGGCCTCCGGCGGCGGAGCTGGAACTAGAACCCGGATGGGCGGACCCCGGCCCCGCGCCGCGAGCGCTTGCTACCTGGTGCGCGGCGCCCCCCAGCGGGACGCAGGGATCTGGCACCGCCGCGGGCTCCCGGGCCCGCGTCGGCTCCCGACAAAGAGCGCAAGTTCCGGGGATCGGAGCCCACCGCGCCGGGGCCCAGGCCGGGGCGCAGGCGGATCCTCCCCTCGGCGGCCCCTAGTCCCAGCAGAGGCGGTGGGGGGCAGGACTGTCGGGCTCCCGCGTACGCGCTGGGGGAGCGGGGCGTGGGCGGGGCTCTCGGGGGCGGGGTCCACCGGGCGGGGCGCGCCGAGTCCGCCGGTCGGGGCACAGTCTGGCTCAAGTCCGCGAAGCCCCACATTCGGTCCCGAGATGTCAGCGAGCAAGCGGGTGGCGAAGGTAACTGCATGTAGGATGCCCCCTTTCTCTTGGCTCCCCTCGCTCTCCCATTCCCTCCTCCCTCCATCCCTCCCCCGGCTCTCCGCTCTCTGAGCGCGTTTATCTGGGTACCAGGGCTGGCTGAATCTCTGTCATCCCCGCCCCCTCCCCAGAGGAGTGGGTCTGCGAGAGCTGGAGTTTTGAGGGGTGAGGACACATCAGGCGAGGGTGTCGCTGGCGCCCTGAGCTGTGCTGGGAATGGGGATGAGCCAGCTCCCCCCAAACTGGTTTCAGTTTCATTTCTCCTGCCAGAAACTTGTGGTAACAATTGCGTGCGTCTCAGGTGCGGGAAGGGTTCCTTGGCGTCTTCTTGGAGCCAGGCGCTCTGCTGGGGGTAGTGGTGGGTGGGTTGTGAACAGAGATAACCAGGAAAAGGTCCTTGCCCTGGAGTAGCGCACGCCCCGCCCCATGATTTGGTACCCACATCAGCGTCCCGAGAAGTATGGGATACTGAGTAGGAGTCGGGAGCAAGATTCCCTGGGTATTCTCGGTAGGAAGAGATGCCAAGGCGGTCCTGGAGCTGTCCTGGAGTAGGTGGCATGCATTCATTCGTTCTGCAAATGTTGTCGAATGCCTACTGTGTGCTGGCTCCTGTTCTAGGATTTAGGGAGGCAGAGACGAACAAAAATCCTGCCCTCGGTGAGTTCATTCCAATCAGGGACACAATTTGAAATGAGGTCTGGAAGGATGGGGAGGGGGCGATTTCCCCCAAGAGCGGGGAAAACCCAGGGTGTTTGGAGGGCTGGGGTGCAGCCAGGAGATGAAGATAGACCGGGAAGGGAGGACAATCCTGGTGAAGTGGGTCTGACACCTCCCGGGCTTTGAGTCTCTCAGAAGTGCCCCTTCAATGTACGGAGTTGGGGGCAGGCCTGAAGGGGGTGAAGGAGGGCCTGCTACCCTCAGCCTCTGAGAAGAAGATGATCTCGGATTGGGGCACCCAGAGCAGGCTCAGCTCAGAAGAACTGAAATCTGAAGGTTGGCAGCAAAATGGGGCAGAGAGTCTTTCCAGCCAAGTGGGAAGGAGCTGGGAGCCAGTATTTGTTACATTGGCACCATTAAGTGCCAGGCAATTTACATTAGTTATTTCATCGAATTCTCTCAGCAACTCTGTGAGATAAGTCATGTATGCCCATTTTACAGATGAGGAAGTGGAGGCTCAGAGAGAATAACTTGCTTGTCCAGGGTCACCCAGTTGGGAGTGATGGGGCTGGGATTTGAGCCCAGGTGCTTGGGGCTCCCACCTGCAGTTTCTTTCAGTGAGCACTGTACTTTCATTTTCTGTTCTCTTGAGTCAGATGATTTCCTAACAGGCCACAGGAAAGAGCCGTGTCCCCTAGCTCGGGTTTCAACATCATCAGGCTTGGGGAAGGTTTTGGCAGAACTCATCCATAACAGATAAAGTCCAAGTGTTCCTAGTTATAGTGAAGTCGGGAAAATGTGCATTCCAGAGCCTCTCTGTTCAACCTGGGGCTTCCTTCTTGCCAAAGAGTCACAGATGATGCTAGAACTATGACTTATGGTAGCAGATACTTCTAGTGTGGGGTAAAAGATAAATGAGAGGTCAGACACTCTGGGCAGAAGGTGCAAGAAGCAGTTTTTTGTATGAACAGAGATGGAGTATGGGCTGAGGGATAGGAAATGGGGGACAGGCATGTGTTTCTATGTTGGGGGGCAGATAAAGGTCTGACAGGACACAGTGTTAAAGGACTCCTCTCCAGCTGTGGGCTGGAGCTCTCTCTCTGCCTTTGTTTGCACTAGGGTTTCTCAACCTTGTCGCTATTGACGTTTTGGGCCAGATAATTTTTTGTAGGATGTTTGTCAGCCTCTCTGGCCTCTACCTACCAGAGACTAGTAGCACTTCCCCCATTTGTTACAACCCAAAATGGTTCTAGATATTGCCAAATGCCCTGAGAGTGGGGGTAAAATAACCCCTGATTGAGAACCACTGGTTTACACTCATCTGGTGTTCCAGAGGAATAAGACCTGCCCTTGAGTGTCTTTTTATCTGTTATTGGTCTTTTCCAAAAAAAATGGTCTGTTGCCCCACAGGATGGACCCCAAAAGGGGGAGGGGGGTTCCTTGGTCAAATACATTTGAGAAGTACTGCATGCTGTGGGCTCACATCTTGGAGGTTCATGATACACAACAGTATACTAAAGGCTTTGTGAAGTCCTGCAGTAAAGAAATCCGTTTAGCTTAGTGTTTCCCGATGTACTTGACTGTGGAACCCTTTTTCTGTAATAATTATTAATCTTGCATGGGACACACTGTACACATTTACTCTAACTGGGCCTATGCCTTGGTACCTCTTCCCTTCTCTGCACCATGGGCTCCTATTTATTCTGCATAGCTCAGCTCACAGTGTCACCCTCTGCAAAGCCTTCCTGCTCCCCTCTCCTCTCCTTCCCTGTTATGTATCCCCACATTATTCACATAATCACATTCATGTTGCTTCCATTACTCCAATGAAGTTCTGGAGAGTTGGGCCCTGTCTTAGTCAAGTGTCAACAGAGGATACTCAGGAAAGGGCTGTTGGGAGAATTCAGTGATGTCCAGGTGACTAGGCCACATTTCTGGGAAGGCGAGTCACTCCTTGTCCCCTTGTTTCTCTGCGGAGTTCTCCTCTGCCATGGGCTGCCTGAGTCATTTCCCTACCCCAGCCCTGGTCTGGAGGAGATTGACAGGGATGGGGTGATGTCTTTGCTGCCCACTCTGCTTTGAGCACTGTAAGGACATGTCATGCTGGATACTCAGTGGAGGCTACGGAAGGAAGGGAGAGAGGGAATTAGGAACTTGTGACTCCTAGGGTGAGGACAAGAGGATGGAGGTTAAGTACCGCAGTTTCAGGAGAAAAGGCTCCTAAGAGAATTTACTCCCAAGTTGTAAAATCTGGATCAGGGATCTGCATCTTCCCTCCACCTGCTACGTACAGAGCTGGGGTGAGGCTAACATCGGATAATTCACTTAAAGCACTTGGCACCGTGTCTACAAATCCTAAGCACTCAGTAAATGGGGGCTCTGACTTTGTTGGCTTCTCTCCCTAGGGTGTCCCCTTTGGGACTTGGGACAGCTTGCTGCTGGGACGGGGGAGGAGGCTGAGGTAGGGGAGAGACGGCCCACTGTCCACTGTCTGTGCCCCCCGCAGGAGCTGGAGGATCTTCAGAAGAACCTTCCCCGGTACCTGCAGAACCTGTTCAGCGATGCCGCCGACATCCTGGTGTGGCACGCACTCCTCCTGCCCGTGAGTTTCCCCAGGGATTGTGGCCTCAGATGGGGGTGACTCAGGCCAGAGGCCTGGGCAGGGAGGGTTAGGACTGGGCAAGAATTTTCCCTGCGTTAGAGACATTTTTCTTTACTGGAGGTTATCATGGTAGAGGGGGTCTCTCTCTGGATCCTTGCTTCTGAGGTCGAGGCAGACTGATGAAGAGGCTAAAAGACATTTGGACTTGGTAGGAGACCCCTTCCTCAAACCAGTAGCCACCAAGCCCACCACAGAAGCTTCCGCAAACAGCATTAAAAAAAAAAAAGAGAAGGAAAAAAGATCTCTTGGACCTTTGTCAAGGGGTAGGAATAAACTTCCTGTTTCCCACAGTTGGTAGAATTTGCTTCCTTAGATCTAAAATATAGTTTGTTTTCTTTTAAGATCATATTTCAGAAAATTATTGTTCCATATGACAACATGGATAAATTGTCTCTACTGTTCTGATTTTTCTCTATTATTAGATATCATCTTGATGAAATCTCCCTTTGAAAGCTGTATTCCAAAGGACTGTCAGAGGGCAAAATCTTTATTTTGTCATCTAATTACTAGTGACGGAAGATATTTTCTTTGAGAAATTCATCTATACACCTTTGGTTACTTGGAGATAAAAATTAAAATAGTTCAGCTTTTTCTTAACTCTTTGGAATATAAAGGAAACAATTTGTTTGATTATTTAGGATTTTTACTGACAACAGAGTGGCCTGGGTTGTGCCATATTCTCTGTCAACTGACCTGTAGTCCAGAAAAATGGAGAAAAGCCCTTGAGTCAGGTCAACATTTGAACCTCTGTCATGTCCTGTGGGCTGCTGGGTTGAAGCAATCCATGTACCTGGCTTGGAGTGAGGACACCTGCTCTAGGCCTCACAGACCAGGAGAAGAAGATGCTAGAAGGAGATGCAGGGACTGATGAGATCTCTCAGGAGGCTAGCTCTGAGATGATGGGAATGAAGAGGGGAGAAACAGGTCAGAAGGAAGAAGGTGGGTGATAGGAAAACCTTGGGAAGGTCACATTTCAGAGACTACTATGAAATCAGAGGACTTCAATGGTGGGCAAGACTGAGGTGGGTCGGTGTGTCCCCAGGAACTAGCCAGAGACCTTCCAGCCATACAGGGGTCCTGAAAAACCATGCTAGTTGGAAAGAATCCAGGACCGGGAGACCAAAGCTTGATGCAGAGGAGCCAGCTAAGGGCGCCTGATGGGGTCTGGCGAAGCCATAAAGGAGGGGATGGATGGCGGGCAGGGGAAGGTCTGTGGGACCAGCAGACAAATTGCCCTTCAAAGGCTTAGTCTCAATTTACATGCTTACCAAGGTGGTCACATCTTTGTTGTGGAAGCCTACAGCCGGATGAGGCTTATAAAACTAGTAGTAAGAGTTCACATTCGTTGAGAATTCCCAATGGACTGAGCACCATTTTCAGTACATGACATGTGAGGTTATATTGAATCCTCTCAACCACCCCACAAGGAAGGTCATCATCTTTCTACAGTTGAGGAAATGGAGGCCTAGGAGGTTAAATGACTTGTCCAAGCTCACACAGAATAAGGTGGCACAGCTGGGAGAATAGCAAAATGCTTTATTTAACCCAGAACTTAGAAGGAAGTAGGACTTTCTCAGCTGACCCTATGGTGCAGTATGAAGCCCTCTGTCTGGTCCAACTTCTTCATTTTACAGATGGGGAAACTGAGTCCTAGAGGCACTCAAAGCCACACAGCAAACTCGAGGCAGAGCTGGGGCTGGTTCCCGGGGCTCTCATCCCCAGACGCTGTCACCTCCTTCCTCTGTTAGGACCCTGGAAGCCCAGCGTGCAACCCCTGCAGACAGGACACACAGACACTCCCCATCCTTCTCTAAGGCCTCACCCTTGGCCTTGTCTCTGCTTCCCAGGTCCCAGCCTCCTCTTGTTATTGAGAACATAAAAGCTGAAACGTTTTCTTATCTGACCACTAGCTGCCCATCCTCTTATCTCAGAGACACTCATGACCACTGTGGCTTCTGTTTGCCTTTTGCCAAGGAAGAGGAGCTCTCTTAAAACCTTGACTCTGTACTTCAATACATATGTCCTTCTAGCTGTCTTTGTCCTGTCTTCTCAAGAATGAAGGTTCTGGGCTGGCCCCGTGGCTTAGTGGTTAAGTGCATGCGCTCTGCTACTGGTGGCCTGGGTTCAGATCCTGAGCGCGCACCAACGCATCGCTTCTCCGGCCTTGCTGAGGCCACGTCCCACATACAGCAACTAGAAGGATGTGCAGCTATGACATACAACTATCTACTGGGGCTTTGGGGAAAAAAGGAGGAGAATTGGCAGTAGATGTTAACTCAGAGCCGGTCTTCCTCAGCAAAAAAAAAAAAAAGAGGAGGATTAACATAGATGTTAGCTCAGGGCTGATCTTCCTCACACACACACAAAAAAGAATGAAGGTTCTGAAAGGATCTGGAGCTTTCAAACCGGCCTGAAGGCCTGTGTGCCCTGTGTTGGGGTCACCCAAGTTCTGGGGTTCCTCCCTTCCAGGGGTGTAGAGTAGTGCTCATGTGTGGAGATGTAGAATTGACAGCGCTGGTTCCCATCCACTGCCACTGTGGCCCTGGGCAGATTCCTTACGTACACTGAACTTCAGTTTCCTGATCTGAAAATGGAGATGCTCATAGTTGTGAGTTTCCATAATACCTATCATAATAGCTGACCCATACGTAGTGCTTGCCACATGCCAGGCCTTGTTCTAAGCCCTTAATATAAATTAACTCATTTAATCCTCACATAAGCCCTATGAAGAAGTCTATTATTATTCCCATATGGAAACACAGAGAGGTTAAGTTACTTGCCTAAGGTCACACAGCTAGTGAGTGGCAGAGCCAAGAGTCACACTCAGGCAGGGTGGCTCCAAAGTCTGTGTAACCCCTACACTCTGCCACATGGGCTAATGTGTGTTGAACCCTTAGCACAGGGCGGCACAGAATAGGTGCCCAGGAAAGTCTTCAGGTTGCTGAAAGCCTAGAGGGTCTTCTAGTGGCAGCCCTCGGTGACTCCAGCCCCAAGTTTTTATTTTTGTTTTTTTATCATGGTAAACATACATAACAGTATTTACCATCCTAACCACTTTTGTGTTTACAGTTCACTGGCACTAGGTGCATTCACATTGTTGTGCAACCATCACCACCATCTGTCTCCAGATCTTTTTCATTTTCCCATCCTGAAACTCTGTACCTGTTAAGCACTAACTCCCCATTCCTCCTCCCCTCAGCACCTGGTGACTGCTTTCCTATTTTATGTCTGAATTGGACAATATTCTAGGTACCTCACAGAAGTGGAATCATACAATACTTGTTCTTTTTTGTGTAGCTTATTTCACTTAGCATAATGTCTTCAAAGTTCATCCATGTCATGGCGTGTATCAGAATTTCCTTCCTTTTTCAGGTTGAATAACATCCCGCTGTAGGGATAGACCACACTTCATTTATCCATTCATCCCTCGATGGACGTTTGGGTTGTTTCAACCTTTTGCTAATGGGAATCATGCTGCTTTGAATACGGGTGTGCAAATACCTGTTCGAGTCCCTGCTTTCAGTTCTTTTGAGTATAGACCCAGACGTGGAATTGCTGGATCCTATGGTCATTCTTTGTTTAATGTTATGTTTTATTTTTTAAATAATTTTATTTATTTTTTCCCCCAAAGCCCCTGTAGATAGTTGTACATCATAGCTGCACGTCCTTCTAGTTGCTGTATGTGGGACATGGCCTCAGCATGGCCGGAGAAGCGGTGTGTTGGTGTGCACCCGGGATCCGAACCCGGGCCGCCAGCAGCGGAGCGCGCGCACTTAACTGCTAAGCCACGGGGCGGCCCTGTTTTGTTTTTCTTTTGTGAGGAAGATTAGCGCTGAGCTAACATCTGTTGCCAATCCTCTTCTTTTTGCCAAGGAAGATTGACCCGGGGCTAACATCCGTGCCCATCTTCCTCTACTTTATATGGGACGCCGCCACAGCATGGCTTGATAAGCGGTGCTTAGGTCCGTGCCGGGATCCGAACCTGCGAACCCTGGGCTGCTGAAGCAGAGCGAGCAAACTCTACCGCTATGCCACCAGGCTGGCCCCTCTGTTTAATTTTTTTTTGAGGAACTGTCGTACCATTTTCCACAGTGGCTGCACCGTTTTACCTTCCCAAGCCCCTGACTTCGTATGATTGCCTCATTTTCTCTGTTTCCTCACCCCCAGTAATGATGTTCTCCTGTACTTGCTAGCAGCTCCCAAAGGGAGGATGTCTGTCCTTCTTCTCTTCTGTAATTCTCAGAAAGACTTTAAAGCTGATACAGTCCTTAGAGCTCATCTAGTCAAACTTTACCCATTTTTCTTTTCTTTTCTTTTCTTTTTTTTTGGTGAGGAAGATTGGCCATGAGCTAACATCCATGCCCATCTTCCTCTACTCTGTATATGGGCCGCCGCCGCAGCATGGCTTGATGAGCGGTACGTAGGTCTGCACCCAGGATCTAAACCTGCGAACCTGGGCCTCCGAAGCAGAGTACGGGAACTCAACCACTACGCCATCGGGCCAGCCCCTACCCATTTTTCAAGTGAGGAAAGTGAGGCCTAGAGATGGGAGGCAGCTGGCCCATGGTTGCACAGCAAAGCCAGGATCCAAGTTTTGTGATTCCCAGGCCAGTGTTCTTTTGGATTCCACTCTTCTGCTAATCCACGGCTCAGTTGCCAAATGAACACAGGTGCCATCTGTGTCCCCTCCACTCTTCCTAGGAGTGGAGCAGAGGATGCCTGGGACCTTGGGGTAGGGGCGGGGAAAGGGGAACCCAGACCAAGGCCCGAGGAGGAAAATAATCTCTTCAGAGCAGCCGTGCCTCGGAACAGAGCTTGACCCCTTCTCTTGCACAGGAGAAACCGCCGTACAACCTCAAGGCCTTCAAGCTGCGCATCGACTTCCCCGAGGAGTATCCGTTCAGGCCCCCCACGGTGAAATTCACAACCAAGATCTACCACCCCAGCGTGGACTACGACGGACAGGTGTGCCTGCCCATCATCAGCAATGAGAACTGGAAGCCTTCCATCAAGACCTGCCAAGGTGGGGCTGGGTCTTGCCTAAAGGGGAGGACCGACGCTGGATGGGGGTTACAGGACCATTTCGAGTTAGAAAAGCCCCAAAGAGAGGAGATAAAAATTGCGGGTCTCAGGGGCCAGCCCGGTGGTGTAGTGGTTAAGTTCATGCATTCCGCTTCGGCAGCCCAGGGTTCGCAGGTTTGGATCCTGGGCGTGGACCTACGTGCTGCTTGTCAAGCCATACTGTGGCAGGAGTCCCACATATAAAGTAGAGGAAGATGGGCACGGACATTAGCCCAGGGTCAATCTTCCTCAGCAAAAAGAGGAGGATTGGCAACAGATGTTAGCTCCGGGCTAATCTTCCTCACCAAAAAAAAAAAAAATTTGTGGGTCTCAGCTGAGCCTGACATCAGATGGAAGGGATGTGTCCTGAGATCCTGGGCTGGCTGTCCTGCTCCTGGCTCTGTTGGTATACCTGGGCAGGTGTGACAGAGCAACGTTGCTGTGGATCAGTGGGGAGAGAGAAGCAGCTGGGCTGTAGAGGGAAGGGCTTGGGATAAGAAGGCCCACTGCTCTGTCTGTGGACCTTGGTGAAGTCTCTGTTCCTTTCCAGGGTTCCATGCCCTAAATGACAAGTGAGGGGCTTGGGTGGGCCGGCCCTGTGGCTTGGTGGTTAAGTGCGCGCGCTGCAATGCTGGCGGCCCGGGTTCGGATCCCGGGTGCGCATCGAGGCACCACTTCTCCGTCCATCCTGAGGCCGAGTCCCACATACAGCAACTAGAAGGATGTGCAGCTATGACATGCAACTATCTGCTGGGGCTTTGGGGGGAAAAAATAAAATAAATAAAAAAATCTTTAAAAAAAAAAAAAAGTGAGGGGCTTGGGCTAATCATGACCATACACATCACTTAATTAAGCCCTTTCAGCACTGTGCGAAGAGCTTCACGCACCAGCTTCATTTAATCCTCCAGCATCCCTATGAGGGAGTGCTATCATTAGACCCATTTAACAGATGAGGACACTGAGACCTATGAGACGTGAAGCACTTGCCTAAGGTCATACAGCTGGCAAGTGGCAGAGCTGGGATTCCAAGCCAGGCTTGGCTGACCCTAGAGCAGCGCTGTCCAGCAGAACTTTCTGCAGTGATGGAAATGTTCTGTAGCCGCACTGCCTCATTCCATAGTCAGTAGCCATGTGTGGCCATTGCACACTTGAAATGTGGCCAAAGCGACTGAGGAACTGAATTCTTAATTGTAGTTAATTCTAATTAATTTAAATTTAGATAACCACACGTGGCTAGTGGCTACCATATTGGACAATGAGGCTCTAGAGCCTATGGGCATAATCGGTGTGCCTCTGGACCAGCTCAGGAGTTCTTAACCCCGGAAACAAGGATCCTGCGGGGGAAGGGAGGTGTGGTCCTTGGATGAGTTTCGGGGGTCCGTGAAGTGCTCTTAACTCAGAACTGCATGCTTGTGCGTATGCGTATGTGCACTTGCTGGAGAGATGGGCCATGCCTTCACCAGCTTCCCAAAGGCATCTGTGAAAGATAAGAGCCACGGGGCAGTGGTACTTAGCCTCAGAACCCTTTTCCCCAAATAAAAGTTTATTTGGAATCCTAATATCAAACAGAGAAAAACAAAGTTGTTCTTGTTGGAGAGGGAGTGGCACCAGGAAACCCCGTTTATCTCATCGACCCCGTGATGGGAAGCTTCTCTGGAGCCTTGGGACATAGTTTGAAAACCACTGATATAACCAGTCAGGGCATCATCAGCTAAGAATGTGGGGGCGTTTGGTTTGGTTGTAGAGCCATCCCAAGAGATGGAACCTCCTTGGGGTCCCCCAAGGAGACAGTGTGGAGTTTCAGGGGGATCTGGGAGTGGGTAGCCATCGCCTCCTTCCCAGGATTTTTTTCTCTCCATCCTGATGTCCTGATCTGGCTCTCTCCCCAGTCTTGGAGGCCCTCAGTGTGCTGGTGAATACACCAGACCTGAGCCAGCCCCTCCGGGTGAAACTTGCTGATCTGCTGATACAGGACCCGGAGCAGTTCAACAGGGAGGCCGAAGAGTTCACCCTCAAGTTTGGAGAGGACCGGCCCTCCTAACTCTGGTTCTGACCCCTCTCTGCCTCGGATCCTCTCTGTGTGATGGACGGACACACCTCCTGAACTGGGGGCCAGAGCCCCTTGGTGGCCCGTTCTCTGCTCATTTTTTCCATTTTTTCCTTCTTAGGTTGTTAGTCATTAGTTTGTGGGGGAAGGGCCGCGGGTATGTGTGTGGTGTGGACCCTCTCCCAGGTTCACCTGGCCACAGGTGTGCTTTTCCCATTCCCTTTCTCTGCCCCAGAGCCAGGGGAGTTAGGGTTTGCAGAGTTTCAGGCCAGCTCTCCAGTGCTCTCTGACGTGGGAATCCTGGTCTCACTAGTTGATCCATCTGAGAGACACAGGTCACCTTCCAGGCCAGCTTGCGGGAAATGAGCCCAGCAGACAATCAGAATCCCCCCAAGGCCCAGGCATCAGGGGGGCAGAGGGGAAGTAGGGTGTAGGGGTGGGAGGCAGGGCACATGGAGGGCATCATATTTACGACTGCTTTGTTGATTGAATAATTGAAATCAGCCAGACTATTGATAGATGTGTATAGATTTAGGTGCTAAACCTTTTCTCTTCCACAAAGTGAAGAATCCAATCTCCATCCCGGAAATCTGATGACGTGGTTTCTAAACCACTTGCAATCCCATTAGGTGGCCAGTTCCTGGGGGCCAGGCTTCAGGCTGGGAGGAGTGTCCCCTCCAGCTTCCATTCCAGGGGGAGTCAGGGGAACCATGTGCTTGACCAGGCATTAAAGTCACAGATGCATCATGGAGTCTGGCTGAGTGTTCGTGGAGGGGATGGGGTGGTTTCATCAGGAGGAGGTGAGGCTGGGGATTTAGCTGCCATCTAAGAAAACGTGTGACCCTGCTTCCCGTGAACTGATGGCTCACTGGGCTTCGTGTAACCCCAAACATTGTGGGGAAAGCTGGCCATTTGGGGCTAGGCTGTCCTTGGCCAGAGGAGCTGTCAACACGTCCACAGGGGTGGACATACCCATTTTATAGATGAGGCAACCGAGGCACAGAGCATTTCAGTGGATTGCCAGGTCCCCTCTGCTGATCAGGGCGGAGCCCACGCCTGCCGCAGTGGCAAGCCTGCTGGGTTTTGTTCTTGTGATTTTCATGAGCTGTTCTCAGCAGCACACATGCTCCAAATGGCTGATAAAACCAGACAGGATTGTTAGCAGGAAATTATGATCAGCTCAGGGGTTCATCTCTAATAAGCCAGAACTTCAGCCGGAGTTGGAGGGATTAACTTAACCCGAAGGAAGAACTTTCTGGGTGCAATGGTTCTAAGCTGCTGGAACACCACCGGCTTTTCAGAGACACAATGTGGAGTATCTTCAAGAAATAGGAATCACTCTAGGCCCCCACTAGCCTAGTTTGGGTGAGATTTCTAGAGAATCTTCTACTCCAGCCCCTGCCCTGAAATTCCCTAATCTGGGAAAAGTATGGAGAGAGGGAAGAGAAGTGGAAAAAATGCCACCAATGGCTCGAAATGTAAGGTTTGTTTTTTATTTCTGGCCACCACTTATTGAACACTTAGGTGACAGGCACTGGGCAAGGCTTGTTGTCCATTTCACTGTCTCATTTAACCCTCACAACACCTACATGAGGTTTGAAGTCCCATTATCCCCATTCAGATGGTAAACTGAGGCTCAGAGAGGTTGACTCACTGGCCCAAGGTCACACAGCTGATTAGTGGTGGGACTCAGGCCATCGTCCTTTCCCAAATGCCTTTCATGGTTGTTGAGAAGATCGTGTCAGGTAAGGAACCATGGTGGCTGGGATTTGTTACCCCAGAGTGAGAGAGCGTCCAGGGTGGGTCAGGGAGCATGCACTGAGGGCCCAGACAGGATTTTACAAAAGTACTTTTAATGCAGTTAAGACTGGTGCCACTGCCCTTGCCCAAGCCTGGCTCTGCTGCCTCCGTGGAATGGAGGAAGTGAGCCTCTGGCCACGGCTGGTCGGCTGGGCACCCTGCCCACCTCTGCCCACAGGGTCGGTCCCTCCTCATTTCTTCTTGGTCTTCACCAGTCCCTTCTGCACGAGGCTGCGGTACAGCTCCTGGATGTAGGTGTAGACGCACTTGGAGTCAGGCACCGCCAGCCGCACCATGTCCTCCACCTCCAGCAGCTGGGCGCAGTCGGCCAGTTTCCTGAGGACAGGGTGGGGTGGGGAGCAGAGAGTCAAAGGTGAAGGACATGGGAGCTAGGGGAAGGGGTGGGGCAGCCCGGCGAGGATGAAACCCACAGAATTGTGTGTGTTGGAGCTGGGAGGTGGTCTTGGCCAACAACCCATTGTACAGATGAGATAACTGAGGCCTGGCAGTCAAGACTCTAACTCAGCTTGGTCTGATTCCAAAGCCCCCATTTTCATTGGACTGTGTGGACTCCTCATATGGGAGCAGGACCCTCTGGTCTTAGTTCTACATTAACCCACCCCTTCTACCTGCTGGTCTATCTGTCCTCTGGAGGGCCAGACCCCTCAGGAAGAATTGAAAGGACAGAACCGCAATCCTAGTCAGAGTGTTGGCTTACACCTGCAACAGCTCCATCTTCATTCAGTCTCTGTGTATTTACTGAGGGCCTACAATGTGCCAGGCATTCTTTTAGGAAAATCAGCACTGAACGAAACCAAAACGTCCCCCCTCTCGTGTCCCTGACATTCTTGTGGAAGAAGACAGACAGTAATCAAATGCACGAAGTAAATAGAACATCAGGTGGTGAGAGGTGCTATGGAGAAAAACAAGGTAGGGAGGGAGACAGGGTATGTTCCTGTATTAGAAACGGGGTACTCTTAATAGGGGGCTCAGGGAAGGTCTCAGTGTTAATCATGTGCATATCTGGAGGAAGAGGGTTTCAGGCAGAGGAGACAGCATGTGCAAAGGCCCTGAGGCAGGAGTGCTTGATGTGTTTGAGGAACTGCATGGAACTTAGCAGCAAGTCCTCTTTTTCTAACTTCTGGCTGCTCTCTGGGGCCACATGCTACTCCTGGCTTTGCTGAGGCTGATCATCTGAGCTAAGCGCTGTTGGGACCTTGTAACCATGCGCCACATGCTTTAATCAATGCTTCCCCTTGAATGGTCTCATTTACTTCCCCTCTCCATCCTCAACCAGCAGAAGAGGAACTGGAGACTCAGAGCATTTGGGTGATTTGCTCAAGGTCAAAGTGAGTGATGCAGCTGGGACTCAACCCCAGGCCTGCTGATGCCTCTGGCCTCCTTGCCCTGAAGCTGGATCTCAGTGGTCCGAGCCCACCAGACTGCATAGGTGCTGGCAGAAGGAGAAACTAGGGTCCCAGGGGAAATCCTCTCTTGGGGCTGAGACAGCTGGGCTGAAACCCAAAGCGGACTGACCGGGGAGCTGGGGGAGGAGCACAGACTGGAGGATTTCGAAGAATCCAATGCGGTGATCTCGGCTCCTGGGTGCAGGCCGGGGGCTGTCCCCCACGCAAGAGAGGCAACAGCTTCATTCCCATGGAGCCTGGGGAGCGGGGCTGGGCTCCTCCAGCAGCACAGCTGATCATCGAGCCCACTGGAGGCTCCAGCACTGGCTGTTCTCCCCTCTCATCCCAGGACTCCATGGGAATCAGAGGCGAGTTCTGGAACAGAGGCAGTGGGGTGTGACGGCCGTGGCAGGGGCCCCCTTACTTTGCACACTTAATCTTCACATCAAACCCTAAGAGAGGTTAAGTCAGCTGCCGAGGGACACAGAGCGAAGAAGGAGGCAAGATTCAGACTCAGCACCTCGACTCTCTTCTGCACCCTCCATCTCCACGCATCCCCACCGCATCCTTCCCTTCTCGCTGCCTGATGCCTCCTGTCAGCCCATCGTCGTCACCTGATTATTCCTTCCGCTTTCTTGTGGCCCTGCCTGGTTGGAACCAAGGCAAGGCAGCTGCAGGAGGGGGACAATGACCAAAATGCCCCACAGGCCAGGGGCATTTTGTCAGGGCCGAGCCCCATGCCCTTCTGAGGTTTACTTGGAGCTCTCAGTCCCGACTGGGAGTCTCACTTTCAAATTCCGGTTCTTTCACAGCCCTCCTGTGTGACCCAGGACACCGTGTAACCTTTCTGCTTGTGTCTACACTCTAGGATTTTTGTGAGCATTGAATGAGATGATTCAAGGAAAGCACTTAGCAGAACGCCTGGCACCTAGTCGCTCTCGATTCACGTGGCTTATCTTCATCATGAAAGGTGTCTCTGAGCCCAGGGCAGGACGTGGTGCCCCCAACCTTCTTAGGCCCCCACTCCAGGGCGCTCACCCCATCCCTTGGCAGGATAATGCGAAACTGGAAGGGATCTTCTGGAACATCAAGTCTGGTGGTTTTCAAATGGCATCCTTGGTGCCCTAGGGCCCTACAGAGATGCTTCAGGGACCATCTTGGAAAGGGGGGTTGGGTGCAGAGCTGGGATGCTCCAGGAACCCCTCCCAATCGAAAAAGATCCCCCTTTAATCTGTTTTATATGTTGGGCATTCACTTAATATTTTGTTTGAGGAATCTGCTAGAAAAAAAGAACCCATTTGAAAAGCATAGATCAATTTCAATCCTCTCATTTTGCCATTGAGGCCACGCAGGCCCAGAGATGGGGAGATTGCTGCCCCAGGCTTCCTGCAGGTTGGTGGCCAGACCTAGACTAGACCAGAGGGCTCAGCCCCCGAGACCAAGGTGCTGCTAACATCCCCAGTGACTTGTTCCCTGTCCCAGGGTTTTAGAAACGCCCTCAGCTCTCCATTCCCGGAGCCTCATGGGCCGCACCGTCTGCAGAGTCCTGTCTCTCTCAGTGGCTCAGGAGCCTCTCTCTGGGACTGGAGAGAACGGGGGGCGGGGGGGGGGGCCTCCCGGCATGAGCTCCTTGGGAGCCAAGGCCATCAAGGGGCATTCAGGCCTCACAGGTGGGTAGACATGGGGCCTCTGGCCGAGGCTGGCTTTGACCCTTGGGTGGTGGGAGCGCCTCCCCCTCCCCCTCCACCTGGCAGCAGCCACATCTTTGCCTTTCAGGTTCTTGGGCCACACTGTTCCTCACACCCCTCCTGCCTTTCTGGTACCACCCCTTTCTCCATCCTACCACCACCCCTGACACCCAGCTACATGAGCCTCATCAATAAATCCCCCTCCAGGTTCCAAAGTGAACAATAATTATCATCATAACTGTGATATCATCACTATAATACAGGGACAGCAGCTAAGATTGTTTTGAAGTGTTTGTGGTGGGTTAGGCACTGTTATAGGGACTTTACTTAATTACTTAATTCTCACACTAGCCCTGCAAAAGAGGAAACGTCATGCCCATTTTAAAGATCAGAATATGGAGACCCAGAGAGATAAAGGAGCCTGTCCAAGATCACACAGCGAACAAATGACAGAGTCAGAATCTGACCCCACATCTGAGGCAGCACCCCGTCTGAGACAGCAGGCCTGCCTCTCCTCTACCCCTTACCCTGCCTGCATTTCCTTTATGGCCCC
This sequence comes from Ceratotherium simum simum, assembly GCF_057802395.1. Lineage (NCBI taxonomy): Eukaryota > Metazoa > Chordata > Mammalia > Perissodactyla > Rhinocerotidae > Ceratotherium > Ceratotherium simum. The sequence continues at coordinate 16,474,178 of NC_141933.1, forward strand.
TATCTGCCTGGCATTATACTTCATATGCGTGTGTGTGTTTATGATCTGTGTCTCCGTTTAGAATGTAAGCCACGGTAGCAGTTAAGTGCACGCGCTCTGCTACTGGTGGCCCGGGCTCGGATCCTAGGCGCACATGGACACACCACTTGTCCAGCCATGCTGAGGCTGCGTCCCACATACAGCAACTAGAAGAATGTGCAACTATGATATAGAACTATCTACTGGGGCTTTGGGGAGAAAAAGGGGGAAAAAAAAAAAAGGAGGAGGATTGGCAATAGATGTTAGCTCAGGGCCGGTCTTCCTCAGGAAAAAGAGGAGGATTGGCATGGATGTTAGCTCAGAGCTGATCTTCCTCACACAGAAAAAAAGAATGTAAGCCACGGGCAAGCAGGGATTTTGCTGGTTTCATCCACTGCTGTGTCCTGAAACGGTTCTTGCCGTCAAAAAATGTCTGGTGGATACATGAATGTGTGGCCTCAGCCTCTATCTGACCACCCCACTACCTGGCCCCTGTGAATCCAGCACTCTCCTTAGGGGCCCCCGGGCTCCCACCCACCTCTACCATCCATGGCTCTGGCTTACTCTGCCGTGGAGAAGGCCAGGGTGAAGTTGTGCCGGCGCTGCGTGGGATCCAGCTCAGAGTAGTCAAAGGCATCGGGGAAGAACTTGTGGATGAGGGCGCAGAAGGCCATGCCACTGCTCCAGCTTGAGGAGAAGTTCTGGATGTCCACGTGCTGCAGGCGAGCGGGGCCCAGAGCAGGCCCTGGTGAGCCTCAGGCCAGGGGGCCTGGACTCTGCCCCTCTGAGCCTCCTCTCCTCTGGGCTTTGTACCACTCAGACCCTCCCCAGCACCCCCACCCTGGGGAAGGGTCCCCTGCCCCACCCATGTGTCCCTGTTCCATGCTCACTTCATATTTTTTTGTCATGGCCCGGCACCACTCCAGGAGCATGTTCTTAACACCGCCGATGGCTGCCCCAGCTGCCGTAGTGTTTCGGAACAGGGCAGTGGGGCCTGAGGCTGCCCTGTGAGGGGGGGATGGAGAAGGCCAGGCCAGAGAGGTGCGAGGCCATGGAGGGCTCCATCAGGAAGGAGCCCCAGCCCCAGATGTCACTCCTCCCACCTCGCCCTGGGCTGTCCCCATCGCCCCTCAGGCCTCCCTGCCAGACCAACCGGTGGTTCCCGGGGAAAGCCCAGCCCAGCCAGCTCCTCGCTTGCCTCTTACCCTCCAAACTTCTCCACGATGGCTTTGCGGTTCTGTGCACGGGGCCCCCGGGGCCGGATAGGGGCTGACACCCTGCGCTCTGGTGCCTTCTCCTTCTTCTTCTCCTGTGAGGGAGGGGGCTCCGTGGGACTCTGGGGCACATCACTGGGTGAAGACTCACTACATGGGAAGGTTCAAAGACGTGTGAGAGGGGCTGGGACCAGTCACTACATGGTACAGGCAGGAGGGCAGGCTGGCTGACGGGGGGAGGTCCCTGCAGTCTAAAGAGGCATATGAAGTTGTAGCCCCCACTCTCAGCACACATTTCCTCCATGCCCAGCACTGGGAGGGGGTTGAGAAGGAATAACGAGGCTCAGTCTAACTTTGGGGAGCATGTGGTCTGGGGAGATGTGTGGGCAGAATGAGGACAAGTCTTAGGTCTGACCTGAGTTTGAATCCTGGCTTTGCCTCTTATTTGCTGTGTGATCTTGGCACTGTCATGTCACTTCTCTGAGCCTCTGCTTCCTCATCTATGAAATGGGGACTGGGATACCTGCCTGGCAAGGTGGTTCTAAGGCTTGAGTAAGAAGGGGAATGGAGAGCACCCAGCTGTGCTGCCACATCACTGCTTGGGTGCTCCGTGAGTATTTACTGGTTATCTTTCCTTAAGAAAGTGACACAGATGGGCCGGCCCCGTGGCTTAACGGTTAAGTGCGTGCACTCCACTGCTGGCGGCCCAGGTTTGGATCCCGGGCGCGCACCAACGCATGGCTTCTCCGGCCATGCTGAGGCCGTGTCCCACGTACAGCAACTAGAAGGATGTGCAATTATGACATACAACTATCTACTGGGGCTTTGGGGGAAAAAAAAGGAGGAGGATTGGCAATAGATGTTAGCTCAGAGCCAGTCTTCCTCAGCAAAAAGAGGAGGATTAGCATGGATGTTAGCTCAGGGCTAATCTTCCTCACAAAAAAGAAAGAAAGAAAGAAAGTGACACAGAGGTGAATTTCAGGTCAAAGTAAAGGAAGATTCTTCTAATGACTAAAGTTGTGCAATGGCAAGAATAAGGCTCATTTTATCCAGCATCCTCCAGGCACCAGGCACTGTGCTAAGTATTTTACATGCATTACATCATTTCAGCCTCACAATTTTCCTGTGAGGTAGGTACAATTACTGTGCCCACTTCACAGATGAGAGGTGAAGGGACGAGGCCAAGGTCACACAGCTGGTAAGAGGCAGAGTCATTGTCCAAACTCAGGCTTTCTGCTCATGCTCCTGTGGTTGGATGATGCTGACACCATGGAAACAGGCTGAGCAGCAAGATGAGGAGCCCCTCTGAGAAGCTGTTGGGGATGCTGAAGACAAGGCTTCAGCAGTGGGGTGGGAGGTGGACCAAGGATGCCCCATGCTCCCTTTGCTCCCATGATCTGGCTCCTTTGGTTTCCTGGGCTCTGCCCTGGGATGGGAGGCTGAATGCCAGGAATCCTGGAATATCTTGAGATTGGGTGCTGGGGAGGCCCCGATTCAGGTGATGGCAGACTTTGAAGGGAACGGGTGATAGGAGGAGTCAGAGCTGGGCCCAGAGTTTGACACTACCTGGCTGAAGGACTGGTCTCTCCAGAGGCTGTGGTGTCTTGACCCAACTCATCTGGAGGAAAGGAACAGGAGGGAGGGAAGGTGGGGCTACTCATGATGCACTCCCTGCACGCCCCCTCAGGTAGCCCCTGCAGCACCCCTGGGCTCCTGGGCTCTCACTCACCTGGGCTGGGGCTGTGGCCCTCCTCCGTGGGGCTCTCAGGCCACTCCTCGGGGGAGCTGGGCATCACCCCTGCTCCTTCCTCCGACTGTCTCTCCTCACCCTCTTCCTGCTCTTCATTGGGACTGCCTGGCTCCTGGAATGAACATGATCTGTGTGGGCTCAGCCACACAAGCACCTGCCCAAGGCTTTGTGAGGCCCTCAGAAAGATCTAGAAGGCAGCCTGGGGCCACAGTGCCACACCCCCCACCACAGGTTCTTGATATCAGTGGGAAAAAGACTAGACTTTCCCAAGGGAATAAAGCGGGGGGGGCTTGCTTCCTGGGGGACAGGGGACTCCAGAACATTGTGGGGGCCTCCTCCCTCCTCTCCTCTTCCTCACTCACCACCTGCTCCTCGTCAGCCTCCTGTGGTCCAGCCTTGGCCTCATCTTCCGCAGCAGGCTTCTTCTGAGAGTGCGCCCTGGCCTCTGGGGCATGGGCTTTCTCCTGGGCTTCAGCCTTGGGCTCCTCCGTCTTGTCACTCTCCTCCCGAGAGGCCGTCGTGGCCTCCTTCCCGTCAGCCTCCCTAGCTCCAGCCTTGGGCTCTTGCTCCCCAGCAGCCTCGTCATTCACGTCGGCTTTCGCCCTTGATTCGGGCTTGGCCTCTTTCTCGTCAGCCTTCTGCTTCTCAGAGGCTGGGGTGGTCTCCTCTTTTCCCTCAGCCTCCTTAGGTTCAGATTTGGTCTCTTCTTTCCTGTCAGTCATCCCCTGAGGAGTCGCTGTGGCCTCTTCCTTCCCACGGTCTTCCTTTTGAAGTTCAGCCCCCACTTTGGATTCCACCTCGCCCTCACCCAACCCATTTGCCTCCCCCTCAAATTCAGCAGAACTGCCGTCCTCAGCTGGTGCTCCTTCCGGCTTTCCTGCCCCATCTGGGGTTCCCTCTTTGGCCGTCTTCTCAGCTGTGCCTTTGGCCTCCTCCTTTGCAGAGGCTCCACCTCCCAGCGTCCCCGGGGCCTCTGCCGTTGGCAAGACAGTGGTCCCATCCTCAGAGGGCTTCCTTTCCTTCTGCTCCATCTCTGGAAAGAAAAAAGAAGCAACCCTTCATGCCCCATCTGTGCACGAAGTGAAGGCCCCGCCCTCCAAGAGCGCTGGCCCCAGGAATCTGGGGGCCTGCGGTTCAGTCCTGAGTCCCCCACTACTTGGACATGTGACATGAGCATCCATTTTCCATGTGGTGAAACGAAGGGAAAGAGTGCTGCTTCCCCAAAGTGGGGGTGTCCAGCCACAGTGACCTGATGTTAGATGGTGTTCGCCCAATGGCCCTCTGCAGGCTGTGGCTTGGGCTTTAAAGAACTTTAGGTCACATAATGCCTTTTCAATGATTTTGCCTCTTTTTGATTAAGCCAATGAGGCGGTTCAATTTGATCCTCACATCCTGGAATACCTGTGGAGCAGTTACTCGTCTCCCCTTTTAATGGACTGAGCTAGCCTCGGGCTCAGAGCCCAGAGCAGGCAGGAGTATCCAGATAGAATTTAATAACACTGTTTTGTTTCCATTGTATTTATTTTTACAGTTACTTTCTATTTCTGGCCAGTGATATTGAGTTTCCATTTCCGGTAATGATGTAGAGTTTCTTTTTCTTTTTTTTTTTTTCTGTTGAGGAAGATTCACCCTAAGCTAATATCCATTGCCAATCTGCCTCTTTTTTTTTCTTTTTCTTTTGGGAAAGAGTAGCTCTGAGCTAACATCTGTTGCCAATCCTCCCCTTTTTGCTGAGGAAGATTGGCCCTGGGCTAACATCTATGCCCATCTTCCTCTACTTTATATGGGATGCCACCACAGCATGGCTTGACAAGTGGTGCATTGGTGTGCACCAGGGATCTGAACCTGAGAACCCCGGCTGCCAAAGCGGAGCACGCGCACTTAACTGCTATGCCACCGGGCCGGCCGGCCCCTCGTCCTCTTTTTTTGCTTGAGGAAGATTAGCCCTGAGCTAACATCTGTGCCAGTCTTCCTCTATTTTGTATGTGGGTCGCCACCACAGCATGGCTTGATGAGTGGTACAGGTCTGCGCCCGGGATCTGAACCTGTGAACCTGGACTGCCACAGTGGAGCACGAGGATCTTGAACCACTCTGCCACAGGGCCGGCCTCTAAAGTTTCTTTTAAAAATATATTTATTGAATTTTAAAGTAAGTTAATTCAAAGGAAAACATTCAGGAAAGCAGAATACAGGCGGTACAGATGTAGCTAAATTACAGAGGTGGTGTAAAAATGCCTGAAATTTGGGAGACCCTGGGCCAGCTGATCTCTGCGTCTCTGCCCACTCTGCCAGCCTGTGGTTCTCAGAAAAGGTGGGCCTCGGCATGGAAGAGTTTCCTTTGGTGAGAAATGGAAACGTACTCTCCCTAATCTCTGTAGGGAAATCTGACTCTCCAACTGCTGGGGGTTGTGGGGGAGAGGGAGATTATGACACCTTAATTTGGAGTTTCCTAGTCCAGTACTGTATGTACTGTAGGATCTACAAAAACAGGTGGGTGGGGGGACAGGGCCAGCTCCTTCATCCCCCTGCCATTCTTGGGGGTCTGTTTACAAAGAAAACAATCCCCAAATAGGGTTCAGGGCATGACTCAGGCAGTAAAAGTAGTAGACACTCCTGTCACTGTCTAAAAATACCTCCTGCCCTCTGCAGTGCCATCCTTCTGGGTGACAGTACCCAGGGCACCTGAGTATTTGGGACAGAGGCAGGAAGGCAAGCAGATGAGGGACAGGACTCTGTTCCTGCCTCCCACTCAGGTTTTACTGCCCCCAGACCAGAGCCCTGGGGTCCCTGGATTTGGTGCTCCCCCTCACCCCGTACCAATTTCCTGGAAGCAGGCTGGGATTTGCAAAGATGCTCACACTGTCCTCCAATTTCACCCTTCCCACCAGAGCCCCTCATGGTTCAGCAGCTCCAGCAGATATTAAAGTCAGAGGGGAACAAATGAGCCTGAGAGATGGAATGCAATCAGCAGGGAGCCAGGAGGCCGTGGAGCTGGACTTGACCCCATCTCCTAGTCACTCACTCTGAGACCTGAGCAAGCCCCTTCCTCTCTTGGTCTCAGTGTCCACTGACAATGACAGGATTGGTCTAGATCAGGTTTTCCAAACTCTGTTCTATAGAAAACTAGGGTCTCCTTAAACATTAATAGGGGCTAGGGGAGAGTGTATTCTCTGGCTACAGCTGTTCCAAAAACAGAGATGTACAACTTCAGATATATATACAGATATACAACTTCCAGAGATATACAACTTCATTAGCACTTAAATAGATTCCAGATACCCCATAATAAGGAAACCTTAACTTTGCTTAGCTTTATTTAACTCACTCTTCCCCAAACCTATCTGACCATGGATTGTTTTTCCCTTTGCTTTCGTTTCTTTTTGCTTTGTTCTTCCTGAGGAGCATGTACTGCCCTCTTTTTTTTTTTACAGTTTTATTTATTTATTTATTTATTTATTTATTTATTTATTTATTTATTTATTTATTTATTTATTTATTTATTTTTGTGAGGAAGATCAGCCCTGAGCTAACATCTATTGCCAATCCTCCTCCTTTTTTTTTTCCCCCCAAAGCTCCAGTAGATAGTTGTATGTCATAGTTGCACATCCTTCTAGTTGCTGGACGTGGGACGCACGGCCTCAGCATGGCCGGAGAAGCGGTGCGGCGGTACGCGCCTGGGATCCTAACCGGGCCGCCGGTAGCGGAGTGCGCGCACTTAACTGCTAAGCCAGGGGGCCAGCCCATGTACTGCCCTCTTGAGCCATGCCATGTTTAGCAGAAGAAAGTATGGCAAATGCTGATCTAAATGATCCATACAGGGCCGGCCCCGTGGCTTAGCGGTTAGGTGCGCGTGCTCCGCAGCTGGCGACCTGGGTTTGGATCCCCGGCGCGCACCAACGCACCGCTTCTCCAGCCATGCTGGGGCCGCGTCCCACATACAGCAACTAAAGGGATGTGCAGCTATGACATACAACTATCTACTGGGGCTTTGGGGGAAAAAATAAATAAATAAATAAAATTAAAAAAAAAAAATAAGTGATCCATACAACCCCTTCCTGCCTGTGCTCTTGTTTGGAAGGTGGTATGGAGTAGTGGTGAGAATCACTCATTCTGGAGTCTTCCTACGGTGGGATCCCAGCTCCCACTGTTTACTAAAATTGTGTGACCTTGAGCAAGCTACCTGCCCTCCCTGTGTTTTGATTTCTGGAAATAGAAATAAGGATGGTGGAGAGTTACAGAAGCCAGCGCATAGAAAGTATTGTGAGGCGTGCCCAGCATGGAGGAAGCACTCCGTACACATCAGCTCATATGGTGTAGATTGGCCTCTGCCCAGTCTTGTGCCAGATTAAGGTCCTGACCCAGCCACGAGGGCATTTAGTTGGTAAGGAAAGGCAATGAGAACGCAGAACGCCAGTATGATGATAACAAGCCCTTTTTATACCTCAAAGTGTAGTAACTGGCTAAGACATAGCTGAGTGCTGCAAATATCTTTCCCTTTGTCGATGTACTACACACTTAGTGGGGTGGAGGGGAAGGGCAGGTGTATACACGCGTGCACGCACACACACACACACCTCGGCCATTCTGCGTGTTCATCACCTCAGCTTTCCACCTTCCAGTCTTGTCACAAATAGACAAGGAGTGAAGAAACTCAGAATGTAGAGAAACCAGATAACACTGCCCACCCCAGAGTTAAGAATTCTGATAGCAGTTTACAGCTTACACTGCAGTGCCCTGCTTTATCTCACTACTTCCTCACTCTAAGCCTCCGGAAAGGTGTTATTGGCCCCATTTTACAGATTAAGAATTGGAGGCTTGGGGAGTCGAAGTCCCTTGACTAAAGTCAAAGGACAGGGGCCGGTTCCATGGCTTAGCGGTTAAGTGTGCGCGCTCTGCTACTGGTGGCCTGGGTTCGGTTCCCAGGTGCGCACTGACGCACCGCTTGTCAGGCCATGCTGAGGCAATGTCCCACATACAGCAACTAGCAGGATGTGCACCTATAACATACAACTATCTACTGGGGCTTTGGGGAGAAAAAGGGGAAAAAAAGGAGGAGGATTGGCAATAGATATTAGCTCAGGGCCAGTCTCCCTCAGCAAAAAGAGGAGGATTGGCATGGATGTTAGCTCAGGGCTGATCTTCCTCACAAAAAAAAAAAAAGAAAAGAAAAAAGAAAAGTCATAGGACAATTAAATGGCCAAACCACACTTAGAACTCAGGTCTCCTGATAACCCATCCAGAGCTTGTGCTGAAGATGCTGCTCCCACAAGCTTCTCAGCCAGTGTCCCTTCAAAGTCTCCAGCCCAGGGTGAAGAGCACCACACTGGTGGGAGAGGGCTGTCAGATATGGCTGGGCAGTTCAGCTCTTTCCTTTCTAAGTGAAGAGTAGGCCCTCTCCTTCCTCCTTGTACCCCCAGGAGGCCTTCAACCATCCTGCTTTGTGTCCCAACCAGCACTGCAGGCAGCTCCCCTCTCCCTCTTCCTGTTTCCCTTGGCGGACCCGGAGGAAGAGAACCCAGGAGCCTCAGTTCCAAGCCCCACATAGTACAGACGACACTTCATGGTTCTACTGATACCTCCGCGACCCACTGCTACCCAGTCTGTCTTCTGGTGGTCCTGAAGCTTCACCATCCCCCACCCCAGCCGGGGACCCTTCTTGGAGAGGCAACTCTCAACTGCTTAGAGAGTCTGCCTCCCAACCCACCTGGACTGGTGAGATTCGCAGGGCCCTCTCTACCCGTGTCAGGTCCTCCTCATGGACTGCCACCTGCAGGCTACTCTGCAGGTGATCTCAAGTTGCCCAACACCCCAGGGCTGAACCCCTGACCTCTGACATCTAAAGAGGTTGACATAGTGGTGGAGAGAATTAGAAAGGAGCCTGGATTTTTCCAACCCAAGTGCGGGGCTCTGCTTGGAGTCTCCGGCCCTTGGAAGGTGGGAAAGGGGTTGGCAGATGGAAGGGGGAGCTGGGAAAGGGGCCCAGGGTATTTCCTACCTGTGGGGCCTCTGCCTGGGGGCTTGGGAGCTGTTTCCTTCCTCTAGCTGAGCGGCCTCACTCCCAGGCTGCCTTTAAGCCGGGCAGCCTCTAGCCCCCAGCTCTTCCTTCCCCGCCCCTCTTCCACCTTCCTCCCCCTCCCACCCCACCCCACCCCCACTTCAAGAGCCTTAGGCCACCAAAGAGCATTGTTTACTACCCTGTTGGTACAACACTTTCCCCTGGCCCTCGAGGCTCAGATTTCCCATAAAGATCTGACAGGTGGCACCTTTCAATCACAGCACGTCCCTCCCTCCCTGACCCTGGCAGCATCCGTCCTACGGTCATCTTTCTTCCCAATGTACTCGCCTGGCCCTGGCAACCCTGGAAACCATCTGCAGGCCCCTTTGGAGCATGGTCACCAGCACTCTGGCCTCCCCTGCCCTTCCAGAGCCCAGGCCAGGCCTCCTCTGCTTCCTTCATCCCCCAATTCCCCCATACTCCTTTAAATAGTCCCTTTTGCTCTTCCTCAGACAAAAGCAGCTGTTGAAGGGTGGGCTAAGGAGGGGGTGAATGGGACAGCTGCAGACTTGGGGGATGTGTCTCAGGGATCACACTGGAGAGAGATTTGGAGCGGGGAGGGGCAAAGAGAAGAGCCATGGCTCAAGTTGATGGGTCGCTGGGCTTAGAGTTCTAGAAAATACAAACCTGAGTTCTATTTTGAACTGAAGTGACTGGTACACAGTAGGCTCTGAACAAATTTTTATACTGAATTGAGATTTAGCTCTGAAAAAACAGAATAAATCTTTGCCTTCTCTATATGCCCTGTGATCTGAAAAAGGTACTACTTTTGGAGAATGTGTGCAGGGGACACCCCTACCACTGACAAAGCTTGTGACTCCTCCAACTGCCTTCCCAGGTCCCCACCACTTGAGCCATACTGGCCTCCTTCCTGCTCCTTAAATAAATTGATTCCTTTCCATACTCAGGACTGTAACCTTTTTGCTTCTGCTTATTGTGAGATGGGTTTCTTCTCATTCTTCTAGTCTCGGCTCAAATTTCATTTCCTCAGAGAGGTCTCCATGACCTTCAGTTCCTCTCCATTATTTCAGCCTGTTTTATTTTCTTCATAATATTTATTGGAATCCAAAATTCCCTTATTCATTTCCTTAGTATCTGACTCTCTCACTAGACTCTAAGCTCCATGAGAATAGGAATTTTAGCTACCATGCTCATGGCTATGTGCTCAGGGCCTAGCCAATCACCTGGTTCATATGAGGTGCTCAATAAATATATATTGAATAAATAAAATAGCTAATAGAAATATGGAATAGGAACTTGGGGCCTATGCCTGGGATGATCTGAAAGCCAGGTCTGGGTACCAATGGTTGAACAGTCCGATATTGATGGTTACCAGATGTCTCCTTCACCCATCTACAGTTTATCTGCCCAACATTGGTGAGCTTTTCCACACATCTCTCTGGCCTGCTGTTCTATCTGACCACCCCACTATCTGACCCCTTTGAATCCAGCACTCTCCTTAGAGGGCCCCCGAGCTCCCAGCCAGCTCTGCCATCCATGGCTCTGGCTTACTCTGCTGTGGAGAAGGCCCGGGTGAAGTTGTGCCGGCGCTACGTGGGGTCCAGCACAGAGTAGTCAAAGGCACTGGGGAAGAATTTGTGGATGAGGGTGCAGAAGGCCATGCCACTGCTCCAGCTTGAGGAGAAGTTCTGGATGTCCACGTGCTGTGGGCAAGTGGGGCCCAGAGCAGGCCTTGGTGAGCCTCAGGCCAGGGGGCCTGGACTTTGCCCCTCTGAGTCTCCTTCCCTCTGGGCTTTGTACTACTCAGACCCTCCCCAGCACTACTGCCCTGGGGAAAGGTCCCCTGCCCCACCCCTATGTCCCTGTTCCAGCCTCACCTCGTATTTTTTTGTCATGGCCCGGCATGAACTGAGGTGGAGAAACCAGTCAGGAGACTACTGCAGTAACCCAGCAAGATGGTGGTGGCTTGGACCACAGCATCAGCAAGGCAGGTGAGGAGAAGAGATGCGAATGGTAATAGTGGATGACAGTGATTAAGACCGTGCCAGCCTTCTTTTCTAGCTAATAGAATAACCATTCTGTTCCAGCCAATGGTGTTCTTATTCTCTCATCTCCTGCTCATCTCAGGGAAGTCCACCTAGGCTGTCTCTCATGAGTGGTCAGGGCCCATATGAGATCCTAGGTGACAACGCTCCATCCCTTCCTCTGGGGCTATGGTCTCACCCAAGAGGATAAGACTGACTCATGGTGAGTAACAAATACACAATCCCCCTCTGGGAGGTTGGGAGGCTGGGAATGGGGAGAACACAGCATAGAATGAGGGACCAGAGCTTCAGCATGGTCCTGACAGAGGTCAGCAGTTTTGGATGATGTATCTGGATTCCAAAGAGATCTTGGAAGGCTGGGGCTGTATAAACTGTCTTTTACAAGAAGAAACTTAACAGGGACAATTGGAGACTCCTACTTAAAAGGTCCTCAAATCTCCAACTGTATAAATATAGAAAGGAAAAGATACAGTCTCATAGTAGATGTTAACAATAACATCATCATCAGTAAGAACAATGATTTCCCAGGTGGTGAGGGGAGGGGAAAACATGGAGTTGCTGTTCAATGACTGTAAAGGTTCAGTTAGTCAAGACGAATAAGTTCTTGAGATCTGCTGTACAACATTGTGCCTACGGTTAACAACATTGTATTGTGCACTTAAAAGTTTGTTAAGATGGTAGATCTCATGTTAAGTGTTCTTGCCACATTAAAAAAGAGACAGTTTTGAGAAATTGGGAGAAATTGAATATATGCATTAGATTATATTAATAAATTACCATAATTTTGAAAATGGCATTGTGGAAAAAAGACTTTATCTGTTAGAAATAAAAATAGATGAGGAAAATATGGCTAAATATTAACAATTGTTAAATCCTGATGATGGGTATGTGTAAGTTCCACATACTGTTCTCTCCTCTTTTCTGTATGTTTTAAGTTAGCCCTAATAAAAGTCTAAAAATAAAAAAAAAAAGAACAATGATTTGTATTGAGCGTCTGCCATGGACTGGGTGCTTTAAGTACATTATCTTTTTTGTAATGATTTGTTAAGCTTTTTATTTTGAAATAATTATAGGTTTACAGGAAGTTGCATAAATAGCACAGAGAAGGTATTGAAGGTTAAATCTTACTTAAGATTTATCCACTGAAGGTTAAATCTTACATAACTATATGCACTATCAAAGCCAGGAAATTGACATTGGTAGAATGGTGTGTATAGTTCTATGACATTTTATCACATGCATAGATTCGTATGAACACCTCCACCATCACCACAAAGATCTCCTCTGGGCTACCCCTTTAAAGGCACACCTCCCTCCTCCCCTCACTAACTCTAACCCCGGGCAACCACTAATCTCTTCTCCATCTCTACAATTTTGTCATTTGAGAATGTTATTTAAGTGGATATACAGTACGTAATCTTTCATAACACCTTTCATAACCTTTCATTCCTCTTGTAAGAACTCGTCTCCTTTTTCCATGCAATTTCTTAATATTCCATAATATGTTGACTATATTCTCAAAAGCAAAAACCAGGGCAACATATGTCCATTAAAACATATGTACGATAATATTGAAAGCAGCATTATCATAATAGCCCCAAACTGGAAACAACCCAAAAGTCCATCAACAGGAGAATGGATAAATGAATTGTGGCTTATTCATACAATCAAACACTAGACAGCAATAAGAAAGAATGAATAACAGATATGCATAACAATATGAATGAAATCTTACAGACTGCATCGAGTTAAAGTCAGGCACGAAACAGAAAATCATGTATAATTCCATTCACATGAAGTTCAAGTGTAGGCAAACCTAATTGAAGATGATAGAAGTCAGAATAGCTGTTAACTGCAGGAGAGGGGGTGTTGACTGGGAAGGAACCTCAGATAACTTTTTAGAGTTCTAGAAGTATTTTGCATCTTGATCTGAGTGGTGGTTTTAAGAATGAATATACCTTTAAAAATTAAGCTTAAGATTCATGTATTTTACTCACTTTGCTGTATGAATGTTATACCTCAATTTTAGTGTCAAGTTACAGACTTTGACATAGATGAGCCCTTAGAGCAGAAATGAGGCCCAGTGATGAAAATCGGACTTTCTTGGGCAATTAGGAAAGCGTATGGTGACCAATCACATAAAGTGTCCAGCCTACCTTCTCCAATGGGCAGTGTACCCTTGCATCATTAATCTGCATCTTCTAAATTTCGTTTATTGGGAAATCTCTTGAAAAATCAAGGGTTGAAGCAGGTTTTTTTCTTGTGGGGGAAGTGCAGATCGAGGGATACATTGTCTTGAAAGATGAAGAGTTCACAAGCACCCTCTTTCTTTCTCACCCAGATGTACTAGGTTAGCTCTAATGGCAGCCAAAATTGCTTCTATTCATCTCTTTATGGCCCAGGGCGTCTAACAGAAGTCGAATAAAACACTGTATACACGTCTCATCTTTCTGCAAGCAGGAACTGTGCCTTGCTTATCTTTGCAACCCCAAAGAAAGCTTAGTGACCCACACACAGCTGTATTCACACAGTCCCTTGGAGCACTGGTTCTTAAACTTGGCTGCACATAGGAATCACCTGGGTCCTACTCCCAGAGATTCTGAATTAACTGGTATGAAGTGAGGCCTGGGCATCGAGATTTTTTACAGCGTCCCAGGTGACCCTAATATGCAGCACAAACTGAGAACTGCTGCTTGGGGGCGTTCCTCCTTCTCCACGCCTGATTTGTGCTCAGGCGTCAGCTCTCTGGAGGTGAGGGAGAGGTGAGGGCGAAGTTCATTGAGCTCTGTCATCCGGCCCCTTTCTACAGAACCAATAGACTCAAACCTTTCCGCGGCAACCCAGCCGACTTGACAACAGGGAGTGCGGGCGCTCTGCGCCCCGCCCAAGCCTCTATGGTGTTTTGGCGTCCCCTCTAGCATTTGCAAAGCGCCTTCGCCTTCAGTCGCGGCCGGCCGCTCTCTATGGTAGCCGATTTCCCAGCGCCGCCTCCTTGGTCCTTCATTCCGGAAGCCAGTCTGGATCAAAGAGGCGGGACTTCCCTCCCGGAAGTGACCCACGTGCTTCCGTTTTAGTCTCCCGGGGCGCCCGGTGAATTTCTAGTGTTTGGGCGAAGTTGGGGACACCGACAGTATTGTGACCGGCCACTGGCCGTGGTGAGTGACCATCAAGGTGACCTTGATGATGGCCCCGCCTTTTCAGGGGTGAGGCCCCTGGGCCGGGGCCCGGGCGCGTTAGCTTGGCGTATGATCGGATTCCCAGCGCCCCAGAGGTTCAGGCCAGCGGTTTAGAGGGTTCGGTTCCGGTCTTTCGATCTGCTCCTGGGTAGAGGTGACCTCGAGGGACTGGGCGTCAGGGCTCCGGGGCTTGATTTTCAGCCCCGCCGTTGACGTGCTGTGTGACCTTGGGCTAGGCAGTGTTCCCTTTCCGGGCCTAAGTTTCCACATCTGCGAAATGGGGTGGCTGAACTCACTGATGTCAGTGGCCCCTGCCGGTTTGATGCCTTGTGATTGCCCCGCATCCTCTAGCCTCTAGGATGGGAAAGTGAACGGGAGGGGTGGATGCTGACGGTGATGTCTGCTCCCAGGACAAGGAGACCAGAAGGAGATCTCCTCGACGGTGCAGGGCTGAGATGGATCCGCTCAGGGCCCAGCAGCTGGCGGCGGAGCTGGAGGTAGAGATGATGGCTGATATGTACAACAGGTAAAAATCTACTCTGTGCTACCTTGTCTTAGAGATTGATCCTGGGTCGCCCATTCAGAGGGCAGAGGTGGATGACTTCTGAAAAATGCTTTCCTCAATCTAGGCCCGTGCTTACCACTGCCCGCACCCACTCACCCCCACTTTCCGTGGTTGAGGATTAATGCAGCCGCAGTATGGGGTCACTAGAACGAGTTGAGCATTTAGATTGGGATGGAATTGGCGGTAAAGGAGCCGAGTGGGAAGTGAAGCTCCAGTCCAGGCTCTGGTTAGCTTCAAGAACAGTTGAGCATTTACCTGTTGACAAAGAGCCCGCAGCCCACTTAGTAGTTCATGTTTCTTAAACCCGGTCTCTACCTCAGGTGCTTGCTGAGCATTTTACACGCATTATCTTTTTTCATCTTCAAACTAATCCACTGGGTTAATTTTCCTTGTCCCATTTTAAGGTGAGGGCATCGAGGCTTCTAGAGCTTCAATGACTTTCTCAGGGTCCACAGCTGGTCAGTAGCAATGTCAGGACCAGTACCTCACTCTGACTCCAAACTAGTCCCGTAACCATTTGACAAATGAGAGAACAAATCGTAGCTCCACCAGTCACCCCCAGTATGGTCTTGGGCAAGTTACTTGGACTGTTTGACCGGTGGTTTCCCCATCTATAAAATGGAGATAATAGTACCTACCTCGTAGGGACATCATAAATATTAAATGTAAAAACGTATGACAAGCTCTTAGCATCAAGCCCAACACATAGCAAGCAGTCAACTAAGGTTTGCTATTTTTATTGGCTTAAGCTCTCTGGTAGCCTCTCTTGATTAGTTGGTTTATCTTGGAGGATATATATTGGAATAATTTTTAAATGTAGGCTGTGAGGTCACACTACCTGGGTTCAGCTCCCGGCTGTATGGGAACCTGCGGCCCTCTGTGCCTTCAGTTCCTTATCTGTCAAATGGGGGTAATGGCCGTGCCTGCCTCATAGGGTTATTATAAGGATTGCATAACAGAATCCATGTCAGCTCTTAGCATGATGCCTGGAACGTAGCTAGTACTCAACTAATGGTTCTTCTTTAATTAGTCATAAACATGGGCTCAAACAAGGTTCCTCCTTTCAAGGAACTTTCAAGATGGTCGAGGTGCAAATTGAGGATATACAATACCTTCTTGGGAGGTGGAATCCGTACAGCAGGGCAGGAATGGTGGAGAGTTCCTGGTGCGCCTCGGGATGCTGCTAACCTGACCTTGCCCTTCCTTCCCCCTAGAATGACCAGTGCCTGCCACCGGAAGTGCGTTCCTCCCCACTACAAGGAAGCAGAACTGTCCAAGGGCGAGTCTGTGTGCCTGGACCGGTGTGTCTCCAAGTACCTGGACATCCATGAGCGGATGGGCAAAAAGTTGACAGAGTTGTCGATGCAGGATGAAGAGCTGATGAAGAGGGTGCAGCAGAGCTCTGGGCCCGCGTGAGGCCCCAGACAGAATACACCCCAAGGTGCACCGTGCCCCTTCCCACTTGTCTAATAAAAATGCCCACACTGGGTGTCATCTCTGAAGACTGCCAGGCCTAGGCTCTCTCTGGAGAGTCTGCAGGAGACTGGAGTATGGTAGAGCTCTCTTCTGGTCGAAGAAGGGGTATTTGTCACACTGGAATGTGACTGTGTATGTGTGTGTGTATATATATTAAAGCAAGTTTGTTGACACCTACTGTGTGCAAAGCCGTGTGCCTGGCGCTTGGGAGTAAAGGCAGCAGACACAGCCTCTACCAGCAGAGGGAGTCTGATGTAGCGTTTAAAAGTATAGACTAGCGTGATGGCTTAGGTTAGCACCCCAGGTGGCTACTTGCTGTGTGACCCTGAACGTGTCACTGCACTGTGCTTTAGCTTTGTCATCTGTAGAATGGGGATAATTATAGGGCTCCTGTGAGGATTAAGTGAGTTAATATGTGTAAAGCATTTAGAATAGTGACTGGGGCATAGGAAGTGCTCAGTGAGTATTAATTATATATATATATGTTTAAATAACAACTTAAAATTTAGTGGAGGCAGGCAGGCATTTTCACAAATGATATAAAGGAATGATTTAGAAGAGAGGGTGAAAAGTAGATGGGATGTAAGAAGGAAGTAGCCAACCTCTTGGTTCTAAATTGCAAGACTGAAACATGTGAGGGGACCCAGCTTCTTGTGTGATGTGAGTGACCCTGCCTGGTAAGTGATCAGAGAGGGGACTGAGTGATGGCCACTGCCGTTCAGGTTCGCCTGGATCGGGACTGCGCTCCTCTTCATATGACATCCAGTCTGACCTACCTATCTGGGCTAAAGGTCCTAGTAGAAAATGGAGGCTCAGAGGGGCGGTTGCCTGTGGAGGGCACATGAGGGGAGCAATCACGTGGAGGCTGGGGCTGACTGCTGCATTTGCTATTTCGCTGGGGAGAGGCCACATCTCATTACTGTCCTGAGGAGTGCACTTGAATTGTGCAGCTTTCAGAATGTATGGATCTCTCACTCCAGGTGGGATTTTGGTTGACATCACTGCTGCTGGGATGGCAGTCCCTTCACATGGGTCTTCACGGTGGAAGGAAGTATCTGGGAGATAAACTCAGCAGGTCATTGGGGTGGAGTAAAGGAAACAGAATAGAAGCATTGAGTTTGGGGCTCAAAAGTGCAGGTTGAAGCCAGTCCGCCTGGGGTGAAATTTTCTAGCTGTCTGATCTTGAGTGAGGTTTTCACTGCCCTGTGCATCAGTTACCCCACCTATAAATTGGCAATAAAAGTACCTACCTCATTGAGTGGTTGTGAAAATTAAATGTGTTAATAGCTAAAGCCCTTAGGAAAGTGCCTAGCTCTCTCACGTTAAGTACTCAATAATGTTAGCTTTTTTTTTTTTTTATTGCTAAGTTTGGTGTGAAGAGACACCGGATAGGCCCTCAGGAAGCTTCAGAACCATCTACCTTCCTGGTTGGTGGGCAGAGCTAAGGCTTGTTTTTTAGGTACTGAAGTGCAAATTTGGGTCAACAGGTGGCGCTGTCTGCTCACAGACTCAGCCCTGCAAATGCGTATTCTCTGCCTGTTCTATGTGGGCGTTGTTCCAGGAAGAGGGGAGTGGTGAGGAAAGTAGATATTGTACCTGCCCTTGAGTTTAGTAAGGAATATCAAAAATCTTCTGATAGCACGTAGCTGGACCATCTGGAAGGGATGGTAGGAGTGGAGAGAACAGTACTTGCAAAGGCTCTGAAGTGGCAGAGTAGTGTGGAGCATTCAAGAAACAAAGCTTCAGTGTGCCTGGAGTGCTAAGCGTGAAGGAGATCATGGTGAGAGATGAGGCTTAAGGGCTGGGCAGAAGAGCCTGATGAGCTGTGTTAAGGAGTTTGGATTTTTTCCTACTAATGGCCTCAGCAAACTGTCAAAAGATGTAAACCCTGGTGGTGAAAATGACAGATCTACATTTTAGAGGCTACCTCTAGCTGCTAGCCAGGTGGATGGTGGTACATGGTGGTAGATAATGGATTAAGGGGAGACGTGCCAGGGAGCTGGTAAGAATAGCTACTGAGCCTCTACAGTGTGCTAATAAGTACGTTATTTCAGTTAATCCTAATAACAGCTCTAAGGCAGGTACGATTATTTTCATTTCATAGATGAAGAAGCTGAGACTGAAAAGTTAGTAACTTGCTGAAGGTCACACAGCAAGCAAGTGGCACAGCCAGGAGTCCAATTTACTCAGACACCAGAGCCCACTTTGAACCGCTCCTCTAGGAATGGGGGAGAATGCTCCCTAAGGAGATATATGTCAGGAATTTCATCTTTCACTCAACAATATGTATTATTGGCCTGCTACGTGCAAGGAGCTATAGAAAGTGTCCAAAGTGAATTAGCTAGGTCCCTGCCCTCAGTGAATAAGTGCCGGGGCAGGAGGGTGGGTATAGGAGAGATGGAACAAATACACGAAGGGTGTTAGAATGGATTAGGCCCTTTCTGCCATAGAGAAGAGTCAAAAACTCCTAATCCTCAGATGTGTCTTTGCTAGATTATCACAGCTTTTTTTTTTTTTAGATTTTATAATTTTATTTATTTATTTATTTTTCCCCCAAAGCCCCAGTAGATAGTTGTACGTCATAGCTGCACGTCCTTCTAGTTGCTGTATGTGGGACGCAGCCTCAGCATGGCCGGAGAAGCGGTGCGTCAGTGCGCACCCGGGATCTGAACCCAGGCCGCCAGCAGCGGAGCGCGCTCACTTAACCGCTAAGCCATGGGGCCGGCCCTAGATTATCACAGTTTTAACAGTCAGGAAATGTCTCATAAAAATCTGGACTTGGGCTTCTTTTGAAAATTTAGAAGATCTGACAAGTCAGCCTCCATTCCTGCTTGGCAGCAGTCTGCCGAAGGATGGGCAGGGGCTCAGCTGTCCACCAAACCTCCCACCACTAATATCTCCTCTTGTCATCTGCTTGACCTGTAGGCATTTGCTCTGTGCCTTCTGGGTGTTCAGATGAGCTGGACACTGTATGAGAAAACATGTAAATGTCCTGGTGTAGGCAGCCTCTAAGACGGCCCCCAATGATCTCGCCTGCTGCTATTCATCCCCTCGATATAGTCATTCGCTGCATAACGATGTTTCAGTCAATGATGGCCCACATATACGATGGTGGTCCTATAAGATTAGTACCATATAGCCTAGGGATGTAGTAGGCTATATCATCTAGGTTTGTGCAAGTACACTCTATATAGGTTTGCACAACGATGAAATCTCCTAATGACACATTTCTCGGAACGCATCCCCATCATTATGCAATGCATGACTGTAATTCCCTTCCCTCGAGAGTGCACTAGACCTAGAAACTTGCTTCTAACAAACAGAACAGAGCAAAGGTGATGGGATACCACTTCTGAGGTTAAGGTACAAGAGATTATAATGGCCATTTTGTTAGCTCTCTCTCTCTCTCTTTTGCTTGCTTACTCAGATGAAGCAAGCTTCCATCTTGCAAGCTGCCCAGAAAGAGGCCCACGTGGTAAGGAAATGAGGGCAGCCTCCAGCCAATGAAGAACTGAATCTGCCAACAACCACGTAGTGAGCTTGAAAGCAGATCCTTCTCGAGCTGAGCCTTCAGATGACCACAGCCCTGGCCGACACTTTGCAGTGAGAGACCCTGAAGCAGAGGACCCATCTAAGCTGCACCCTGACTCCTGACTTAGAGAAACTGAGATAATAAGTGTCGTTTTAAGCCATGACATTTGGGGGTAATTTGTTACGTAGCAATAGATAATCAATACATGTGCAATTCTCACAACTGTCAGAATTGTCTGAGGCCATGTTTGGTCATTTCTACACCTATACATAGAACGGACCAGGCACCATTCCAGGCATTTGGGATACATCAGTGAACGAAGTAGATAAAGATCCTTGTCCCCTTGGAACTTACATTCCAGTGGGGATGGTTTTACGTAGTAGAAGTCAGGATTGGCAGTGCTGTTTTGAAGGAAAGGGCTCCTTCACTTCCTGCGGAGGGGTTCTTTACCTCTTCCAGGTCTTAGACCCCTTTGAAACTCCAAGAAAAGCCACAGACTGGTTCTTCAGAAAAATGTGCATGCACATAGAATTTTGCATGCAATCTTAGGGATTTTCATAAGAATTCTTGTGGTCTGACCTGAGGGGAGTCTTGTGACGAGCATTGTTTTAGGTGCTGGGGCAAAGAGAAACAAGATAGAAACTCTAATAGGGGAGACAGATATTAAGATCAGTCACTTTCACAGTTGTGATAAGTGCTGCAAGAGAGGATCAGGGGGCCGGCTCCGTGGCTTGGCAGTTAAGTGCGCGCGCTCTGATGCTGGCGGCCCGGGTTCGGATGCCGGGCGTGCCCCGAGGCACCACTTCTCCGTCCAGCGCGAGGCCGAGTCCCACGTACAGCCACTAGAAGGATGTGAACCTATGACATACAACTATCTACTGGGGCTTTGGGGGGAAAAAAATGAATAAAAAAAAAAAAAAAAAGAGAGGATCAGGGGGCCGTGGGGCTATATAAAGGAATGTGTCCCCAAGTCTCGGTGCTCAGAGAAGTCTGTCCCCTGGAAAGGGATAGGTGAGTGAGATTTGAAGGATGGGTAGGAATTTGCCAGGCGGGGGGATGATGGGTGGCAGGTTCTGTGTTAAGTGGTGGGAAGACAGTGGTGAGGAAGGCAGGCACAGATCCCCGCCCTCTGGCCCATACAGTCCATCAGAGGAAACAGACACATCATGATGGGTTTTATCAAAGGGAAATTCAGATGTTACATAGATCACATAGCAAAGGGATTTATTGCTGGAGTCAAGCAAAGAGCCTTACCCAAGGAAGTGACCATTAAGTCAAACTCTGAATGATTAGATAGGCCAGGGCAGGGGAATGTTCCAGACCTGGGAGGAACTTGAGGTGGGAGAGACCATGGGGTATTAATGGTCGAGAAGAGGTCATCATGGCAACAGCTCAGATAGGAGGGAGGTCAGAAGGGACGCTGGGGCAGCAGGTGGGGCCTGGACAGACTCTGTTGGGAGTTTGTACATTTCCCAAACAGTCATGGGAAGCTTTCATGGGGAGTGATCGTGTCTGTGTTTCCACTAGATCATTCTGACTGGATGGTGGGGTCATGTGCACGGCTGGACTCAGAAAGGCCATGTTGAAAGGGTTGCAGGAGACCAGTGGGCGCTTATGATGACCCAGGCTTGGGGGACAGCAGTGGACGGAGATGAGAGGTCTTTAAAGGTAGGGACCACAGGCTCGCTGGTAGGTTGGATGTGGAAGGTGAGACTGGGAGCAAAGTCTGGGATAATTCCAGTTTTGTGGCTGAAGCAACTGGGTAGAGGGTGGTGCTTTTATGGACACGGGCAACAATGGAAGAGGAGTAAGTTAGGGAGGAGGAAGGTCATTTTAAGTCATTATTGAGCACTTCTATTATCTTAGA
Source organism: Ceratotherium simum simum (assembly GCF_057802395.1). Lineage (NCBI taxonomy): Eukaryota > Metazoa > Chordata > Mammalia > Perissodactyla > Rhinocerotidae > Ceratotherium > Ceratotherium simum. The sequence goes on from NC_141933.1 coordinate 16,495,837, forward strand.
AGATCGCACACAAGTGGATCTTTCCAGTTGCAACCTCATACCATAGTCCCCCCATTCTATGTGCTTCCTTCACCCTGTTTACCTCCCAAAATGTCTCAGGCATCCTCCTGCTGTAGGACCTCTGCATGCGCTGTGTCCTCCTCTTGGGGGCTGACAAACCCTACTGATTCAGACATGGAAAGCTACCTTCAGATCGTAGTGACGCAGCACCCTTAAGGACTCCTCCTTGACCTACAGGCTAGATCAAACCCCTCTTCTCAGTTATATGTTCTTATAGAACCATACCTCTCTCCTCCGTGGCACTTCCTTTAGATGTGATTACACTTCATACGTGATTATTTCATTCATCAATGTCTTTCTCCCCCTGGACTTTGTGTTCTCTGAGGAAACAGTCTGTAGCTTATTCACCATCAAATCCCTAGTGCCTGACAGATGCAAACTTTTTTTTAATTCAGATACAATTCTCATATCATAAAATTTAGTCTTTTAAAGTGTACACTTCAGTGGATCATAGTATATTCACAAAGTTGTACAACCATCACCACTATCTAATTGCCCAACATTTTCATCACCCTAAGAAGAAACCCCATACACATTAGCAATCATTTCCCATTTCTCCCCTCCAGTTCCTGGCAACCACTAATCAGCATCTGTCTCAATGGATCTGCCTATTCTGGGCATTTCATATAAGTGCACTCATACAATATTTAGCCTTTTGTGCCTGGTTTCTTTCACTTAGCATGTTTTCAAGGTTTATCCATGTTGTAGCATATATCGGTGTTTCATTTTTGTGTGTGTGTGTGTGACGAAGATTAGCCCTGAGCTAACATCTGTTGCCAATCCTCCTCTTTTTTGCTGAGGAAGATTGTCCCTGGGCTGACATCCATGCCCATCTTCCTCTACTTTATATGGGATGCCACCACAGCATGGCTTGACAAGTGGTGCATTGGTCCGCGCCAGGGATCTGAACCTGCGAACCCTGAGCTGCCCAAGCGGAGCACGGGAACTTAACAGCTATGCCACCGGGCTGGCCCCCTCATTTTTTTTTTTTAACGACTAAATAGCATTATATTGTATGTCAGTATATACACATTTTGTTTATCTATGAGTTGATGGACAACTGGGTTGTTTGCACTTTTGGGCTATTATGAATAACGCTACTATGAACATTTGTGGCCAAGTTTTTGTGTCGATGTATGTTTTCAATTCTCTTTGGTATATGGCTAGCAATAGAATTGCTGGGTCATATGGTAACTCTATGTTTAACTATTTGAGGAACTGCCAAACTGTTTTCCATAGTGGCTGCAACATTTTATCTACATTCCTCATACAAAGGTTTATAATAACTATTTGTTAGGCTGAATAAATAATTTCTTTCCTTTCCTCCCTCCCTCCCTTCTTTCCCTGCCTCCCTCCCTCCTTCTCTCCCTTCTTTATGGAGCTGACACTGTTATAATAATTTCTAACATAGTGAGCTGGATACTATTATTTCCAGCACTTAACAGACTAGAAGTGTGAGGCTCAGGAGCACAAGTGCCTTGGACAAAATCACATGATTAATCAGCTGTAGAGCCAGGATCAGACCAGCCCTAGTGACTCCTCAGCTGGAACCTCTGTCCAGTCAGCTGTGAAGCATGCTCCAGCCAGGAGCCTGCAGGAGAGCCAATGTGATAACACTGTTCTATGCAAGCTATGGGTGGTGTTGGGGAACAGAGCTTAGGAAGGGATAACTTTTTGGGCCAGGGGAAGGGATTGATAAATCCTATTGATTCTGATCTGGAAGAGTGTCTTAACTCTCTTCCATTCTCTCCTCTAGTTTTTTTTTAAATGTTTTTATCTGACCTATATCAGTGGCCTCCTAGCTGTTTTAAATTCTGGGGCTAGCCTGGTGGCGCAAGCGGTTAAGTGCGCACGCTCCGCTGTGGCGGCCCGGGGTTCGCCGGTTCGGATCCCGGGTGCGCACCGACGCCCGGCTTGGCAAGCTATCCTGTGGCAGCGTCCCATATAAAGTGGAGGAAGATGGGCATGGAGGTTAGCCCAGGGCCAGTCTTCCTTAGCAAAAAGAGGAGGATTGGCAGATGTTAGCTCAGGGCCGATCTTCCTCACAAAAAACAAAAACAAACAAAAAAATAGTCTCTATTCTTTCCAATATATCCTCCTCCATTCATTAAACACACAAACTCAACCATAGCTATCCCCTTCCTTAAAAACAAACAAAACCAAAAGAAAACAAAATCCAGAAATTCCTGTCACCTATCACATTAGAAGTCCTTGGCCTCGCAGAGGTCATTCCAAACTGACCCCAGCCTACCTTTTCAGCTCCATTTCCCACCGCTCCCTTTCATTCATTCAATGAGTGTTAACCATGGGCTTGTTACAAGCCAGGTCCTGTGATAGGTAGCTGGCATACAAATCCCTTATAATGTGGTTCCTGCCCCCAAGAGATTTATATCTCATGGGGAGGAGGGCGAGCAAACCAAACTGATGATTCTAGATCAGTGTGAGGGCTTCATAGACATTAGAATAGTATTTTGGGGGAGACGTGGGCAGGACCCCTAAGCCAGCCTAGATCAGACAGCTTCTAGAAAGAGGTAAAACTTGAGCTGAGTTGTGAAGGGTGAGTACACGAGCAATGAAGTGAATCTGTCATTCCCACAAGAAGGTACAGCAGGGGCAAGGGCAAGGAGATGTGAAACGGGCTGGCTTCACACTTCATTCCACAGGTGCTTACTGAGTGAGTCTGAGGTGCCAGGTGCTGTTCTAGGTGCTGAGGACATAGCAGTGAACACAGCAGACCAGGCCCTTACTCTCATGGAGTTGATGGTTCTCCAGGGGAAGACGTGGAAATGTGGGTTGAGGATGAAGAAGGGCAACCATTACAGCCGTGGGGGTCCGTGGACCCCTAGAGCCATGTGGAGGGGGTCCACCAAAACCCTGAAATTTGAATGCAAATGTGTGTGCTCGTGTTCACATACGCATTTTCACAGGGAGTGGACTCATAACATTTTACTGTATTCTCAAAAGGATCCATGGCTGTCTTGGGTTAGAATCCTCATTCGAGGGCCCCTGTGCTAAGCTAAGGAGTTTGACCTGGATCTGGAAGTTCTGGGAGCCAGTAATGAATTTTAAGTGAAACCATCAGAGCTTGACCATGCTCCTGCCAGAGAGAACTCCTGGTCCCTCTTCCTCCGCCAAGCCTTTGTTCTCGCTGTTCCTCCCAGCCTGGAGGAATGAAAGGGGCCACACTTAAAAGCCGGACGGATCTGACTTTGCATCCTGCCTCTACCCACCATCTTCCAGCTGCCAGCAGCCAGTCTTCTCCCTCTGTGAAAAGCTGTGAGGTTTCAATGAGACCATGATGTTTTTTTTTTTTTAATTATTTATTTTTTTTCCCCCAAAGCCCCAGTAGATAGTTGTATGTCATAGTTGCACAGCCTTCTAGTTGCTGTATGTGGGACGCGGCCTCAGCATGGCCGGAGAAGCGGTGCGTCGGTGCGCACCCGGGGTCTGAACGCAGGCCACCAGCGCGCACTTAACCGCTAAGCCATGGGGCTGGCCCAGAGAGACCATGATGTTTTGAGGATTTAATGATGACTTTTGTTTGGAAAGTGCCCAGCATACGGTAGCCACTCAGCAAATGTGAGTTCCTCTCTTGGCTTGGTGGCTCAGCTCATCAGAGCACCCCTCTTGTCTGAAGTCTTCTTGGAACCCCCTGGGCGGTTGCTCACATTCCCATGGAGCTTTGTGGGTATCACCAATAATGTTCTCAGCATACTCTCTGTATTCAACTCACATCTGTATTTATTTCTTTTGTCATCGTCATCTCATTAATCCACACCACAGTCCAAGTCGTGACACCTCCCCTCCATTCTACAGATGAAGAAACTGAGGCTCAGGGAGGTTGAGAGATTTACCAGGAATCAGTAAGTGTCTGGAAGCATCCCATCACGCCTTCTGAAATAATGACAGCAGCAAGAACAATTAACATTTATTATGCTTACTATATGCCAAGCACAGTGCTGAGCATTTTACCTGCATCATATCCCCCAAATCGACCCCCCACCTTCCCGCAGGTAGGCAGGTACTACTGTTATCTGCATTTACAGAGGAGGAAACCGAGGCTCTGAGAGGTTAAGCAACTTGCCCAAGGTAACCCAGGCGAGTCAGTTTCAAAGTCGAGACTCAGACCTCCATCTGACTAATGCCAAAGAAACTCCTGTCATTCTGCCTCTCGGAAAACACTACTCTCAACTGCACAGTTCAAGACCCCACCCAAGCCTGCCCTGCATCGCGGTCTGTGCGCTCCAGCCGAGTCGCTCTTTGTTTTGGCCAAGGATACAAAGGGAGCTGCCTGATCCGTCTGGCAGCCCGAGGGAAGAGGGTGGGAGGAGAGGGTGGAAACTTGAGGTGCTGGGGCGTGTGCTGGAGGAGAGTACCTGGGGACCAGAGGGCTAGTCACGTGCGCGTGAAACTCGACCTAGGAGGAGGGGAAGTGAAGGGAATCCCCCTACCTCGGGGCGCAGCCTGGGAGGGGTGTAAACACAACTATTAACTCCGTAGACTCACTTCTTCCATGCCCTGCTTTGCAGATCGGTGGCGCCCGGCGGGTTCCCAGCTCCCCGAGTCTTCCGAGGGGACAGAGGAGGCGAGAACACGAGGCTGTCGGGCTGAACCTCCGAGGCCGCGGGGACCCGGTGTGCAGACAAGAGCGGAGCGCCCGTGTCGTTCAGAGCTGGTCCCCTGGACGCCAGACGCCGAGAGTGTGGACGCGCCACGAAGGCGCTGCGCTCCCCGAGGCATCCGCGCCTGTAGGAGGCCCGTGTGCTCCCGACCAGAGGTGAGCAGCGGGTGGGGGAAGGGGGTCCCTGGCTGGGCGTCCGCGGAGAGCCACCCAGGCCGGCTCCCACCGACACTCCCAGGCTCCTCAAGGAAAACCCGTTACCTGAGCCGGTGGGTCCCGCGGCGCATTGTCCCGTCTCTTCAAGCGCGTCCCTCCCTCCCCTTTATTCTGGTCCGACCGACTCCCCTTTTCCTCTCGGACCCCCTTTTGCTGCACTTCCTCCGTTTAGAACAACACTCTTGCCGGAGTTCGAACGGACCTGCGGGAGCGCCTGAATCTAAAGCCCCATTTCACAGATGAAGGTACTGAGGATTCCCCCCACCCGCGCCACCGGGAGAAGCGACTCGTGCTTTCCTCTTCTCCCCCCCTCTTGCCCTTCGCTGCCCCCCTGCTCTCAGCTTTCCTGGGTCTCACCCCTACTGAGCTCCCCGCCCCCGCGCCGCCCACGTTCTGTCTCCTCCCGCGCTGGCGGCCGCGGCGAGGGGGAGCTCGGGCTCCTTTCCTCCCTTTGGTAAACACACCCGCCAGCCCGCCCATCCGCCGACACTGCCCTTATAAAGTCAGTGGCCGCCGGACTTCCTGCTGGAGCCCGAGCCCCCTCCCCTGGCCGGAGAAGGCGGGCGGGCTCCGAGGCGCGCAGCGTGGTGCCCCGCGCCCTACCGAGTGAGTGAGGGGCGCACGGGGTGTCGGGGGCGCCGGAGGGCCCGCCCTGGGTCTCCTTCCACGTGGCAGCTGTTGGCTTGGACCGAGAGTCTGTAGAGACATGGGTCGCCTGGTGCAGAAATGGAGAGGGCTTGCTGTCGCCCTGCCTCAGAGGAGAGGAGTGGTCTCATAGGGGCAACAGGAAGGAACGGGTCTTAGGCTAGCCTCAGACTTCCCCTTCCTCCTCCTGCTTGTTTCTGGGGGTCCTTCCTGGCGCGGGAAGCGGGGTACAGCCCAGCGGTGGCTTCAGAGCGCGCTCTGTCCGTTGCTGACCTTCGGGGACTTGGGGTTGGGCCCCCGGGAGTGGGGCTCTGCGCGCCCTGGCCTGGGTGGAAGAGCCGGCAGCGCTCCAGGAAGCTGTTGCGCGCAGACAGGACCTTCCTTATCTCTGATAGTGGCCCGGGGCGGAAGCCCAGCGCCACGTGCGCCCCTGGCACTGCCAGTGCGCCCAGAGCCCGGTTGGCAGCACCCGCCGGGAAGCCCGGGGCTCTATGGGGCCTCCATGAAGGCCTCTTCGCGGGCTAGCTCGAGGGGTCTCAGGAGCCACCATGATGCAGGACCCTTTCCAAGGGCTGCTGGGGACCCTACGCTCTGTTCCTGTGCAGGCTCGTGGCCACCATGGCCCCCACGCTGCAGCAGGCGTACCGGAGGCGCTGGTGGATGGCCTGCACGGCAGTGCTGGAGAACCTCTTCTTCTCTGCCGTGCTCCTGGGCTGGGGCTCCCTGCTGATCATGCTCAAGAATGAAGGCTTCTATTCTAGCATGTGCTCAGGTATGCCGGAGAAGGGACAAGTCAGGCTGGGGGAGGGGCAGCAGAGGGGGAGACTGGAAGCCGGAGGAAGACAGATGGCCTGGTAGACAGAAAGCAGGGCTGCTTAAGACAGCACTGGGCAGGGAGTTGGACAGCCCGGTTTCTTGACCTTTTCAAACTTCCTCTAGAGAATGGGTGGCATTCTGCCCTCCCTACCTCGTTTATCTAATCCACTCTTCACTGAATGCCAGGTATCCTGCTGGGCATCCAGATCCTGGGACTGACCAGCAGGGTCCTAAGCCTTTGGCAGCCTCAGGTCTAGAGCAAGATGGAGGCTCCTGGAAGAAATGCTGCACCTAGCTGGGTGAGGGATTTCTTAATAGGGCTATTGTAAGGCTAGATAAGGCAAAGGAGAGCCTACAACAGAGATTTGAATATCAAGGACCCGCACTCCTCCTTTTTCCGGACCTTTGAGCACCCCCGTCTTCAAATCACCCCTTTGCACAAAATGAATAACCTTTCCTCTAGGCCAGGCATTGTGGAGGGTCTCTGTCTTCCATTTCAGTCACCTTGGCTTTGTGTGAGTGCCCCCAAATGCAGGAGCCAGAATTCTAACATTGCTGAATAATACTTTTTTGTATGGATCTACACATTTTGTTTATCCATTCATCAGTTGGTGGACATTTGAGTTGTTTCCACTTTTTGGCTATTATGAGTAGTGCTCTTGTGAACATTCATGTATAAGTTTTCCTGTGAACATATGATTTCCTTCCTCTTAGGTATATACCTAGAAGTGGATTTGTTGGGCCATAAGGGTAACTCTGTGTTCCTCATTTTGAGGAACTGCTGGACTGTTTTCCAGAGAGGCTTCACCATTTTTACATTCCCACCAACAGAGTATGAGGGTTCCAATTTTTCCACATCCTCACCAACACTTGTTAATGCTCATCTTTTTTTATTATAGCTGTTCTAGTGGATGTAAAGTGTTATTTTTTTCTTGGTTTTGATTTGCATTTCCCTAATGGCTAATGATGGTGAGCATCTTTTCATGTGCTGTCGGCCATTGGTATATCTTCTTGGCAGAAATGTCTCTTCAAATCCTTTGTCCATTTTTTACATTGGGTTGTTTGTCTTTTTATTATTGAGTTGTAAAAGTTCTTTATATTCTAGATACGAGTCCCTTATCAGATACATGATTTCAAGATTTTTCTCCCGTTGTGGGCTGTCTTTTCACATTCTTCAAGGTGTCTTTGGAGCACAAAAGTTTTTAACATTGATGAAGTCCAATTATCTATTTTTTTCTTTTGCTATTTGTGTTTTAGTGTCATGTTTAAGATACCATTGCCTAATTTAAGGTTGTGAAGGGCTACGCCTAGGTTTTCTTCTAAGAGTTTTGTAGTTTTAGCTCTTACATTTAGATCTTTGATCCATTTAGAGTTAATTTTTGTGTATGGTGTGAGGTATTCACCTGGTGTTTCGAGTGGCGGTGAAGTGAGTGTGTGTCTGAGCCTGGGTGTTTGGGATGACTAGAGGTGACAGAGTGAACCCGCCTGCTTTTCTCAGAGCTATTTGTCCACATGTGGAAATCAGGCACAACATGTGTCTCTTCTCCCACCTCTCTCTCATTCAAGGGACTCCAGCCTAAATGCTTGAGACCTTAGGCTGATTGCAGGTGTCTGCTTCATCATGCTGCCCTGTCAAAAGCTCTTACTTGCTGCTTCTTGAAGCCTCGTTCATTGTGGTCTCAGCCTCCCTCTGCAGGATCCCAAGAACACGGAGTCAGACCAGGAATCTGTTTCCCCTAGTGTGTGGAAACCAACAGGCAGCATGGCTTCCAACTCTGCGATGTGCTGCTTGGCCGATTTGAGCCAGTTACTTAACTTTCGTAATATTTCAGTTATCTTGTATGTGAAACAGGACCAATAATCCTTACCTCAGGAGGCTGTTGTGAACATGAAATGAGAGCAAGCATGCAAAATTCAGACTGCAGGTGGGGGTGGTTATTATATCCTGGACCCAGCTTTGCCATCATTTGCTGTGTGACCTTAGGCAAGTCACCTGTCCTCTCTGGATCTCTGCTTCCAAGTTTGTGAAATGGAGTGGACAGCCCTCATCCTCTTTGCTGCAGAGCAATGATGTGAGGACGAAATGATGTCATTTAACAAATGTGGAGCTCATTATTGAGGTGTTCGTTAATGTCGGCTCTGGGGTTCCCTGGCCACACCCTCTGTCTTCTCAGTGCTCTCTGCTCTCTCTCGAGGTATGCCCTGGGGTGGGTGGTTGACCCACCTGTAGGGGTGTCACAGCTAAAGAGGGCTCTGTTACTTAGAATTTAGGCAGGGACAATTCAGTTATCACACTCTATTGTATATCCAGCATAAGTGCCAAAATATTAAAGCAATGACTAAAGTTCATTAAGCATTTACTATTTGCTAGTTAGATCCTCAGTCTTCATAACAAATCTGTGTTGTAGGTATTATAATAACCCCATTTTATAGAAGAGAAAGCTGAAGCTCAGAGATGCTCAGTAACTTGCTCAACTTGCTCGTGTCTATAAAAGTGGGGTGGTTGGATTTCAGAGACCTCTTCTGTTGTAATTGACATTGTGTGCCCAAGGTCACGCAAGTAGTAAGTAAGGAGCAGAGTGAGGATTCAACCTCAGATCTGACTCCAGAACCTTTCTCCTAGGCCTCGTGGGAATGATGTAGCTATCTCTCACCTCCTTCAGCTTAGAGTTCTCCTGGGAGAGTCCAGCTGTAGACAGCCTAGAAGCCCAATCCTACAGGTGTTTTGGTGAATGTCAGCTGCAGGAAAGTGAAGCATCAGGGAGTGAGGGAGGGCTCGCTGACCTGGGAGACAAAGAAAATGGGATCATTTTGTGAGTGTGTGCACGGCAATCCCAGAGCCAGCCTCCCGGGTGGTTGCAACCACTCTCCCATTTCACAGATGGGGTCACAGAGCTTCAGAGTTCAGCAGCACAGCCAGTGGAGCCAGGATTTGAAGGTGCTGGGATGCTTACCCATGATCCTGTTTTCCACTGCTTCCCAGACCTAGTCATTTGTAGTTCACTTTTGTGATTTTACCATTTCTGTGTGTCAGAGGTACTATTATTTACTTAAGACTTCCTTTTAAGTCAACCCACTTTAAAAACAAATTAGGGTCATTTTAAAGTGTAATATCCTTGGAATCTTGAGTTTGATGTTATTTACACACATGCACACACATCATGCATAATATACGTTTCTAATACATACATATATGTGTATATATATATACATGTTTCTAATATATACATACATATGTTTCTAATACATACATATATATATGTATATGTGTGTGTATATATATATGTTTCTGATACACATTCAAATAAATAACAACTATGAAACATCAAAAACCATTCGAGGGGGGCCGGCATGGTGGCGTAGCATTTAGCTTTAGTGGCCCCGGGGTTTGCTGGTTTGGATCCTGGGCGTGGACATACTCACCGCTCTTCAAGCCATGCTGATGCAGCGTCCCACATGGAAGAACTAGGAGGACCTCCAACTAGGATATACAACTCTGTACTGGGGCTTTGGGGAGAAAAAAGAAAAAGAGGAAGATTGGCAACAGGTGTTAGCTGAGGGTCAGTCTTCCTCAAAACAAAAACAAAAACAAAAACAAAAACAAAAACCGTTCCATGTACCTCCTAAACCCATCTTGAGTGCCCCACTTACTATGCATACCACATTTTGGGAAACACTGTTTTTCCTGGCTTCTAAGCCCAATTCTATCACTGACTTACTGAACACATTTTCCCTGTCCCACCCCATCCCTCACTTTACGTGTTTATAAAAGTGGGGCGGTTGGATTTCAGAGACCTCTTCTGTTGTAATTGACATGTATAGAGGTCTAAGAGGTCTTTGCATCTTGGGCTGGCTTCCCTTGGATCAGAAGACTGGCTTTATTCAACCCCTCAGAGTGATCAGGCCTCTAGAACTAGCTCATATTAGTCAAACTCACAAGAGGTGATCAATAAACCAGAGACACGAACGCATTAATTGGCCTTGAGTTATTTGTAATTCACTGGGCTGCAATTCTCTGCCGGTGGAAGAACACATTTCCTGCCAGCACTGGCACAGGCTTGGGAAACTTACTAAACTGCCCTGTTCAGGACAGAGAAGCCCTGTGGTGCAAAGGAAAAGTGTTGGCTTTGGAGATTGTGTTGAGTTTGAATCTGAGAATGCCTGTGCGACGCTGTGTGACTGTGAGTTGCTTTGCTGCTCAGAGCCTTGTTGTCGATTATATGGGGATCATTATGCTCACTTTTTAGGGTTATTGTGAGGCTTAAATGAGATACTGTGTGAAAAAGCCTGGCACAAAGTAGGTGTTAATTAATTGAGAGCTAGTGGGATGGTTCGTGAGTGGAAGTGTCATTTGACTGTGAACGACTTAGGAGTAGGGACAGTGTCTAATTCAGGGGCTGCAAACTCAAATGCCAACAGGGGCCAGGCAAGTGGTAATAATTGGGCAAAGCAGGGCAGGGGTAACATGGCAAATGTCTGGGAGCTAAAAGACAAGTGAGAACTTAGGTGATCTAGAGAGGGCGAGTCCTGGCAAAAAGATGTGGCCCCCACTCAGCTCCAGCAATGACCAGATCTGACTTCTTAAAGAGAAGCCAGATTTTTATGTGATGACTCCTAATTTTCAACTGGCACCTGACTAAAATTTGCAAGCCAAGCAAAACATATGTGTGGGGCATTGCTGTCACCTGTTTGCAGCCTCTGGCCTAGAATTTGCATTTCTCCCTGTCCCAACACAGTGCCTGTCATATGGAGATGTCCAATAAGTGCGTGTGGATTGAATAAACGGGTGCAGACAAACCTGGTGGAGAAATGAACAGTGATCATAAAGATCACTAAATTATGGGGCTGGCTTGAACCCCAGAGACTGTATGGTCCAAACCCCTAACTGCTTCTTCCAGGTGCCTGAGCACTCTCCCCAGCTTTCCTGGCAGCTGGCACTTACCAATGGGAATGTCTCCATTGCCCAAGGCACTTCCTCCCATGTTTGGCCAGCACTCAGGATGTGAAAATTCTTCCTTCTGTTCTTCCTTATGTTAACACACAGATCACTTCACCCTGCTGCCACCTGCCTGCGTGCCTTTCAGATATCTGAAGTCACAGGTCATTGTCACCATCGAGGGCAGATGCTTCCCTTCTTCCAGCCTTTAGGCTCTATCACATCCTCCTGTTTTGCTCTCTTCACAGCACCTGTCAATCAGTGTCCATTTGTTTTCTTGTTTATCATCTAATACAAACCCTGTGAGAGCTGAGAGCTTCCTTTCTTATTCGTTGTGGGATCTCCAGCACTTAGAGAAGAGGCTCACCACATTGTGACCCTCCAGGGGGACCATCATCTACTCCTTTATCAGCTATTTCAGCAGCATCTTCTCAGGGCCAGGCCCTGTGCAAAGCTCTTCGCTCACATTCTCCAACTGAATCTCTTAAGGAGCCTGTGGGTTGGGCAGTCTCTGCTGCCTTTTATAGGCAAGGGGCCTGAGGTTCAAAGAGAGGTTGCTTGTCCAAGCTTGCACACCTAGTAAGGATGGTGGTGGGAATTCAGACCCTGGGCTGTCTGCCTTCCAGGTACACCCTGAGTTTGCCCTTGGCAATGATGCCTAAGTAACAAATAGGGGGCAGGGGAGCAGCCACTCATGACTCACTGAGCACTGAGTGAAGTGGAATCACCCTCCTTCCTCCACCACTAGCCTTTTCTTTAACTTGTCACCACTCCAAGTTGGCAGTTTTCCTTGAGGATAAGTCCTCCAGGTGAACTTCTAAAGGGTACTGGAGGGCAGTGCCGTGGTCCTGATTCAGTTTCATCATCTGGAGAATGGGGATACCTTATGAGCTGACTCACTGGGCTGTCGTGAGTTAATGCAGTGACTGTTGAGAATAGTGCCTAGAATGTAGTTAAGTGCTCAATAAATATTATCGAATATCATTAATGGGAAAAGCTTCCTCTAAGTTTTAAGTGAGTCCTCATTACATCACTTGAGCATCACTTGCTGATTTTGTCCACAGATTCGAGAGTGCTTCCTTTTGGGCGTCTACAATCCCCTAAGCTTGGACATTGAGTGTGAAGGGGAGGAAGACTATCCTCTACCCACTCTGGGTGCTTTCGGGCTGGGCTACAAATTAAATTGACATGAGACCAAATAGCAGGAGAAAATCAAACAAAGCTTTATAACATGTATACATGAGAGAGACCCACTGGGTAACTGAGTATCTCAACAAGATGGTGGAGGTTCTCACCTTAATACTACCTTCAGCTAAAGAGAAAGGAGGATGTTGGGGGTGGTGGAGTCAGCTATGGGAGATTACCAGAAAGCACAGTAAACAAGAGTATGCAGATTTAAGTCCTCACCTTCTGCACTGATAAGAGTTTCTAGAGATAAGGTCATCCCCCCTTCTTCCTGGTACAGAGAGGGAGATACCTTTACAAATGGAGATTTCCCTTATAAATGTAAATGTCTCTTACAAAGGGTAAGTTCTACTTTTCAGAGCTTCTTTCCCTTCTGCAGTTTCTTAAAAGTAACCAGCCCAAAATAATCCTCATGCCAGAGACACATTTTGGGGTGGCCAATTCTGATCTCCCACAGTCCCGCCTTTGAAACTAAGAAGTTTCACAGTCCTTTTGAAACTTAAAGAAGTTTCATAGTCCAGAAGCTGAGTTGGTAGATTGTTCCATCTCACTGAACACATTTCTTAGTCCTGATAACACATCAGTCCAGTTAAGTTCATTTTAGAAGGCAGTGATGCAGGTGGGCTCCCAAAGTTAGGCCTATATTGTGGAAGCAAGCAATCAGGTATTTAATAAGAAGCATTTTTATGGAAACAAAAGAAAAACAAGGTTAATGGTTGGAGCAAATTATAAACCAGGTTCTGAGTTCAGAGGATAGCCAGTCAAGAAGATTTCTAGATGTCAGCTCCAAAGCATCTTTTGCAGCTTAAAATGTCTCTGATGATGTCATCAGTTAATCTCTCTGAAGTTTATATCAAGTCCTCCAGCTTCAGTTTGCAAGGCTTCAGCAAAAAGGGCGAGTTCAGTTCTCAGTGATTCCAAATGAAAATTATGGAAAAAATCAAAAACGTTAGTTTGGAGATTTGTAGCCAGATATTTCAGGAGACTAGAAGAAGTCAGGATCCACTCCAGTCAACAGATATAAAACAAAAACCTCCAAGACAATTAACAAAACTAGGATTTTTTTTTTTTTTTTGTGAGGAAGATCAGCCCTGAGCCAACATCCATGCTAATCCTCCACTTTTTGCTGAGGAAGACAGGCTCTGAGCTAACATCTGTTGCCAATCCTCCTCCTTTTTTCCCCCAAGCCCCAGTAGATAGTTGTATGTCATAGGTCCACATCCTTCTAGTTGCTGTATGTGGGACGCGGCCTCAGCATGGCCGGAAAAGCGGTGTGTCGGTGCGCACCCGGGATCCGTACCGGGGGTCCCAACCCCGGCCGCCAGTAGCGGAGTGTGCGCACTTAACTGCTAAGCCCTGGGGCCGGCCCAAAACTAGGATCTAATATCCACAATTGTGTACTATAGTTTTTACTTAAATATAATTTTTCTCTCTAAAATTATCCTCATTCTTTGTAAAAAATAGCCAAATTAAGACTAACTGGTTTGCAAGTTAAGTCTAGTTTCAATATATTTGGCTCAGTTATTTACATAAGTACAGCAAGAATAGCAATTGATCATATAGGCTCTTTTAAATGTGCTTTGCTGGAACTTTTTATAAGAAATCTCGGATTGAACTTCAAAGGCCTCTCGAGACCAGGAACACCAAGCCAAGGATTTTGTCATCAGACTTTGCCTGCAACACCTACAGATTTGGGTGAATTCCTCTCTTCTTGAGGTCCCCCAAAATATTGGGGTTCTTTATACTTGCCAGATAAGTGACATTCCTTACTTATCCAGTAAGTGCTGCTTGGAACGCTGAACATACCAGGCCAATATTTTCATGTGGCTTGATTCCATAAAGTCCAATCTTTGTCTCTCAAAAGCTGTCTTGTCATATCTGAGTTTGTATGTTTTTCTCAGATATAATATTCCAATCAAAGCCTTGGTAATATAAACAGTGTTTCCAGTTGTGTCCCGTTATAAGGAGAACAGATTCTTATTTAACTTATGCAAATAACTATATTGCCATGAAATAAGATCGTTTACTTACTAAGAGTTTCCAAATTCTGGAGGGATCAGGTAGAGAGAAAAAGATAAATATTTCAATTCTGCTTACAAAACTATAATTTACCAAATTTCTGTAAGTCATAGTTAGCTTAAGAGAAGAGAAAAAGTTTTCCTTAAATCTGAAAACAAAGCGTTAAAAAAATCAGCAATATTTCAAATGAAAAAAATCATAAAATTTATAATCATCCTCATCAGTTCATTCAGTCCTGTGTAACCGATTCTTCTTCTTCTTTTTTTTTTTTTGTGAGGAAGATCAGCCCTGAACTAACATCTGCCAATCCTCCTCTTTTTTTGCTGAGGAAGACGGGCCCTGGGCTAACATCCACGCCCATCTTCCTCTACTTTATATGGGACGCTGCCACACCGTGGCTTGCCAAGCGGTGCGTCGGTGCGTGCCGGGATCCGAACTGGCGAACCCCGGGCCACTGCAGTGAAGCGTGTGCACTTAACCACTTTGCGCCACCAGGCCGGCCTCATGTATAATCGATTCTTGATCTTAATCTTCTGTTAGCAGTTTTATGGGGCCATTAGTTTCTCTGTTAGAGTTTTGTAATTTCTTACCTAGTTCAGTTCTATAATCTGAAAGTTTGTCAGAAATCTGTATTCCAGAGTAAGTGCCAGAGTCCTTTCTATGAATCTCTGAAGATGAAAACATTTACAAAAGCATCAGAGTAAAACAATAACTGTCTGAAAACAACAAAAGACCCCCAAATGGCATTGACAAAGAAATTTGGTTAATTTTGTGACATACAACACTTTAAAATAACCATAAGTATGACTGATAACCAGGACAGATCAGAATTTTAGTAATGTTATACAATTTCAAAACACCTATATCAACAATATTCACCAACATAATATCATAGGTCCCCATGAAACAATGCTTAGCTATCCATTTAACCAAAGTAAGACTCACTCAAAGGTAGAGAAAACCTTTTTTAATTTCTCTACCAACAGCAGACTGAAGTTCAAGAAAATTATCCTTTAAGAGAGAGAGAACTAAATTCTAATTTTGTACCAGTTTAGTTTTTGACATTAAAAGTCATTTACTTAATTGGATTTACTTTAATCCCAGCCAACTTGACCAGGCGTAAAACTTCTCAGGGTTTTACTTTTACAAACTTTATGTCACTTACTTTTTTTTTTTTTAAAGATTTTATTTATTTATTTTTCCCCCCAAAGCCCCAGTAGATAGTTGTATATTATAGCTGCACATCCTTTAGTTGCTGTATGTGGGACTCAGCCTCAGCATGGCCGGAGAAGCGGTGCCTTGGTGCACACGCAGGATCCAAACCCGAGCCACCAGCAGCGGAGCGCGAGCACTCAACTGCCAAGCCACGGGGCCGGCCCTGTCACTTACTTTTTACATTCAGAATTTGTCCCAAGTTTTTTCCTTTCCTAATACTTTAGGACAAATTTGTCTTCTTTTTTTTAACAAAACAAAAATATTTCCATTTTTCATACCTTCTTTACTAAAAACATATATCTTACTTTCCTTGAATACAAACATATTTTCCTTATTAATTTCTAGTTGCCTTAATCACATATTAGAATTTTAACCCTTAGAAACCCTAATTTTTAAGTAAAAACTAAGAAGTAAGCAATTATAAACTTTCTTTTACATTAGTATCCCATGGCCTGACAAACCTACAAACACTTTTCACAATTTCGGGAATCATGTTACTTTATAGTACAATCTTTTTTTTTTTTTTAATTGATGTTTTAATAGTTTATAACATTGTGAAATTTTTGGTTGTACATTTTTGTTTGTCCATCACCATATACGTCTCCCTTCACCCCTTGTGCCCACCCCCTACCCCCATTGCCCCTGGTAACCACAATCAGTTTTCTCTGTCCATGTGTTGGTTTATATTGCACATATGAGTGAGATCATATGGTGTTGGTATTTCTCTTTCTGGCTTATTTCACATAACATAATACCCTCCAGGTCCATCCATGTTGTTGCAAATGGGACGATTTTGTCTTTTTTTATGGCTGGGTAGCATTCCATTGTATATATATACCACATCGTCTTGATCCAATCATCAGTAGAGGGACACTTGGGTTGCTTCCACTTCTTGGCTATGGTGAATAATGCTGCAATGAACATAGGGGTGCACAAGCCTCTTTGGATTGTTGATTTCAGGTTCGTTGGATAGATTCCCAGTAGTGGGATAGCTGGATCATAGGGTATTTCTATTTTTAATTTTTTGAGGAATCTCCATACTGTTTTCCATAGAGGCTGCACCAGTTTGCATTCCCACCAGCTGTGTATGAGGGTTCCTGTCTCTCCACATCCTCTCCAACATTTGTTGTTTTTTTTCTTGGTGATTATAGCCATTCTAACGGGCGTGAGGTGATATCTTAGTGTTGTTTTGATTTGCATTTCCCTGATGATTAGTGATGTTGAACATCTTTTCATATGCCTATTGGCCATCTGTATATCTTCTTTGGAGAAGTGTCTATTCATTTCCTCTGCCCATTTTTTGACCAGGTTGTTTGTTTTTCTGTTGTTCAGTTGTGTGAGTTCTTTATATATTATAGAGATTAACCCCTTGTCAGATATATGTTTTGCAAATATTTTCTCCCAGCTGGTGGGTTGTCTGTTCATTTTGATTCTGGTTTCATTTGTCTTGTAGAAGCTCTTTAATCTGATAAAGTCCCAATTATAGTACAATCTTTTAATAAAACACAAGACATGTTTACCAACAGACCCACAACACCTTTTAGCTTTTCTGTAATAAGAAGCCAAAAGTAGATTATCTTATATTTAGTAATTAATATCTAATATCCTGTCTTATTTGAAAATGATCTAAAATACTTAATGAATTTTTATCATTAACCTAGCAAAACTTCAAAGTTTCAAGTTACCAAAGAGATTTTGGAAGTTATTTTAAGTACAAACTATAATTATTGCTAAAAGTTTATCTATAAACTCTAAAACACTTACATCTAAATCATTTGTTCCCAACAATTATGTTTAGATTACTCAAGAAAACTTCATGAGACACTGGGCAAAATTAGCTATCACTTTAAGCTATTTCTGCTGACAAATTTATAAAAGCGATAACATGTCTGCATCATATCCAATGCTGATAACTCTGACATGTCTATTTTATCAAACCAACAAACTTAAACGAGCTTTCATTCACTAAAGATTATTTTATATCACGTTAACTTGAAAGACATGTAAGTGCTTACTTTAAGCCAATTAAACAGAGCTCTTAATTTTGGCTATACCATCCGGAGGTAAAATATCACACACATGTAACATACATAGAGACACACACATAAACAACAGACAGATGCAACAAAGATTTTATAGCTTCTGTTAAAAATTTTAGCAGTTTGTGTCTGCAAAAGCTTCTTTTCCATTTTTTTTTCCTTTCTGTCTTAGGAATCTCCCCTTTCATTAAGCACTTGCACAAGTCTCCAGAGTTCAGAGGGGAGGCTTTGGGATTGGCTAATGAACTTTGAACTATTTTCTAGAGCCATAACTGCAGAAATTTGCTTGCAGAGATTTGTAGGACAAAGACAGTTGCTTCTAGATCCTCAAAAAACTGGATTACACTTTGAATGACAAGTTGACCCACCCTTCCAGCTACATTTTTTTCCCAAGTGCTTTTTTTTTTTTTTTAATATCAGGGAAAATTTTAACTTAAGAGGTGAATTAAAGATTTGTACATTCTAAAACTTCAGGACAATGTATCACACCTTTAAAAGTCTGCACCTTTCTAAGTGTACAATTTAACTCTACACCTTGGCAAGGGAAAGCTCCTATTATCTTCTTTATTAGCTCCTGATATTAGTCTCTAGTTTTTATCTCATATGGTGTGGGCTCAGGCAACCCCATTGACTTCCTTTTTCTAAGTTTAATTAACACTGTCTGAAGGGCAGATTTATATGCTGTCTTACAATCAGGCATGGGAAACGTTCCCTTTTCCCGGTGAGACACAATGTCTATTCCCATAATACAGTCTATAATACAATTCATGCAAAAATAGATACAATCACTTTATATAAAAGCCCATAAATACATCAGTGTTTCTACAAAATTTCATCCGAATTCCATTAACTCTTATACCTCTAATCATAGTTTTCATTAGGACTTTATCAATAGGTCTTGGTCTTATAATTTTGGACAAGGGAAGCATTCCCAGTGAGACATTTTAAAACACACTCAGGCGAAGTTGATATAACCTCTTTATATAAAATCAGCTCAAACATTCCAACCTTTATAATCTTATCAACACTTACACTTTTACATTTTTCTCAATTTAATTGTAACCTGAGTCAGGGTCTTAAGGCTAGTCATTTTTTGTTCTTTATAAATTTTTTTTTTTAATAATTAATTAATTAATTTATTTATTTTTCCCCCAAAGCCCCAGCAGATAGTTGTACGTCACAGTTGCACATCCCTCCGGTTGCTGTATGTGGGACGCGGCCCCAGCATGGTCGGAGAAGCGGTGCGTCGGTGCGCGCCCGGGATCCGAACCCGGGTCGCCAGCAGCGGAGTGCGTGCACTTAACCACTAAGCCACGGGGCCGGCCCGTCTTTTTTTTTTTTTTAATTGGGCCTTTTCATAGGTACCAAGAAAACAATTATGGTGAGAGCTCTCAAAAATTTTTTTTCGTAGGGCTGGCCCCGTGGCTTGGCGGTTGAGTGCGTGCGCTCCGCTGCTGGCGGCCTGGGTTTGGATCCCGGGCGCGCACCGACGCGCTGCTTCTCTGGCCATGCTGGGGCCGCGTCCCACATACAGCAACTAGAAGGATGTGCAACTATGACATACAACTATCTACTGGGGCTTTGGGGGGAAAAATAAATAAAAATCTTAAAAAGAAAAAAAAAATTTTTTTTCCCCAATTTAGAAGTTTTCCCAATTTAAATGATCCATTGTCTGGCCACATTGACGAGTAGGATCTTAATCTTAACAGCGACTCATACCAAAGCTTAAACATGGACGCAAGAGGCGTCCCCAAAAGAGATCCAGAGAATTCACTTCCCAAAATAAGAAAGCACAACAAGCAAACAATGAAGGTTGAGATGACAAAGCCCCCTTATGAAAGCAAATGGGACCCCTTATGACAAACTTCCCTGAGAGCAGGCACAGCTGGACAAAGAGTGTGTCCCAGAACCCCAGTCTACGCGACTGGCCACCAAGATGCATGCCGGTACGTACATCCTCCGGATGGCAGAGACAAGAAAGGTCACAAAGCCAAGATCCCAAGACATAGAACAAGACAAAAGCCCTGGAACCCCAGTCTACTTGACTGGCTGCCAAGATGCATGCCGGTACATGTATCCTCCGGATGGTGGAGACCTACGAGGTCACAAAGCCAAGCCTCAGACAACAGGCTTATAGAGATGCCTGTGTCTTATGACAAATGACAAAATAAGACAGAGACAAGGAGACATAGTGACTGTATCTAGGAGGAAAAGGATCAATTCACCAGTGAGTACTCAACCAGATCCTAGAGTCGCTGAGTCCAAGAAGCTAGCTTCACTAATACATTTTGGGATGGCCAATTCTGATCTCCCACAAGTGAATATTACAACTTGTTAAATACTTGATGTCTGTTATTATGTTTGAGCTAGCTGAGGCCTCAGATTGGGCGTATGACTCTCCCTGGGTCACATATGAATTACTGTCATTTATGGAGCCCATCCCCACCAGATATGACTCCAGGCCACCCCCAAAGTCACCTGGTTGGCAGTAAATTAGAGGTATGGGATTTGAGCGCAGGATCCCTGATCCCAGGCTGCTCTCTCCTACGCCCAGCTGCTCCTGCAGTCATGTGCTGAGCCCTCCCTTCCCCCTCCTCAGCTAAGAACACCACCAACACCACCCAGGATGAGCAGCACCAGTGGCCGAGCTGTGATCGCCAGGAAGAGATGCTCAACCTGGGCTTCACCATCGGC
The DNA here is from genome assembly GCF_057802395.1 of Ceratotherium simum simum. NCBI lineage: Eukaryota > Metazoa > Chordata > Mammalia > Perissodactyla > Rhinocerotidae > Ceratotherium > Ceratotherium simum. The sequence goes on from NC_141933.1 coordinate 16,516,283, forward strand.
TCCTTCTTGCTCAGCGCCACCACCCTGCCGCTGGGGATCCTCATGGACCGTTTTGGCCCCCGGCCCACGCGGCTGGTTGGCAGGTGAGGTGGCCAGGCTGTGGGGAGCTGGAGGGCAGACACGGGCACTGTAAGGGGAGGGGAGGCTCTGGTTGTTCACAGGTCAACCCCACCCCCTCCCCTGTCTCCACAGCGCCAGCTTTTCTGCATCCTGCACCCTCATGGCCCTGGCCTCTCGGGACACCGAAGGTGAGATATCTGGCCTCTCATGCCGGCGCAAGAAAAGAATGGGTGGGATGAAGATGGATGTTTACCCCTACGCCTGCCCTAGGTCTCCTGCTGCTCCCCACATGCCCTCATCCACCCCTCTCCCCTTCCCAGTTCTGTCTCCATTGATATTCCTGGCGCTGTCCCTGAATGGCTTTGGTGGCATCTGCCTAACGTTCTCATCACTCACAGTGAGTATGACAAGCCCTGGCTTGGCAGCAGGGCACCCAGGAGTGGGGTGGGGGTAGGAATGAGTGAGGGTCAGAGCGCAAGAGGATCCAGTGGATGCAGATCATATGCACGTGTGTGTGAAACTGTGCAGGCTGCAGCCAAGGGTGGGTGTGAGGCTGTGTACTTGTGGATAAGAATGTGTGTCAGAGGATGGATGTCAGGGTGTGTTTGTGTGTGTGTGTGTATCCGGAGCACATAATGTCTACTGAGCTCTGTTCTAGGCACAGGGGCTACAGCACAAATAACATGGCTCGACCTCTTACGTATGTGTGTGAATTTCGTGTGTGGGTTACTCTAAGTGTGTATGTTGATGTATGTGAGTGAGTGAGTATAAGGGTTAAAGGCTTAGGAGTGTGTGGTGGGGGGAGGGATTCCTGGCTGGGCCAGCCTCGGGGCTGTTTATTTCGGATGAGCTGAGCGCAGCTTGACCGCCAAACTGGATGTTTTTGGCTGAATTTCACCTCACCCAGCAGCCGCCTTTAATTCCAGCCTGGGACATTTCACAACTCTCTAAGGAAGCGATTCCCTTCCTCCCCGCCCCCTCCCTCTGCAGCCCCATCTTCACGCTGTGCAACTTGGCTCAGGGCCCTAAATCCCTTCTCTCCCTTGTCCTGCCCCCCACCGCACCCGGCCTCACCCCCTACCCTGCCCTTGCTAGCCGCGGGGGCTCTGCCCGCCGCAGCCCGCCGCCTCCCCCTCTGCCCCGCCGCCTGTAATCTCCAGCCAATGGCAGAGCCCGGCGCCGGCCCCGCCCCCGGCCTGGCCCCACCCCCGGCCCGGCCCCGCCCCCGGGCCTCCACGCTCGCTGACAGATCCCAGCCAGGATGCCGGTGTTGCCCAGCCCATCACCCTGGGCTAGCCAGACCGGCCTCGCGGTGTGCTGGGCGGAGACAGCGCCCTTGGACCCTGGGGGGTGGGAAGCACCAAGAGCCCAGCTGCTCTCCGGGCCGTAGCACTTTCCCTGGCGTCCTGGGCAGTGTGCCTTGCAGACACAGGGTACCAGGGAAACCTTGACCGAGTGGGGGTCAGCCTGACTCTACCCCCTTTTCACAGCCACTTGGAGGTTGGTGGGGGACTCACTTCTCTGTGTTTATCCACCTTCCTTTCCAGAGCGATTTGAGGTCCCCTTCTGGGCCTCTGTGGAGAGGATTTAAATTTTGTATAGCATCGAAGGCCCTCCCCAGCTATGGGATCTGACCTGGGGCCGATGGTGGGGCCAGAGCGGGTACACAAAGGGTGGCATGACTTTGCTTTCCCCTCCCGCAAGGGTCCCGCTCGGGCCAGTGAGCAGAACATACGATCCATTAATTCTCTACTGGTGGGAGCTCTGGGCCTGCTCTGCACGTCAGAGCCACCGCCTCTGGACACCTGGCCTGCCCCTGCCCCCTCCCTTGGTCTCACCCTCACCTCCCTAGCCCTTCTCATGACTTTCCTGGCTCAGCAGAAACTGTGGGCCCCTTTGGGGCCACTGGGAGAGTGAAGGGGCACCATCCTGTTAAAGAGCCAGCCACGGTCACAGCCTTGGGGCCTGGGATAGAGTGAGGAGAAAGCCATTAACATGCTCAGTGAACTTGAGTACATTTCTTTCCCCTTTGGGACCTCAATTTTCTCATCTGTCAAATGAGTTGCCCTCAATCACTGTTCTTAAACACCCATTCCATGGGTTATTACTAGGTGTCACAAGATAAAGAGGCTCTAGAAAAAACTAACTTGGGAAGTCCTGGGGTTAAACAACATTGACAAAATTTCTCTTTGAGGGCGCTTCTGGGAGCCTTTTAGATGCTAAGTGCATTGGGAGTCCGTAGGAGGGGGGTTAGAGCAGAGTTTCCGACATTGATTTTGCCTGAGAACTTTTCTATTGCCTCTCACGGGGCTGGTGTGCCTGGAGCTCTCTGCTGGGCTAGATGCTTCCAAGCTTTCTCAGGTGGGTCTGGGAAAGGGGAGCCCTGGGCGGGGGTCATGGTCTCCCCCTGCTCACTGGCGCTGCTCTCCTCCCTCAGCTGCCCAACATGTTTGGGAACCTGCGCTCCACCTTAATGGCCCTCATGATCGGCTCCTATGCCTCCTCTGCCATCACATTCCCGGGAATCAAGGTATGGAGCTGCCTGGGGGGCCGTGAGGTCACTTGGGTTTTCTTTTCACCCTGATGTAAGAACTGGGTGGGGCTGGGTAAGTAGTGGCTAGTGTGTCTGTGACCCAGTTCTTGCCTCCGGAGGTCAGTACCCACCCCCTCTGGGAAATCACTGAAGCATCATGGGAAGAGTCAGGTGCTGCTGCTAACCAGTGGGTCTGATTTCTCTTCTCTCTTCTTTTGCTTTACTGTTGTCCCAGTCTGGGCCTTTATCCTCTCTCCTGGGCTGGTGCAAGCTTTCTTAGCTGGTCTCTCTGCCTCTGATCTTTTCCCTCTCTCATCTGTCATTCACATGACTTCCAGAATGATCCTAGATGGAGGACTGGCTCACACACCCGCTCTGCTTCGCCTACAGAATCAAGTCCAACCTCTTCACATGCATTCAAGTCTCTTGATTCTCTGGCCTCACCTTTATGGCCACATCTCCTTCCCCTGCCCTGGGGAGACTGGTTGACTTGGGTCAAGGTCACAAAGCTAGTCTGTGCCAGACAAGATCCCAGACAGGTCAGCCTGGTGGACCTAGAGCCAGAAGGCTGAGTTCTAGCTCTGGGCAAACTTGGGGCCTCATTCCTTCCTCTGACATCAAATGATATCAAAGCACCCTTTCCTTCTTTTTTTTTTTTTAATTGCAATAACATTGGTTTATAACATTGTATAAATTTCAGGTGTACATCATTATACTTTTATTTCTGCATAGATTACATCATGTTCATCACCCAAATACTAATTACAGTCCATCACCACACACATGTGCCTAATCATCCCTTTCACCCTCTGGTAACCACCATTCCAATCTCTGTCTTTATGTGATTGTTTGTTGTTGTTTTTATCTTCTACTTATGAGTGAGATCATACCGTATTTGACCTTCTCCCTCTGACTTATTTCTCTTAGCATAATACCCTCAATGTCCATCCATGTTGTCACAAATGGCTGGATTTCATCGTTTCTTGTGGCTGAGTAGTATTCCATTGTGTATATATACCACATCTTCTTTATCCATTCATCCCCTGATGGGCACTTAGGTTGCTTCCAAATCTTGGCTATTGTGAATAATGCTGCAGTGAACACGGGGGTGCACGCATCTTGACTCATTGGTGTTTTCATGTTCTTTGGATAAATACCCAGCAGTGGAATAGCTGGATCGTATGGTAGTTCTAGCCTTAACTTTTTGAGAAATCTCCATACTGTTTTCCATAGTGGCTGCACCAGTTTGCACTCCCACCAGCAGCAAAGCACCCTTTCAACTGGGCTATAATGTGCCCCTCAGATTCTGCCTTGGACTGTTAATTTGTTCGTTTAGAAGGCACTAGCTCAGCGTCCCCAAAGGAGTTTGAGAATGTGCATTGGTGGGGGTGGCCATCAGCTGTTCGGGTAGCAGCAGCCACGGAGGGTGGCAGTTCTCCCTTCTTTTGCAGTGGGGTTTGAGGAGCCAGATCTTACCCCTACTCGTATGGGGGTGTGGCCTTTTGAAGCTCTGTCCTGCCCCCATGGAAGAAAGAGCCCCAAGGCCGAGGAGGAGCAGAAGTTTTCCCAGGCAGCACTGGAGCCTGAGGGGAGGGCAGAGGGTGGCAGGGAGGACAAGAGAAACGACACCATCTCTATGTACCTGGCTTCCCCAGTAGAGGGGCTGACACATTGGCACAGAATCCCAGTCAATTCAGAACCTATTGTCCCTGGTTAGAAGGCTTTGGGCAGAGCCCTAGCACACCCCCCTCCCCGCTCAGTTGCTGCACCTGGAGCACCCATGAACACCTGTGAAAAGTGAGATAAGGCTTCTCAGATTGGGTTTGCCTTTCCCCCAGAGAACGTGCCAGGAAGGGGAAGGACAAACACGGTTAGGCCTGGTGCACCTCGAACATTCATTCTCTTCTTTCGTACATAAAACGAAATGACATTTTTGTGTGAAAACAAGCCTGTGTATGGTGTCACAGGCAAAATGTGTGTGCCTTTTTAAGATCAGAATTGAGATTTCAAGGACATTTTGGACTTGTGGCCAGCAACTTCAGCACCTTGTGGGAACTACTTCCACCTCTCTAGGGAGGCTGGGGTGAAAAATAAAGAGGACGGTGGGGCCTCTAGGTCTGACTCTAAACTTCTGGCCTTGGTTTCCTCATCTGTAAATTGGGCACAAGGAATAGGGTAGAAGAGACCTTCTGTGAGGCCTCTGAGTCCTGGGTTCTACCTCGGGCTGGAAGAGGCAGGTCTGGGCCCAGGCGGCCTCTTCCATGGGCCTGCCCGCTCCTCCCACAGCTGATCTACGATGCCGGAGTATCTTTCGTGGTTATCATGTTCACCTGGTCGGGCCTGGCCTGCCTCATCTTTCTGAACTGTGCCCTCAACTGGCCCAGTGAATCCTTTCCTGCACCTGAGGAAGTTGACTACACGTGAGTGGCTGTGTGGGGGGGCCGGAGTGGGAGGGGGGCTCCTCCTGCTGCAGAGGAGGAGGCCAGGGGTGTGGTGGTGTGATGGACAGAATCAGCTTTGGAGTCGGAGAGACCTGGATTTCCTGAGCTTTCCGAGCTCTGCTCTCTCATCTGTGCAAAGGGCCTGATCCTGCCCCCGGCCAGGTGTTGTGAATAGACCTGGCACATAAGAGGCCGTCAAAACAGGGTGACTGTTATTATTATTGTCCTTTCCGGGTTTGGAGGACAGGATCAGAGTAGGAGGGACCCTAGTAATAGCGCCATGTGCCATGTGGATCCAGAAGGGGGATAGAAAGGAGTCAAATACCCCACCATTTGTGGGGGCAACCTGAATGCCAACTTTCCCAACGCCCAGTCAGTTCGGCAGGGGGCAGGGGTGATGCTCCACCACCAAGCACATATGGCACCAGTCAAATAGCTGATGTTTATTGAGTGTCCGCTACATGCCAGGCACCATGCTTACCCTCATACTGTTCTCAAACAGCCCTGCAATGGGGATTCTGTTATTAACTCCATTAATAACAAAGGCACAGGGAACAAAGTGACTTTCCTAAGGTCATACCATTGAAACGGGGCTGAGTCAAAGGTTAGAACCAGGCTCTGTGACTCTAGTCTGGATTTTTAATGCTGCCTCCATGTCAACAGCCTAAGTGGAAAAACAGCTCATCTGCTCTTTACTTACTGGGCCCCTGTGCTAAGCTGGTCCCTGGGCCAGGCTCTGAGCCACCCTGACACGGGCTCTGCACTAAGGAGCTTGTCAGTGGGCATGTCAGTGCTGGGTAAAGGGGTTCTCAGCAGCCCTGGGGCAGCCTGGGACCGCCCCCTAGAGGCAGGCTGTGGAGTGTGGGCTCTGCATGGCTGGTTCCCACATGCTCCGGCTTGGCTGCTGGCAGGAAGAAGATCAAGCTCAGAGGGCTGGCCCTGGATCACAAGGTGACAGGTGACCGCTTCTACACCCACGTGACCCTTGTGGGCCAGCGGCTGAGTCAGAAGGCCCCCAGCCTGGAGGACGGGGCCGACGGCTTCATCTCATCCCAGGACCTTCATGGCATCTCAGAAAACCCTCCTGAGAGTGAGTGTCTGGTCCAAGTGGCGGCCTTGGGGGATGGGGAGGGTGGGTCCCCATGCTTAGTGAGCATTCATGCCTCAGCACTCGTTCTCTTCCCTCTTCCCCTCTCACAATGCCCCATGATGTAGGTGGGGCATGCTTCCCATTTACAGAATGGGGGAAAATCAGAGCTCCGAGAACTCCGGGAAGTTCAGATTCAGGGTACTCTGCTGGAGTCCTGGAATGGGTGGGGGGAGCTTCCAGAATGGGGCAGGGGCTCCATTCAGCTGGTTTCAGCAGGGCTCCCTGCAACCTCTGAACCTCTTGCATCAGATACTGCCAGGTGAGCAGCCTCCGGGCTGGGCTCTCCCACGCCTGGCTGGCTGGCTCCCCCTGCTGGCCACCAGAGGAGCCGCACCCGCTTTCTGCCTGGGCCACTTCCCAAGGTGTAAGCTTCCAGATTAGTGGAAGGAGCCTCCTTGGAGGCAGGAGATGGTGGGTTTGGGTCCCGCTCCCCGTTTATAGGCCGTGTGACTTGGGTAGATCACTTAACCCTGCTCTCGCTCTTCTCATCTCTTAAACTAGCACTAATAACACCAACCTCTCAGGGAAGTTAGTTGTGGGGATTGAATGAGGCCGTGGATGTTCAGGCTCCTTGTAAACTGCAGAATGCTGTGCTGTTATGAAGGTGTTAGTCCCACTGCTGGTCCTCCCACAGCTGAGTTATGGGCATGAGCTGAGTCTGGCCAACCTGTGGCTTCAAACTGTGTGAGCTCAGGCAAGTCATTGAGCTCTGAGCCCAGTTTCCCATGTGTAAAATGTGGTAAAGATAGGGTTGTTGTACAATTTGATTAGATGGGATAATACACGTCAAGTGTGCAGCACGTGGTAAGTGCTTAATAAATAGTAGCTAGAGTTATTATTGCCACAGAAGCATAGGGTATGCACCCAGAGGAGATCTGAAAATGTTGTTGAGACAGCTACAGAGCTGGGCAAGAACTTGGAGGCCAGTGAGTCTGAACCCTCGTTTTTGAAGAAACCAGTCCCTCTCCAAAGTCACATAGTTTCAGAGCCCCCATGAGAACTGCATCCGCTGGGTCCATCTGAGGGAATGGAAGAGCTGGGCCTCAGGGGCGCCCCCGCTGTCTCCCCAGATTCTGTCCCCTTCCGCAAGAGCCTCTGCTCCCCCATTTTCCTGTGGAGCCTCCTCACCATGGGCATGACCCAGCTGCGGGTCATCTTCTACATGGCCGCCATGAACAAGATGCTGGAGTACCTCGTGACGGGGGGCCAGGAGCATGGTGAGGTGCTGCTGAGGGGCTGGGGGGCACAGGAGGGTCACCCTGGCTGATCTCCTCTCACCCTGGCTTCTCCCCTACTCCCAACAGAGACGGACATCCTGACACAAAGGGCAGAAGAGACAGGTAGGGGGACGAAAGCTGGGGCTCCGGCCCATACCCACGCCACCACTGCCCACTCCACAGGGAGCCTGGACCCAGCCTTGTCACCCTGGGCGTTTGGGGGATCTAAGAATCTGGAGTCAGAGGAAGGCTGTTCTGGCACTCCCTCTCCTCTGCCGGAAGTGGGGGCAGTGCCCACGGGGCTGCTGGCATCCCTCATCCCAGCTGCTGACCCCACTTCTCTTCCCATCCTGCCCAGTTGGGTTCTACTCCTCCATCTTTGGTGCCATGCAGCTGTTGTGCCTTCTTACCTGCCCCTTCATCGGCTACATCATGGACTGGCGGATCAAGGACTGCGTGGACGCCCCCACGGAGGGCATTGCCCTCGGAGACGCCAGGTGACCTGCACAGGGTCACAGGGTGCACAGGGATGGTGACAGCAAGTAGTCAGATGGTGCTTTTCGTTTTCTCCCTGCTTTCACATCCAGCATCTCATTTCATGCTCCTGAGAGCCCTGGGAGAGCAGGGGTACCTCCCCATTTTACAGATGAGGCAACTGAGGCTAAGAGAGGCCATGGCTTGCTTAATAATAAGTATAGCTGACATCGAGTGCTGGCTGGGCACTAGGCGCCTTGCATTGTCTTATTTAGTCCTGCAACAGCTCTCTGAGGTAGGGACATTATCCTCATTTCACAGATGAGGAAGCTGAGACACAGACAGGTTAAGTAACTTACCGAAGATCACACAGCTTTTAGTAGCAGGCTCCAGAACATATGTTAGAAAGGGGACACTCTAAAGCCTTCTTAAGGCTAGGAAGAGATAAAGTTGGTGTATTAGATATCTATTGCTGTGTAACAAATTACCCCAAAACTTGGCATCTTTAAACAACAAACATTTATTGTCTCATTTAGTTTCTGCGAGTCAGGAATCTGGGAATGACTTAGCTGGGTGGTTCTGGCTCAGAGTCTGACTGAGGCTGTTCGGGCTGGTATAACAAAATACCGCAGACTGGGTAGCTTATAAACAACAGAAATTTCTCGTGGTTCTGGGGCTGGAAGTCTGAGATCAGAGTGCCAGCATGGTTGAGTGAGGGCCTTCTTCTGGGTCACAGGCTCCTCAGTGTGTTCTCACCTGGCAGAACGAACTAGGAAGCTCTGTGGGGTCTCTTTTATAAAGGCCTAATCGCATGATGAGGGCTGTGCCCTCATGACCTAATCACCTCCCAAAGGCCCCACCTCCTAACACCGTCACATTGGGCATTAGGATTTCAACATAGGAATTTTGGGGGGACAAGCATTCAGACCACAGTGGAGTCTCTCATAAGGTTGTAGTCAGGCTGTTGGCCAGGGCTGCAGTCATCTGAAGTAATGATTGGGGTCAGAGAGTCTGCTCCTAACTCACTCGTGTGGTTGTTGGCAGGAGGTTGGATTCCTCCCCAGCCTGGGCCTCTCCACAGGGCTGCTCACAACATGGTGGCTGGCTTCCCCCAGAGCGAGAGATGGAAGGGAGGGAGACCAAAACAGAAGCTGTAGTGTCTTTCATAACGTCATCTCAGAAGTGACGTACTATTACTTCTGTCATGTTCTGTTGTTGGCGGCCATCTTGTTGGCTGGAGACCACCGTTGGGTCTTGAACCGAGGTCTTCTGACTGCTTGTGCTTTTTTTTTTTTTTTGGGGTGTGTGTGTGTGTGTGTGTGTGTGTGTGTGAGGAAGATTAGCCCTGAGCTAGCATCTGTTGCCAATCCTCCTCTTTTTTCTGAGGAAGACCGGCCCTGGGCTAACATCCGTGCCCCTCTTCCTCTACTTTATATGCGGGACTCCTGCCATAGCATGGCTTGATACGTGGTGCGTAGGTCCAGGCCTGGGATCCGAACCTGTGAACCCCAGGCTGCCGAAGTGGAACGTGCGAACTTAACTGCTACGCCATGGGGCCAGCCCCTGCTTGTGCTTTTTTTGTGTTAATCCACATAGTCCCGTTTGCCCTGAGAGGCTGGGAAAGGGAGACTAGGAGAGAAGGCAGTGAAGGAACATTCCAGTGGCTTCCCTCCCTGCCAGTGGTGCCCGGCCCTGGCACCCAGCCTTCTTCCTCTATCCTCTGCTCCTGATGGCCAGGGTCCATTAGCCAAGGGCCCTTCTGTCTAGGACTGATGGGCAGCCTGCCCTCATCCCAGCCTACTGACCTCTCCCCTGGGCCAGCCTCAGAGCCCTTGATCATGCTAGGGAGAGGGGCCGGCTGGGCAGTTAGGGGCCAAGCTGCTGTCCCCAGAATGGCATTTACATTTGTCCAGGCTGGTGGGCAGAGACAGCTTTCCTAGGGCTTCTTTTTTTTCCCCTCCCCAAAGCCCCAGTACATGGTCATATATCCTAGTTGTAGGTCCTTCTAGTTCTTCTGTGTGGGACACCACCTCACCATGGCTGGATGAGCGGTGAGTAGGTCTGTGCCCAGGATCTGAACCAGTGAACCCCGGGCCGCCAAAGCGGAACGCGTGAACTTAACCACTACGCCGCCGCCACTGGGCCGGCCACTCTCCTGGGGCTTCTGATGAGAGACGGTGTGAGAGCTCCCCGTGCTCCACCTTCCTTCCCATCATTGATTCTCAGACTTCAGTCTGCATGTGAAATACCTGGGATCTTTGTCAAAATGTGGTTTCCTGGGCCCCCCTCCCAAGATTCTGACGTCTGAGGTGAGGCCCGGAATCTGCATTTATTTATTTTTTTTGTGAGGAAGATCAGCTCTGAGCTAACATCCGTGCCAATCCTCTTTTTGCTGAGGAAGATTGGCCCTGGGCTAACATCTGTGCCCATCTTCCTGCACTTTATATGGGACTCCGCCACAGCATGGCCTGACAAATGGTGCCTCGGTGTGCACCCGGGATCCGAACCCGGGCCGCCAACAGCAGAGCGCATGCGCTTAACTGCTAAGCCACGGGGCCGGCCCCCGGAAGCTGCATTTTTAAGAAAGACCCCAGGCGATGCTGGTGTAGTTGGTGGGGGAGCCACACTTCGAGAAACACAGGGCTGGAGAAAGAGTTTTTTCCCTTTTTTGCTACCCTGATGGCAGAGGCACAGCAGAAGGGAGAGGGGCTGGGCTGAGAACCAGGGAGCTGCCGGGGAGGTAGAGGCAGCATCCAGTGACGGCCTGTTCTCCTCAGGGATGGGGTTGCCACCAAGTCCGTCAGACCGCGCTACCGCAAGATCCAGAAGCTCACCAACGCCATAAACGCCTTCACCCTGACGAACTTTCTGCTTGTGGGTTTTGGCATTACCTGCCTCATCAATAGTTTACACCTCCAGGTACCCACCTCCATCCTCCCGCTCTCTCTGCCTCCTGGGACCCCTCCAAAGGGCTGGTTCATCTGACGCCTGCCTTCCAGGAAGCATCTCATCCCCTGGGTCTGACTGTCTTCTGGGTTCTCCAGGAAGTGTTTCCAGTAGGTTGGGTTGGCGAAGGGTTAGGAATGTGTAGATGGCTCCGAGAGGTTGCGTTTCCCTCTTCACCTTACCCATCCTTCCCCTTGCCTCCACACCCACTTGTTTTATTTTTTATTTTTTTGATGTCCTAATGGTTTATAACACTGTGAACTTTTAGTTGTACATTATGTTTGTTGGTCATCATATAAATGCGTCCCTTCACCCCTTGTGCCCACCCCCTAACTCCCTTCTGCCTGCTAACCAAACTGTTCTCTTTGTCTGTGTGTTAATCTTCCACATATGAGTGAAATCAGGTGGTGTTTGTCTTTCTCTGTCTGGCTTATTTCGCTTAACATAGTACCCTCCAGCTCCATCTATGGTGTTGCAAATGGGATGATTTTGTCTTTTTAATGGCTGAGTAGTATTCCATTGTATATATATACCATATCTTCTTTATCCAATCATCAGTTGAGGGACACTTACGGTGCTTCCACTTCTTGGCTATAGTTAATAATGCTGCGATGAACATAGTGGTGCATAAGCCTCTTTGGATTGTTGATTTCAGGTTCTTTGGATAGATACCCAGTAGTGGGATAGCTGGATCTTAAGGTATTTCTATTTTTAATTTTTTGAGGAATCGCCATACTGTTTTCCATAGTGGCTGCACCAGTTTGCATTCCCACCAGCAGTGAATGAGGGTTCCCTTTTCTCCACAGCCTCTCCAACATTTGTTATTTTTTGTCTCGGTGGTTATAGCCATTGTAACAGGTGTAAGGTGATATCTTAGTGTAGTTTTGATTTGCACTTCCTTGATGATTACTGATGTTGAACATCTTTTCATGTGCCTATTGGCCATCTGTATATCTTCCTTGGAAAAATGTCTGTTCATATCCTCTGCCCATTTTTTGATTGGGTTGTTTGTTCTTTTGTTGTTCAGTTGTCCACACCCGCTCTTAACCTCTCCCCTCTCTCTTTTTGGTTTCAGTTTGTGACCTTTGTCCTGCACACCATGGTTCGAGGTTTCTTCCACTCGGCCTGTGGAAGCCTCTACGCTGCAGTGTGAGTCAGCCTGGGCTGAACTGCCTTCCTGAGCTTTCCCCCATAACCAGAGAATCCCAGAGCAGAGTAGAAAGGGCCCCAGACACCCCTTAACGCACCCTTCCCTGGAATGCTGACATCTCAGGGTTGCTGGGGATCTTGGAGGCTGTCTGGTCCACGGCCCTCTCTGAGCTCCTCCAGCAACGGGGAGCTCACTTCCTCAGGGGCAGCCTACCCCACTCGAGACGACTCCAATGTCCGAAAGTGTTCCCTTCAAGGAAGCTGAAATACTTGGTTCAATGACACTTTGGTTCTATGTCTGCTCTCTGGAATGGTCCCCAAAGTGGCCTCTCTCCCCATGTCAGCCTGTAGAGATTTCCAGAATGCAGTCATGTATGTCTTATAACTTTCCTGCTTCACGTTGAACAGCCCCCAGTTCCCTTTCCCCCTTCTCTTCCTTTTTTTTTTTTTGTGTGAGGAAGATCAGCCCTGAGCTAACATCCGATGCCAATCCTCCTTTTTTTTGCTGAGGAAGATTGGCCCTGGGCTAACGTCCGTGCCCATCTTCCTCTACTTATATGGGACGCTGCCACAGCATGGCTTCACAAGCAGTGCTGTGGTACGCGCCCAGGGTCCAAACCTGTTACCCCGGGCCGCCAAAGCGGAGCGCGCGCACTTAACTGCTGCACCACTGGGAGGCTCCTCCCCTTTTCTTCTGATTTCCACTGCTGTGCTGCTGAGTGACCCTCTCTTGTGTGTGCGATGAAGTAATATGGGACATCACAGTAGCGATTACAAAATCGTTACTGAGTGCTTACTCCATGGCAGGCACAGTGGGGGGTGCTAGTCAAGCACCCCCTCATTTAAACCTCAGAGGGCAGCTCCCTTGCCTTCACTGCTCAAGCCAGAACCTTGGAGCCACCCTTGATTCTTCTCTTCGTCGCACTCCACACCCAATCCATCACAACCCTGCTGGCTCCACATTCCACGTGCCTCAAATCCCACCCCTTCTCATCATCTCTGCCGCTGCCATCCTATCCTGGATAGACAGCTCCCTGCATCTGCCTTTGCCCTCCTGCAGGCTCCTTTTAACACAGGAGCAGGAGACACGTGTTAGGACATAAGTCTCATGTCACTCCATGGCTGCCCGTCTTGTCTCACTCAGAGAAAAAGCCAGAGGCTTTATCATGGCTTAAAAGATCTGGCCTCTGGAACTTCTCTGCCTTCTTCCTTCCTCTTCCCCTCCCCACCCCTGCTCCCTCCCCCCTGCCACTGGGGCCGCTTCATGCCTCAGAAACCTCAAACCCTACTCAAGGCCTTTGCACTTGCTGTTACCTCTTTCTAGAACATTCTTCCTCCAGATATCCACAATGCTCACAGCTGTCTCACCTTCTCCAGGTCTTCACCTAGCTGTCTTCAGTGAGGCCTCCCCTGGCCATCCTATCTACAGTTGCAAGCCCCTTGACACCCCTACTCCCTTTCTCTGCTATACTTCTCTTCTTAGCTCTTATCACTGTCTCACACATTTTGCATTTATCTCGTTTATTGTGTGACTGCCACCCGCTCACCAGAATGCCGCCTCCACGAGGGCAGGCATCTCTGTCTGGTTCATTGCTGAATCTCCATGCACCTAGAATGGTACTTGACACATAGTAGGAGCTCAATAAATATTTGTTAAAAGAATAAACGAACAGTCCAGTGAGGCTAGTGCTATTCTTGTTTTTAGTGGAAGAAGTGAGGCTCAGAGAGGTTGAGTTACTTGCTGTTATCACACAGACAGTAGGTGTTAGAAGCCAGTTCGGTGCCCCTGAAGTCACAGCATACACCTTGAAGGCCAGGGACTGAAGAGCACCTACATAGAGCCTGAACTCTTTTTTTTTTTTTTTTTTTTGCTGAGGAAGATTGGCCCTGGGCTAACATCCATGCTGATCTTCCTCTACTTCATATGTGAGATGCCTGCCACAGCATGGCTTGATGAGTGGTGCCTAAGTCCACCCCCAGGATCCAAACCTGCAAACCCCCGGCCGCTGAAGCGGAGCGTGCGCATTTAACCACTACGCCACTGGGCCGGCCCAAGCCTGAACTCTTAAGCTCTGCCATGCCTGGCTAACACAGAGCAGTGTCCAAGCGAGGGAGCAGGAGAGGGCCACACGCCCCTCATGCTTGGCCCCCTTTCCTTGACAGGTTCCCGTCCAACCACTTTGGGACGCTGACAGGCCTGCAGTCGCTCATCAGTGCTGTGTTTGCTCTGCTGCAGCAGCCGCTCTTCATGATCATGGTGGGACCCTTGAAAGGAGAGCCCTTCTGGGTGAGAACTCAGGGTGGCCTGGGGCGAGCAGGAGCCCTTTTCATGGGTGCAGCTGAGGAGTTGGGGATGGGGGGGCTTGTATATGATAGAATCCCTCCCTCTTCTCATCTCAGCCAGGAGGCGCCTTGGGGGGTCTCTATTCTGGGGGTTCCCAAGCTGGCTGCCCATCAGAACCCCTCACGGAGTGTTAAAAATACAGATTCTCCAGGCTGCTGAATTGGCGTCTCTTGGCCTGGGCCCAGGAGTCTGTTTTTAATAAGCTCCCAGGTGATTTGTGAAGTGGCCCAGCCCTGATCCAATCCAGTTCTGCTCAAAGCACGGATTCTCTCTCCAGCAGCCCTGAAATGCGCTTCCTCCAAACCCTGTTAGCTCAAACGCCCTCAGTGACGGGGCGCCACCCCTGCATGAGGCAGCAGCCATTGGTATCGTTAGAGGGGCTTTTCCTTACACTGAACCAACATCTGCCCCCATAAAGCTGATCTCTCTGCCCCATGGGGCCACCCACTCCGGTAAACCTTCCGCCTGCATGAACGATGATGAAATGACAGCTCCCATTTTCTGAGCGCTCACTAGGTACTAAGCACTCTGGGTACTTCTTTCGCTTCATCTTTGCCACGATAGCCCGGAGAAGGAGGCACTTAGAGTGGAGATGACTGGCCCAGAGCTGCACAGCGAGTAATGCAGAGCAGAATGGGAGCCGAGTCCAAGCCCACGTGAGGGCCACTGTGCTGGGCCTCGCAAGCCTTCTGTCCTCTTGGCTGCACGCCCCAGCTCCTTTAACTGCCTGAGAGCATCTCCTCCTCACCCTGGATGGGATCTCATTGTCAGCGTCCTCAAAGGTCAAGGTTCCCAGCCCCGAAGGTCCCATTTCAGGAGCAACTTGACGAGCCCAGACTCCCTCAGGGTGTTGCCTTCTGCGTATCTACTCAGAGGCTGCCACATCGTGTGGGCACGGGTGTTACAATCTGCCGAACATTACATGAGAACCTGGTGGAACAGTGCTTGAACTCAATAAGTGCTAGCTATAGTCATCATTCTGGCCCAGGCCCTGGAGCAAAAATGGTGCCTTCTCCTCCCTGTGGGCGGCTAAGGAGGGTCCCTGAGGGTGATGAGGGCTAACGGGTACCTACGTGACTCTTCCTCTCTCTCTCCTTGCCCTAAAGGTGAACCTGAGCCTCCTGCTGTTCTCACTCCTGGGATTCCTGCTACCTTCCTACCTCTTCTACTACCGTGCCCGGCTTCAGAGGGAGTATGCCACCCACTGGGAGAACCCGCTGAAGGTGCTTGGCAGCCCCGAGGCAACTGCCTAGACCTCTGAGGCCAAGGGACGTGGATGACAGACAGCCAAGACCTGAGCGACCAAAGAGAATGCCTCACATGGCTTTTCTACCTGTAACAGACGCACAGAGCCAGCGGCCGTGGATTTATAAATACCGAGAGAAGTTCTATTTTTGTAGGGACTTGCTAAAAGGAAAAAAAAAATCCTAAAAAAAATCCCCCAAAGCAACGCTCCATTGATTGAAGACAGTCCCTGCGCTAAAAGGATGGGGTCTTCTTCCTCCTCGGACTGGATGCAGGGTGCAAGGCTTCCCTTTCTCTGGGCCTTTGTCCTAGGGGCCTGCCTCCTGCTGCCTCCTGGGGGCTTCTGGGATCAGCAAACCAGCTACCCCCAAGGTCTCAGCTGTGCAATGCCCAGAGTGTGCATGCGTGTGTGTGTGCATGTGTGTGTGTATGAAATAATCTTCCCCTCATAGGAAAGGGGCCTGAGGTGCTGGCTGTGTCCTGGATGGGGTGGGAGGTAAGCCTCTTCTAGGATCTGGAGGGCGGGTTCCCTCCCTGATGCTGCTTCTTGTAGGTCTTAGAGGAAATAAAAAGGGAAGTGAGAGATTGGCTGGTGTGTGCCTGTGTCTTCAGGGGGTTGTCTTCCCACAGCCCCGTCCCTCTTCCTCACCTGGGCTCGGCTGGGCATTAAGTAGGACTCCTAAAGTGCCAGCCTGTCCACCTCTGGCTGTCTGGCTCACCTCCCTGTTCTCAACCATGTCCTGCCCTTAGTGTCTGGAGGGAGTCCAGAGTCTTCCCTCTGCTCCTGCCCCCCACTTCCCAGGGTTTGGGGGCCTGGGAGGCTGGCCTTTTCTCCATAGGGGGCGTTCAGCACAGGATGCTCTAGAAAGAATGCTCAGGGCTGACTCTCAAACTTTCCTGCCAAAGCATCCCTGGGGATTTGTTGAAAGTAACACTTTTTTATAGTCTCCTGTTTTATCTTAAAACTTCATGCAAATTTTGAGCTTCACTTCATGCTATATTTATATTTACTTTTAGCATTAAAATGAAGCTTTAAAATTACCTACATCAAGGGAAGACATCTTTGAGGACTAGGGACCTTCCAGGAAGATACACATTATTTATCCCAGTCCTACACCTGTTTGTGTCCCTAGGACATAAGCCTTCGAGGCTTATGGAGGGATGGGGCAGGGAGAGGGGATTAACATTTGTTGAGGATCTGCCTGTGCTACACAGGTATCTCATTTCATCCTAACTGTAGCCCAAGAGGTTGGTATCGGCATGGTATTTTGTAGATTGAGGAAAGCCCAGAGAGGTTAAGACACCAGACCAAGGGCACACAGCTGGTGGTCGCGGAGCTGAGCTTGGAACCTGGGCAGTGACTGCTGAGTCCTAACCATAGGCCTGCCAAGGCAATCAGGGGCGGAAGGGAGGTCCCAAGCTTCTCAGTCCAGCTCTCAGCTGCCCTCTCAGGGCTGAGAATGACCTCAAAGGCCTTATCCAACTCCCCCCCAAAAACCTTGAAGAACCCCCAAATGTTAGCGCTGGAAGACGATATTACAGATAAGCCCTCCCTTTGTCTTAAACTCTCCTTAGAAGTTAATGAAACAGACTGACTCACCCATTTTACACTTGAGAAAACATGTCCAGAGGGGTCGGGAGACTTGGCCAAGTCACACAGCAGATCCCTGGCTGCTCTGAGCCCAGACTCTTGGCTTCCAACACAGTGCCCTTTTGCAAAATACAAAATCAGAATTGGACAGCACCAACCAACCGGTTGGGTGGATTCCCAGAGGGCCTGCCCGAGTCGCACTGCACTCTCTGTCCCGGACCTAGACTTTCCGAACGTTCTGTTGGAGGTTGATCGTGAGCGATGGACGGGAGTGGGATCCCTCCAGATTCGAGGTGAGGGCGGGTGGAGGAAGCCAGGCGTGTGCGCTTGGTACTCGGTGTGCCCAGCAGGCGGCGCTGCGTGGCTGCGGCTGGGACCGGGTGGGAGGGGGTCGCGAGCCAGAAAGGGGACCCTCAAACCCCCTTCACACACACCCTCGACCCACTCGTTGGCCCTTCCCGGCTCTCGACCTCCAGACCCCTACCCTGGCTTGCTCTGCCCTCCTTTGAGATCTCCCCACGCCTTCCCGACCCCGACCCTTTCAAGCGTGATCTCCAGCCCCACCGACCCTCGCGACGGAAGGCGGGGGCCTCGACGCGAGCCACTGCCCAGCGGGGGCTTGGAACCCGGTGGGAGATGCAGGCAGAAGTCTTGGCCTCCTGGGGGAGGGGTGTCTTCTCACTCCCCACCAACTCCCGGGGTGGGGAGCCTGCGGAGGGGGCTGGGCAGGGGCGGAAGCGAGCTAGAGCCGTGTTTGTCGCGGCGCTGCCGAGTTGAACAGATGGCTGGGGAGGGGAGAGGGTACGTGGCGGGGAGGAGGAGGGGTGCGGGGGCCGGAGGATGAGGAACGAGGAATTTCGACGCCCGGAGTCTCCCAGGAGAAGCCCCCCTCCCCATCTCTTCCCAGACAGAGGGGCGGGCAAGCGCCTGCCTTTTTCCCGGGGAGCCCTGGCCTCTGGCCCGCGGCAGCCCCCGCTGCGCGTCTCCGCCCCAGGGTGCGCCCCTCACCCCGCGGCCCCCCGGCGAGTCCGGGTGGGGGGGTCAAGGCCGCGGGGAGCGGCCCGGGTCGCAAGGGTTAACGGGGACGCACTGGGAGGGGCGAGGGGGCGGCGGGAACCGGGCTTCCAAGCTGGGAGCGAGTTCAGGGATCGGATCGTAAATAGCTGAGGGAAAACGTGTTAATTGGAACTTGATGCAGATGAGCTGGGACCTGGGGGTTGGGGGTAGAGGGAGGAAGGTCAGACGTGTGCTGGACCCGAGCCGACTTCCGAGCAGAGAGGTGGAGGGCTCTGGCCGGGGCACTGATAGGTGTGTACCCATTGTTTGTGTGAGTTGAACCCCCGGGGAGAAGGGGCGCTGGTCCTTAGGGATGAGAGGTTTCCCCCCTGACCCTCCGCCCCAGAATCGGGGTGTGGGACTCTTCCAGGGTCTCCACATCCCGGGACCAGAAGTTCAGGGTCTCAGATCGCCACGAGGAGGGTGGGGGGCACCCTGTGTCTGTTTCCGCTTGTGGCGGCCTACATTGGGAGTCACCTTCGCTGTGTCCCCCCACCCCCCATCCGTCGTGATGTCCTCTCGCTCTGCCTCCTCCATCCTTTATTCCCCATCCCTGGCATCACCCTCTCCCCACAGGAGTATTGTCTGCAACTTCTGCCAAGTGAGCATGGGGGAGGGGGGTAATTTTTCTCCCCTTGCTTTCTCCTGTCTGTCTGCCCCCCAGGGACCACCTCACCTTTGAGCTGCTTTTCAATCTTTAGGGTGCTTCATAACCCTCCCCCACTTGTTAAAATGCAGATGCCGGGGCTCCCTTAGAGATCTGAATCAGCAGGTCTGAGGGGCTCAGGAATCTGCATTTAGCAGCTTCCCACCTAAATCAGATGTAAAAGACCTTCATTTTTAGAAACACTGTGCAGGGAATTGGTGGGCTGGCAAGACTGGGCAAGCTTCCTTCAACAGTCCTCACTCCCAACCCTTCCTCCATGCTCCTGACCTCTCCTCTCAGCATGGTTGTCTCTGCTTCAGGGTGTGGAAAAGGTGCCAGGAAGGAAGGGAGGGAGGGAGGGAGGAAGGAGAAAGAGAGATTAGAAAGAGTGAATCTGCACTTAGCTCTTCTCCCTCTGTGCAGGGTCTTGCCCCTCCTCTCTGCTCCCTGCTTCCCTCCCCTCTGCCTCACCTGCTCCATCTTGCTCTCGTACTCCACCAGCCTTGCCTCACCTTCTTGCTTCCCTTCCCCCTCATCTGAAGTTTCTAGCAAGGCCAGAGGATCGTATAGTGGGCGGTCTTGATTTTAGGGGGGAATGGCAGAGCCAACCAAACACCCCACCTCCAAAAGAAAGAGACAGAGGCACCTCTGGGGTTGGAAGAAAACGGGAGGAGGGAGGCAGGCCTTGAGGAAAGATAATAATAACAGCAAACATATAGGTCACCTTTCCAGGGGCTATTGCACTTACTCCCCAAAACAACTCGATTTAGACAGGCGCTGTTGCCCCCAGGTTATAAACGAAAACAAAAACAAAAACTGATGTTTGGAGAGGTTAAGTAACTTGCCCAAGGTCACACAGTAAGTGGGAGAATAACTAGGTCATTCACCGTTCTACTTTCCCCAAATCACTTCTCCAGAGGCTGCTGGGGAGCTGTCCCAGGCCTGCCCCCCTTGCCCCACCCCCAGGAGCAATGGGAATGGGGAAGGGCATCATGTACATAGTGGAAAGGAGATGCTCAAGTTTCGGAACATCTGACAGGTCTGGCTGGAAGCATTAAAAATTCATGTAGAAACCTGACCCCAGCTGGACCTTGGGCCTGCCACCTGGACCATCCATGGCCTTGTGGCCTCTCAGAGCCTGGTGGGCCCATTTCCTTTTGGCAGTGTCCTGGGGAGCCCCATGTCTTTGTGTTTCATAGGAAAGGGGTTCTCTCACGGATCAGGGAGCTAAAGTCAGGAGCCAGCAGCTCAGAAAGCAGGGCCCTCCCCCCACTCTGAGTGTAAGAACCTTAGAGGCTTAAGGGCTTATAAACCTTGTCATCTGTCATGTCCTTCTATTCCTCTCCCCAGGCAGATAGATGCTCACTCTCAGTTTAGGATGACTGAAGCCTGGCTGTGATTCCCCAGGTGGCCAGTTGGGGGCAGCCATCTGCTTGGAGGGAGCCTGAGCCTGAGCCTCTACCCACAGCTTTGAAGGACCAAAAAAGAACCCCCATTGATAAGGTCTGAGAGATGCACTTTGGGCCTTGGGGAAGGGCTCTGTCATCTGAGGAGAGGGGGAGGGCTTTTCTAGTTTGAGGAACTTCAGGGAGAGTTCAAAGTAGGTTTGTGGGTTTCAAGTGCGCGATAACTGATGGCCAGCGTGATACAAACATTCTAGCTGGAGTGAAGATTTAGGATGAGGCGGTGAGAGAAAAAGCTAGAAAGGCCATTGGTACCAGACTCTGAAGGATCTTTGATGCTTTTCTGAGATGTTTTATCTTTAACGTGTAGGCACTAGGGAGCCATTGTAGGTTCCTGAGTGACATGATGACATAACGCAAATTTTGGTCAGGTGAATCTGGCCACCGTGGGCAGGCTGGGTGGGAGGGAGAGAGAGATTGAATGTAGGAAAACCAGCGAGGACGTTATTGCTATTTTCCTCTATATTCTAGGCATGAGGTAATGAGGAGATGGATCAGGGAGACGGTAGGGGGAATGGAATGAAAGAGATGGATTGGGGCCCCCAGGGGGAGTGGGTAAGTGAGTAGATATAGATTAGAGAAAGGGAGGAGTTAACTATAACTAGGCTGGATGTCTGGCAGACAAGAGAATGCAGAATGTGGGCACTCATAAAATGCAGGAGGTGAATGAGTTTTGTTTCCTTTAGAGATGGGGAGTCTTGGACAAGTCCCTTCCCCTCTTTGGGCCTCAGTTTCCCCATCAGAGCAATGGTGGTGGTTGGACTAGATTGCCTTAGAACCTCCCTCCTATTTCAGGGTGTGCGGCTCAAGACTGTAAATCTGAGTCGTTTGGAGATGCTGGGGGTCCGTGCGTGTGAGATCTCTGGAGGTGGTCTCTGTGCGGGGTCCTGTTTGAGTGGCCATGCCTGCATATCCATATTTGGGGTGCCTCTGCCTGTTTGCGGGACCCGTGGGTGTTGGCGTGCCTGCACGTGCTCTGTAGCTCCGCTCTGTGTGAGTGTGTGCGAGAGAGCGTGTGAGCGTGGGTGTGCACGTGATGGGCGTCCGTGGGTCTGTCTGGGCTTGTGGGGGCGGGGGTGGTGGGAAGCGGCTTTGCTGTAGCTTCTTCCTGAGGCTCACACACTCCCCTTGCTTTCACTGTTCTGAAATAGCATCTGGACCGAAGGCCCATGAATATTTCACAACGATAATTCTGTGACCTGGACAGCATGCTTCTGATTTACCAGCATCCTCACTCCCCTACCCAGGCCCCAGCAGTCTCTCCTCCAGCAGAGCTCTTGCCTGGCTGGTCCCTTAGTCCTACTCATTAGCCTCCTCAAAGCCAGCCTGGCACAGGCCCCTGGGAGACCCCAGACTCAGCTCCCCAGCTTCCTAACCAGCTAGCTGCTCTCACTATCCACTGCCCCTCCCACCAAAGTCCACCTGCCTCAGGCCTTCAGTGTCGACCCCTTCCAGTCTCTGCCTCCTCTTCTTGCCATCCTTCTGATTTGCCTGGCTAGAGTCACAGAATCTCAGCATCCCTCCTACTTGAGCCTGGCATCCGGGTCTCCTCTGTCTTTCCATTTCCACATCCCAAGTTAGATTCTTAATCCTAAATTTAAACCATCAGCTTCTCCCCAATTGCTTCTGTCTGATGAGCTTCACCCCCAACCCCCATCCCAAGTCCTTCTTAGCCCAGCTCTTTCCTTTCCCCAGCCTCTCCTCCACACACCAGAAAGATGAAGCTTCTGATCATACCTCAAACCAGAAAGGCGCCCCAACTTGGGATTCTTGTCCCTCTGATCACCCTAGCCCCACTGGTCTCTCCTCTAACCTGCTTGGAGAACTGCTTCTCTGACCTGGTCCATCCCTGATGACTTCTACCTCGTAGGAGCCAAGGGAAAGAGACTGTTTGTCTACAGGGTTGCTGTGTACAGCTGTGCAGGCTGTACACTGCACGAGGGCACTCAGCCGAGGGGGCAAGTGTGAGCTGAAACCCAGCCTTAGGCTCTGCTTCTAAGGTGTTTGCTCTGGCATGAGGCTGGGTTTCCCTGAGGAGGAGGTGCCTTTTTCAGATTTGCCCAA
Organism: Ceratotherium simum simum; assembly: GCF_057802395.1. Taxonomy (NCBI): domain Eukaryota; kingdom Metazoa; phylum Chordata; class Mammalia; order Perissodactyla; family Rhinocerotidae; genus Ceratotherium; species Ceratotherium simum. The sequence goes on from NC_141933.1 coordinate 16,538,662, forward strand.
AGCCATGTTTGTGCTGGCTGTGACATAGATGTCTGTGTTACTCCCTCTTTAAGGGGAAGGTGGGAACTGCTCTTTTTTCCTGGGAGGGAGCCATTAGCCAGACTGGAGACCTTCCCCAGGCTTAGCTCCTGAGGTGCCAGACAACTCAGGGTGGGCTGTGGCTGCTTCTTCTGGACAAATGAGGAGGTGAGGTGCCATCAGCACACACCCTTGGCTTGCCTGGGACCCAGGGGCACATTCCTCTTCCTCAGGCTTCAGCTTTTTGTCACAGGGGAGCAGCACACCCCCTCCAACCAGCAAGAAGCATTTGGATGGCACAGGATGGCTACCCTTCCTCTAACCCTCCGGGCCTTGAAATTCTTTTGGTTCTAAGCCCCCTTCCCATTTTTCAGGTGCTCAGCCAACAAATCTTACAGAAGAAGATAAAATAATAGAATTTTTTAATAAATTTTTTTTTTTTCCCCAAACAACTTCTGTTGATCTTCACCACACAGGGGCCGTGGTGGAGAGGGAAGTTCTCTCCAGGCACCCTAAAAAGTGTCCAGAGTAGACTTAGGAGAAAAGTATTCCTCCAGTGTCGGGAGGCTGAGGGGGGCTAGGAGAAGCAGGGTCCTAGGGTTAGCCCGGCCCCACTGAGGCATCCCTCCAAAGGGCTCCTGGGCGGGGCTCCCTTCTTGGGAGCTTCCAAAGGCTCTGCTGGTGGAAGATGCTCTGCAGACAAAAGCCCCTCTCCAGTCCACTGGGGGCACTGGGAGAAGGGGGTCAGCGGCTGCCTGGGGTGCCCCACCCCAGCCTTGGGATGGGAACGAGTCAATGGCCAGAATTGAAGAGAACAGGGCATAGCCACCAGACACGCCCTCCTGGGGCTGCCATAGGCCAGCAGCCCAGGAAGCAGGGCGCGGCGGCCTGGTCCCAGGGGAAGACAGAGAGGAGCCGGAGGGGAAAGGAAGGCAGCTAGGCCAGGGGCGGGGACTGGGCCAAAGCCGCAGCTGGGGATGGGGGATGGGGGATGGAGGGAGCACACTGGCCTCTACAGTCTCAGCGCCGCAGTCAGAGGTGGTGGGGCGCCAGAAGCAAGAGGCAAAGCAGAGGGGTGGGGAGCCCAGCGGAGAGCGCAGGGCTGCGAGAATCCGGGGGCGCCTGGCAGGCAGCACCGGGGCACGTCTGCTCCCCTCGCTGGTCCTCGCCCCCGTAGCCCCCCCAGTAGTCGTCCTCCGTGGGCGCGTCCCCGCCCTGGCGCCCCCGCGGGTCTTCGGCGGGCAGGTCTCGGTAGAGGGTGGAGGGGTCGACGGGGGGCGCCCCGGCCTCGGCCACCCCGTACAGATGATTGGAGGAGCTGTTGCCGCGGGCGCGGCTGCCCGGCCGCGTGGGCGCCGCCGGCGGGCACGCCTGGAAGTCGGCCTCGCGGAGGGCGCGCAGGTCCCGGCCCGCGCGCTCAGGGGGGGTGGCGCAGGTCACGTCGGAGCTGGACACGCGCGCGCGCTGGAACCAGGCCCAGAGCGGCCGCGCGCGGCAGTCGCACGCCCAGGGGTTGGCGTTGAGCCGCAGGAACTCGAGCGCCGGCAGGTCGGCGAGCGCCTCGCCCGGCAGCGAGGCCAGGCTGTTGTTGAACAAGTAGAGGATGGTGAGGCGGCTGAGGCCGCGGAAGGCCGCGCGGTGCACGCCCTGCAGCCGGTTCCCGTGCAGCAGCAGCCGGTCCAGGCTGCCCAGGCCGCGGAACACGTGCTCGGTGAGCAGCCGTAGGCGGTTCCCGTGGAGGAAGAGGTGGCTCAGGTTGGCCAGGTCCGCGAACAGGTCATCCTGGGGAGGGGTGGGGAGAGAAGAAGAGAGTGGTCCTGAGACGGGTGGGGATTTCTCCTCCGGGCCTGGAGGAGAGGAAGGAAGCGGAGCGCTGTAGAATAGAAAGGATTTGATGTTTTAATTCTTACGGTCCTGGGTTCGAATCCTGCCTCCTCTAACCTACTTCGAGGTTAATGTGGGAAAAGCAATATAGTTGAGGTCAGTGGTTTTTAAACTTTAGGATGCATCAGAATCCCCTCCAGGTCCCTGGGCGCTGCCCCTAGAGCTCCTGATTCACCAGGTCTGGGGTGGGGCCTGAGAATCTGCATGTCTTTATCAGTTCCCAGGAGATGCTAATGCTGCTGGTAGGAGGATCACGCTTGAAGAATGAGAACCTCGGGTTTGGTTAAGCACGCAGACTGGGGAGCCGGATTTCCTGACTTCAAATTCTGGATGTAGCATTAACTGACTGCCACTTTGGGCAAGTCATGGTACTTCGGTGACTCACTTTCTTCGTCTGTAAAGCGTGGAGATTAAAGATTTTATTTATTTATTTATTTTCCCCCCAAAGCCCCAGTAGATAGTTGTATGTCATAGCTGCACATCCTTCTAGTTGCTGTATGTGGGATGCGGCCTCAGTATGGCCCGAGAAGCAGTGTGTTGGTGTGCGCCCAGGATCCGAACCCAGGCTGCCAGCAGCGGAGCGCGCGCACTTAACCGCTAAGCCACGGGGCTGGCCCAAGCGTGGAGATTAAATGAAACAATATGTATTAAGGTGCTTAGAAGAAGGTTTCCATGTGGTTGGCATTCTACGGGTTAGCCATTATTGTCAACTTGGCCAAGCCAGTAATCTCCCTAAGCCTGTTTCGTCATCTATAAAATGGGGATGAGTGCACCGCCTCGTGGGTTTGTTCTGAGGATTAAAGCAGACAATCCACATAAAGATCAGATGGGCACCGTGCCTGGCATGCTGGGATTCGGTCCAATGCAAAGCCCACAGGCTCAGGAGTCAGATCCCCGGGTTTCCAATCCAGCTTGCCTTCTTCCCAGCTGCGTTACTTTGGGCAAGTTATTTAGCCTCATCGAGCCTCAGTTTCCTCAGTGTGTATAACTTGGAGAACAGCCTCCTCAGCAGGCTGAGGGAGGGTTAGATGAGATCATGCTGTAAGGATACAGTACTCGGTGGGCATATAGACCACCATCCATAAATGGGGATCCTTATGACGATAGGGTTTCAGTTAGAGTTAGGTCCCATCCCTTTTCCTCTAACAGAGGAGCTTCCTGGGGCCCAAAAGTTCTGCTACTAGGCTGGGCTATTAAGGGGACCAAGTGTCAGCTCCACTCCCCAGAGGCAGAAGGGGAGGGAGGGAAGCCTGCTGCCCTGCATTACTGCCCCCCTTAGAGGGGCTGTCCCACCCACCTGGGGCTGGGGAGTCCCCAGATCAGGCCATGTTAGTGCTGGAAGGACCTTGAACTGTGGTTCAGAATTAATGGGGGTGCAGGTGTGGGGGAGGGGGCTGGCCTCTGCATTTTAACCAGCTAGCTAAGGTATTGGTGATGATCAGCCAGACTGGGAGTTAGTGCTTTGGGGTCCACCAGCCCAGCCCACTTTTTACAGAGGAGAGCCCCGAGATCCAGAGAGATGAAAGGCTTGCCAGAGGGGACCAGAACCCCAGTACTGAGGTCCTCCCCTTTCAGGCAGGACATCACCGTGGTCAGCAGGCCCAGGTCTGGTTCTCAGGGACATGAGCATCCTCTCTGCTCAGGCCAGCTCACCCTGGGGTCCTGTTTCCTGGCTGTGGCTCTCCCATCCTTCCCTGTCTGGGGAGGTGAGCCCCCCCACCCCACCCAGGAGCCCAATGGGAGGCTCTCAGGTGGGAGGAGGGCATTGACTCCCAGCCTACACCCACAGCCTCCACCTTCCTGAGCTCCTGCGTGTTCTCGCCCCCTCCCATCTGGCTTCCGCCCTCTCCGCTACAGGAACTGAGCCTGCCAAGAACCCTCCTCTTGGCCACATTGAGATCCGTCCCCTCAACCTTCTCGGCTGCCTCTGACACTAGCGCTCTCTACCCACTGCTGCCCGGTCCATGCCCAATTCAGGTCTCCAGCAGGCTCCCTGCACCCCTCAGCCTGGCCCAACCTGGCCTGGTACCCTTGTCCTTCTTTCCTGGCCCATCCAGTGGGCTCTGAATCCCTTCCACTCAAACACCTAATTTGGGTTTCTCTTTTTTATGGAGTGTCAGCAAGACTAGGGCACACTCAGAAATACATGGTCAGGGGATCGATGTGGTGGTGGTGGTGGGGCCGTGGATAGAGGGAGCAGAGGCAGTGGGCACTTTGGGGACTCCAGGAGGTCAAGAAGGGAAGACCCCAGGTTCAGAGACCCTAGGGAATTCAGGCGCCTTTGACCCACAGCCCCAATTTTTGGGCAACAGAATTCCTTGATTCCAACCTCCTCTCCTTCCCTTTCTTCCCTGTGCAGAAGTCCTGCCCCTCTCCTCTCTGAGCCTCAGCCTGGGGGTCCATTCCCCCTTCCCCCCATCCAAGCTGTTGCCAGATCCCACTGGCACTTCCTCAGCTGCAGCTCTCAAATCCGGTCCTTCCTTTCTCCACCCTTAAAACCATTCTCTGTGCATTAATAAGCTCTTGACTTTCACAGCCCTTGCCCTCCCCCACCACCCTCCCTATCGCCCCCTCCCTCTGGGCTGAGAGCGTCTGCTAAAATCATCCTCTTCCATTTCGAAAACCACAGTTCCCTCACCTCCCCCGGCCAGTTCACAGCTCTCTGCATCCATTTGGAATCTCAATGCAGCATCCCTGCCCCTCCCCCCCCGCCCTTCCCCTGGACAGCATCCTATTCTTAACCTTGCCTCCTTCCCACTCCCAGCTCCAGTCTCTGGCACGAATTAAATCAGCTGCTGGGCTCTGTGACCTTGGGTAGCTCCAGGCACCTCTCTGAGCTTCAGTTTTATCATCTGTGAAACAAGGGACTTGAGAGAGTTGATCCTCAAGATCCCATCCTCATCTGATATTTATGAGTAAGCGAGTCCTGGAATGTACCTCATTCATTCAACAAAGCTGTATTGAGTGTCTCTGCTGTGCCAGGCACCCCCACTCAATCTATGCTGGGCATCCTCGTCATCATGCACGTCAGCATCGTTGAGCAGCTGACTTACGGAGCTCTCACCATGTGCCAAGTTCTGTGCTACACGGATCCCATGTGGTAACCTAATCATCACAACCCTATGAGGCAGCTCATATTATTAATCCCCTTTCGGAGACTAGGAGAGAGGGAGGCTCAGAGAAGGCAAGTGACTTGCCTAGGGTTCAACAGCTATGTGTAGTGGAAAGCGGACATGGCCTCCGGAGACAGGGCTCTGAACAGCTGCACCCAGGAGTCAGACACACTTAGGCCAATTCTAGCTGTGCTCCTGACTAGCTGGGTGACCTTGGACTGGTGCCTTGACTTCGCTGAGCCTCAGTGCCCTCAGCTGTTAGATGGGGAAATGTTGCTTACTCTGAACCAGACATCAGGCTGAAGCCCTTTCAAGTAGCATCTCTTTTATCCTCACAACAAACCCCCGAGGTACAGGTCATTTTCTCCATTTTATGGATGGGTCCATTGAGGCTCAGAGTGGTTAAGTAACTTGTTCAAAGCCACAGAGCAAATCAGAGGTGGGGCTGGGATTCAAACTCAGATCTGCCTGAGTGCAAAGATTGCTGTTATACACCACGCAGGCTGCTGTATGATGAAAAGACAGAACGGGTGTCTCTATCATCTGGTTCTACTCTAGTAGGAAATAAGCTCCGGGAGAGTGGGGACCCTGTGTTTGTTCACTTCTGAATCCCTGGCACCCAGAACACTGCCTGGCATGGAGTGGATACTCAATAAATGTGCGTTGATGAATGCATCTCCCTGGCAGAGTGTCTGGCAGATGGCAGGCAGTCCGTGAGACTCTCCACCCCACCCCACTTCCTTTCCACTTTCCTTACCCTGAAAAGCTCTGGTCCCTCTGGCTTCCTCCAGAGCGCCCCTCTCGGGGCAGGCTGGGCTCCATCTTGGCTCACACCTGCATTCTGTGGATCTCACCCCAGCCCACATGTTTCCTCAGCTGCCTGGGGCATCTCCCAGCCTGGAGTTCCGCCAGGCAGTTCACAGCAGAGCCTGTCTCTTTGTTTCTCCCCTATAAATGACCAGGTGTGAAGATGCTTCCTTCCCATGATGCCCTGTACCATTCATGTCAGGGGTGTGCAGAACAAACATTTCCCCTCTCGGAAGACCCCAGCGTCCACTCAAAGTCCCTTTTGCCCAGGCCTTTCCTGAGCCCACATCCTAACTGCTGTTCGTGGCCTGAGAATCGATGAAAGATCAGGTCATAATGACATGTGCTTTATATATGCTAACTCTTTACAGCCATTCTTTGTGGAAGGTATTATTTCATTATTCCCTCTGTTTTTTTTTTTTTTTTTTTGGTGAGGAAGATTGGCCCTGAGCTAACATCTGTGCCAGTCTTCCTCTATTTTGTATGTGGGACCACCAGGCCGGCCCTTATTATTCCCATTTTAAAGATGAGGAAACTGAGGTTCAGAGAGAGGAGGCAACTTGCCTAAAGTTAAATGTCAGAAAATAGCAGAGCAGGGATTCAAACTCAGGCCCCAGATTCCTCATTCTGAACAACTAATATATATTGGTGAGGAGGCCAGGGTCTCAGTGGGAGTAATTGTGGTACGACCAGTAGTAATAACAATAATAACAATGATGGTGCCCATATACTGAGCAATGGCCATGTGCTAAGTTGTAATGCTTACTAAACTTCTTAGATAAGTATTATTATTAGGAACTATCATGATCGCCGTCTTATAGATGAGGAAATGGAGATGGAGAGAGGTTAAGCCATTTGTCCAAAGTCATATGGGGGCAGGATTTGAACTTGGGTCTGGTGACTCCACAGTGTGTGCTTTCAAATTGAGCCCGCACTGCTGTGCTTCTGAGTACCACCCTCCTGCGCCCAGACAGACCCTCGTGGAGAGTTCTGAGTGATGAAACTCGGCTGAAACCTCGTCAGACCACGCAGGCTCAAGTACCACCAGCAATTCCTGGTTATGTGGCCTCAGAAACTTCGTTCGATGTTGCTCTTCCCCTTAACTGTCCCTACTGCGGGCTGTTGTGAGTTTCAATGTGATGATGGCAACACATCAGCCCCCAGTCACACTTCATGTTTAAAGGCCTTGTATCCGCAAAGTCTTTGGGACCCCGGGCTTCAGTTTCCTTATCTGTAAGAAGGCGCAGACAGTCTCCCGACAGCACTGTAAAATGAGATGAGGGGGCTGAGTGCACTTTGTAAACCGGGAGGTGCTGGGCAAATATAGGAAGAAAAGAAAAGGGAGGGGGGCCGGCCCGGTGGCGTAGTGGTTAAGTTCGCAGGCACCACTTCAGCAGCCTGGGGTTAGTGGGTTCAGATCCCGGGTGCAGACCTACACACTGCTCCTCAAGCCATGCTGTGGTGGCATCCCATATACAAAATAGAGGAAGATTGGCACAGATGTTAGCTCAGGGCCAATCTTCCTCACTGAAAAAAAAAAAGAAAAAAAGGAAAAGAGAGGGGATGTTGTGGGACCCACCCATGGCCTCAGGATAATCCTTGAAGTTGACCCAAATCTCCAGGATGGGGTCCAAGATGGGCTATTTTGCCGAGACCGATGCTAAATGAAGCTTGCTTCTTTTTTTAAAATAGGGTTTTAACAAGCATTTATATAGTGCTCACCGTATGCCAAGCACCATTCTGAATGCTTTACAAATTATTCATGCACTTAACGCTTAAAAATCCAGAGGAGATGGGTGCTGTTGCTACCCCCATTTTACAGATGGAAAAACTGAGGTTTAGGAAGGTTAAAAAAATGTGAGACACTTATGAGTGGCAGAGTTGACACCTGTAAAGTCCTTAGCACAGTGGCTGACACATAGTGTGCCTGCTAAGTTGTGGTGGGTGCTGTTATTATCATTGTGTATGCAATAATAATAACAAAATACGGCATAGTTTCCCAATATACCAGGTATTTTACTTCTGTCTCTCTCTCCCACTAGGATGCTATCTCTGTGAAGGCAGGGAGCTTTGTCTGTTTTATTCAAAGCTGTATTCTCAGCACCTAATTCATAGTGGGTGCTCAATAAGTGTTTGTTAAGTTATTATTACTATTGTTATCATTAGCAACATCAACTGTGACCTGATTTTCAAATTATCATATTGGTGACCAGTTAGGCACCAGCCCGGGGTTGAGAGAAGGAAGTGCCTTCCAGGTTTATGTGGGGAGAGGGGAGAATTTGGATATCTTTGCCCCCTTTCAGCCAGAGGCTGTGTAGCCAGGGAGCATTTTCTCCCAGAGTGGTTTGGAGGGTATGTTATTGCTTCCTGGGGAAATAGAATGGGAGGATTTGACTGTCAAACAGTCAGCATAAGAACAACAATAAACAATATTTAGATCAATAATAATAACAATAAATAGCAATTACTGGTATTCCTTTCCGTTTTCAGAGCATACATTTTCCAGCTCCTTAATAGCTCTTTTCCCTTTTTTTTCTTCTTCCTTTGCACTGAGATGACAGGTTAGGGGGACAGGAATCTAGAAGGAGTAGGGTTTCCCCTGGTCCCATTACACAGCGAGTTGGAGAGAGGCAGAACCTTCTATGGGACACCAGTTGCAGTGGCTCTGCGCTCTCGCTCCACCTCCTGTGATGTAGAAGGGCGTGGGGGTGGGTGAGAGAAGCAGCCACAAAGGCCTCTGGGCTGGGGTGCCTGGGGAAGGCAGAGTCCCCCGAAGGCAAATAAGGGGCGAAGGAGAGATCACAGAAAGAGACACATACACACACCCAGACAGACATGGGGGTGTGTGTGTGGAGTGGGCGTGTGAAGGGAGACAGACAGAAGAGGCAGAAGAAGACAGATGGAGGAGGCAAGTCGGTGAGACAGAGAGGGACGGAAAGGGATAGACAGACAGAGAGGCAGAGGCAGAGGGAGACAGATGAGGGGATGGGGAGTTAGTGACAGAGAGGCAGCAAGAGACCCGAACAGGCGTAGACAGACAGACAGAGGAAGATAGAAGAGACAAAAGAAAGAAAAGCCCCTAGAGAAAGTGTGTGTGTGGGGGAAACTCAGAAAAGGGACAGAGACATAGAGAGAGACGCTGAGATGCTGAGGCAGGCATGGTGGCCTGGGGACAGAGGCCACCAGTTGCACCAGTTGCAGTGGGGACAGAGGAGCCAAGAGGCTGGGGGAGAGAGGAACGCAGAAGAGGACTGTGTGTGTGTGTGCGCGCGTGCGCGCACACACACGTGTGTTGGGGGGGCAGGCTCACCTGTAGGTGGAGCAGGCTGTTCTCCTGGAGGTAGAGGTACTGCAGGCTGACCAGGCCGCGGAAGATGTTGCCGGGCAGGCTGCTGAGCTGGCAGCGGTAGAGATGCAGAGACTGCAGGCGCTCCAGGCCCTGGAAGGTGTCGGGCTCTAGAGAGCGCAGGTGCCGGTTGTCGCCCAGGTCCAGCTCCTCCAGGGCCTGCAGGTGGCGGAAGGTGCCCGGGTAGATGGTGGACAGGTTGTTGGAGAAGAGCCACAGGGTGAGCAGGTTGGGCCCAAAGGTGCCGGGCCGCAGCGTGCGGATGAGGTTGTTCTGCAGGAAGAGTCGCTGCGTGCTGGGCGGCAGGGACAGCGGCACCGAGGAGAAGTTGTTGGCCTGGCAGCTCACGGTGGGCGGGGACGAGTAGCAGGTACAGAGCATGGGGCAGCTGGGGGCCGCTGGGGGCAGGGCCAGGAGCAGCAGCAGGAGGCAGGCCGAGGCGGGACCTGCGGGGAGAGGGAGGGGAAGACACTTTGGAGCTCTGGACGGACTGTGAGGGATGAGTGCCAGCGGGGGGCCTGCCCGCCCACCCGGAACGGCCTGGAGCCTGGCGCTCTTAGGTCTGGAGGTTCTAGGTGCAACCTCGCAGATGCAGGAGGCCCTGGCCACTTCTGCTTTTGGAGGCTCCTGGTATATTAAAAAATAGAGAAATGCCGAGAGGACGTTGTAGAAAGCACTGTGACAATGTTGAAAGTTGTTTGATGAGTGACCGTCTTCTTTCATTCCTGTTTTCACTATAGTAGGTTTCCCTATGTTAACTGTCAGAGCTTCTCAGCCTCGATGTTGAGAGTTGGGCCAGGAATTCTTTGTTGTGGGGGGCTGTCCTGACTGATGTCCTGTGTAGGGTGTTTAGCAGCATCCCTGTCCTCTACCCACTAGATGCCATTAACACGCCCCCCCCCCCAGTGTCTCCAGACATTGCCAGATGTCCCCTGGGGAACAAAATCACCCCCATTTGAGAAGGGCTGGAGCCAAATTGAGACCCTATGTGAATCTAAGGCCCATGCAGAATGGCCCTATGACTGCCCTGGGGTCTGGCCTTGCTGAGCCCACTGGTGACCCCAGCCCTCCTCCCTCACCTTCCTGCAGCTTTCACCCTGGAAGAACCCGAGCCTCTCCACGCTGGAAGGCCCTTAGGGACCAGGGGGCAAAGGGGGCTCTAACTGGGGCCGCCAGCCCCCAGCAACAGAATCAGCCAGGGGTCCCGGAGAGAGTGCAGCTTCCTTGGCCCTGCCTGTGCAGAAGCCGAATTCCTGGACGAAAGCCTGGGAATCTGCATTTTACACCCCAAGCTCTTCTCATTCAAAGTCACTTCAAAAATTTTTTTTTTCAAAGTAACTTTTGAAGGTTGGCTATGGTCCAGCCTTCTTATGATACAGATGGAGGCAGGCCCAGGGAGGGCCAAGGGCCTGGGGGCTAAAGGGTCATGTCTAGGCCCCTGTGTCCCTGTGCCATAGCAGGGGTGCAGGGCCCTGCCCCCACCCCTGTCAGCTCGCCCTCTTGCCGTGACTGCAGCTCATCAAGTTCTGGGTCCGAATTAGCTTGACCTCTACCCTTTATCATGACCCCAGATTTCCTGGGATTCTCTTTTGGCAGATCTGCCTGGGGGAAAGGGGAAGCCTGCACCCCCCAAATCAGCCGGTCATTCCCTGGGCACACATCGACTGAGCACCTTCTGTTTCAAGCAATGTGCCAGGCCTGCGAAGGCAGCCGGGAGGAAGACCCGGTCCTCGGCGCAAGGACCTGAGATCCTGGGGATCCCCGGGGTTCAGAGACTGGGGAGAGCCTGAGGGGTCCCCTGACTTTAAATGATGCCTCCTGCTCCGGAGGTTGGTGTGTGTGACTGCAAGTGTGTAAATATGTGTGTGTGTGATTTTGGTGATGGTGTGAGCGGGGCTCTCACTACATGAGGTGATGCTGAGCCCGGGGTGTGCACATGGCACCGACAGGCCCTGGGTGTGGACGTCATGGATGCTCCCGTGTCCCGTGGGGGAACACACAAGAGCAGGGTGGGGGACCCCGCGCCCGTCGTGTGCGTTGCTCCCGCGTGCTCCTCGATTTTGGGCACCCCTCAACGCCGACCAGGCCCCACGGTGAGCGCCCGGGACCCCCGTAGCCGCGGCGCCGGTGTGGTGCGTGCGAACGTGTGCCGGCCGTCCTCCGCGTGTGTGTGAGTGCCGGCCCCGTGCGTGTGTAGGCTGGGTGTGATGTAATACTCAGTGACACAGCGGCTGCTGTTCCATTCGTTCACACCACCTCCGCGTTTCTCGGCCCTTCTCACCCCTCCTCCGTGCGGCGTTTCACGATTACTTTCTCCTCCTGAGTTTTTCAGAGCCACGTGGGGTGGAGGAGCGTGTCTCTCACCCCTCATCCGAAGCAGGCAGGGGTGGGGGGCGGAGCACATTAGGGAACCCTGGGTGGGTTTCAGGAGGGCTAAAGTTTGGGGCTTAGAACAGGAGATTCAGAGCTGGAAAGGTCCACCAGGTTCACCTGATTCAAGCTCTTGTTCTACTGAGGTGACAAGTGGGGCTCAGCGAGGGCAGGTGACTTGCCCAAGGTCACACAGCAAAGTGGTTGACAGGGCAAGGACCAGAAAGGACACTTCTGATGCAGGGCCAGGGCACTTCCCTTCCTGGCAGAGTCACCCTCTGAGCTCCCTTCCCCAAGGACTTGACACCAGAGGAAGCCAAATCCTTCTCTGATCCATTAATCCCACCCTCTATCCACAAGCTCACAGGAGTGTGAACCCTGGAGGATTACAGAGCTCTTCCCCCAGCCTCTAGGGCTGACTGGTACCCAGGAGAGACAGAGGGAAGGACAGGCAATCCCAGAATGCTCCAGAGTCAGGGGCCAATCCCCTGGTGACAGTCTCTTCCAGCCTGGAAGCCCAGCCTAGTAGGGGCTGGCAAGGGCCCCCTGGTTCATCCCTCTTACCCACAATTCCCTGGCCCCTTACTTGCCCACATTAGGGGACTCCTCTTGTCTTTCACCACACCCCCTCCCTCTTGCCCCCACATCTCCCCCTACCATGGCCCACCTCCCCAAGCCGGAGATGGTGCTCCCTGCAGGGGCCCCTCCGTGACAGCTGCCGCGTAACAGTGACTCTGTTGCCATTTCTGGCCCTCGCCGCCGCCGTGCAAAGCAGCTGTAACCCAAGGAGCCTCATCCATAATTCAGGCTGCGGCTCTCACTGGAGGCGAGGAGGAGGGGACGGTGGGGGGCTCTGGCTTTCTCTGCCCCCAGGCCTGGCTGGAGCGCTCCTGGGCAGAGGCAGCGGGGGCTGGTGAGCTGTGCCTTTCTCTCCCTCCTCCGCCCTCTGGTCCCTGCCCAGCGTGTGCCCTTTTCCTTCTCGCCACGGTCCCCTCCCCACCCCCTGCTTCTCACAGCTCTTCACCATCACTCCTTCGCTCCCAGCCCGTGTCCTCCCTCTCTCCCCAAGGACCACAGTTCCACTCCCAGCCCCCATTCTGTGAATCCCTGGCAAAGACCGGGGCAAGGTGCACAGAATGTCAGAGCTGGAAGGGGGGAGTACCTCAGCGGCCATCAAGAGCAAACCCCTTATTTCACAGGTGACGCCATTGAGGGCTGGAGAGGGGAAGGGTCAGTTTCTGAGTGAGCAGCTCAGGCCTCCTGACCTGAATCTCTGACAGTCTGCCTTCAGTATCTTTCTCAGAGCCTTTATTCCATGTCCCCACTATTATATGGGCCGAGGAAAGCCCATTCTAACAGCCTTCCCCAGCCTCTCTGCTCATCCCATCCTCTCTCCTTCCTCTTCCTTTTTTCTAAAGTCAGAGGTGATGGCTAGAGATGCAGAGGAGTGTAGAGCAGGGACAGGCAGAAACCATCTGTTATTAAGCACCTACTGTGTGCCAAGCACTGTATTTGTACATGTCTTTATGCATAGACTACAGCACAACATAATCCCTGTGGGATCAATATTATGGACCCCAATTTGCAGATAATGGGAGGGAGGCTCAGAAACAGAAATGAGTTGCCTCAGGTCATGCAGCTAGTACAAGTTGGAACCCAGATTGGACAAGCATGTATCTGAAGGGACTCTCTGACCTTTCTTTGAGAGACCTCACATCATCCATGGAAACCACCTCTGAGTGTGAGAGACGCTGCCCTCAAGGTACAGGGAGGACAGAAATTGTGCCCAGGTGCACAGGGCTGGGCCAGCCATGATGCTGGGTCTGTTTGGCTGTTCAGGGTCAGGAAGGGACCCAGGCTTTCTGCAACTTTTCTCTCCTGGGCTCCGGGTTGTGGCTGCTCTAGGGGGCGGCCTGTTTGGGAGTCAAGAGGAGATGACCAGTGTCCAGAAGATGTGGCCAGAACTGACCAGGGGAGGGAGAGGAGAGAGGCCGGAACACCGTATCGATCCCGGAAGGCTGAGGTGCCCACAGCCAAAAAGTATCCATTCATCGAGGGCCCATTATCAAGGACTCTGGGATATCACCCTGAGTACCAAGGCTCACGAACAAAGTTCTCACCCCTGGAGCCACCCTTTAGTCCAGAGGCCTCTGTGAAAGAAGGAATTTGAGGAAGAGGCAGATGGAGCCAGGGTAGAGGGCGGGAGCCAGGGGGCCAACCCACAGGGCAGAGTGGCTGGTGAAGAGTGGCCTTCAGAAAAGGTGCTCTCCGGAGAGGAAATCAAGGCCTCTGGCTCTGAAGGAGGGGCACAGGGTCCCAGAAGCAACAGCTCCACACCTAAAGGGCTGGGGCAGGGCTGGGGCCTGCTGGGCAGATGCTGAGGGGGCAGGGGCTGAGAAGGTGGGAGCCCAGGAGCAGAATGGAGGTGGTGGTGATGCCAGTGACGCAGGGGCCTGGGGAGGCACTGACGAGGTTTAGAGCTGCTGCAAACAGCTTCTCACTCTGCCAGAATGTAACACCCCAAAATAAGCAGCCACCGCGGTGGCGGCGGCAGGTTCCGACGACGAGGCCCGGAGATATAAATGGCAGCAGGGAGCCAGCCAGGGTGCCCACCCTTGGAGGCTGCCACCCCACTCGAATATCCTCACCCTCTCCCCCTCACAGCCACCATCCAAGGCCCTGAGCTCAGAGCTCTGGGTCTGGCGCACCGGCCACTCCCTGAGAAAGAGATGTGACAGGCAGGAGCTTTGGGAATGGAGGGCTTCCCACGTGGAAGTCGTGGAAGTCGTTACCAGAAGCCTCTTTGTCTTATCCCTGGGCAGCACCCCCCCCCCATTCCTCTCTCCCACCCCTTTCTCTTCTGTCTCCCTTTCCTTCCTTTGCAGCCCCCATCCCCATCCTGATCAACCCCCAGCCCTTCTCCCATCTCTGGTTCCCAGCCCCCAACCCTAGTGTTCATCCTTGCCCCTCTTCCCCTGTCTTGACACCCCATCTCTATCCACCATCCCTTTCCTCCTCTGGTTTCTGATCTTCCCTCTCCCCTTTCCTTCCAGGTCCCAGGGTCGCTGCCCTGATGCTCTTTCCCAGTACCCTCACCCCCAGATTCTGGGTCCCTGTCCCTAGTCTTCTCTCCACCCCTCCCTAATCTGGTCTCCCCTCTCCTTCCCTCTTCCTCTGTCCTCACCCGGGTCCCACTTCCCTCCATGCTTTTCCCGTCTAAGCTTTACTGCTCCTCCTCCTTGTCTCCCTCCTTCTCCTAACCACTTTCTCCATCATTGACTGCCCCTTCCTCCCCAGCTCCCTCGGACCCCTTCCCCACCCCTCCCCCAATCTCTGTCCCACACCCGTGGCTGTCATTCAATCCGTGGAACTATCCCCTTTCCAGCGCCCTCCATCTGTCCTACCAGGGAGGGACATTTGGATTTCCCTCTGCGCCCCCTATGCTCCCAGACAGGCCCCTACCCACATCCCTTGTCCTCCCAGGTGACTGGAAAGTGCTGAGGCACGGGGCACAATGAGTTGCTGAGTCGGCGCTTCCCCAGCCGGCCGGAGTCCTCAGCGTCCCCCGGAGCAGATGGAGCCGGGACAGCGGAACCTGAGCCTCCCTCCCCGCTCAGGGCCGGTCCGACTGCCCCTGCGTCCCCCCCTCGGTCACGAGCTCCCCGCACATCCCGGCAGGCTCCGAGCTGGGTGCGCTCCTCCAGCCGGCAGCCCTGGGGGCGGGGGTGGGGTCCTCTGGGCTAAGCTTTTCCCCCTCCCCAGGGTACCCTGACCCTCACAAGCGCCCCACTCTCGCGCCCTGGGGGAGGGTGCGCCCGGCTCCCCTCCCCAGGATGCCCTCCGCCCTCCCGCGGGCTGGGGTTCCTACCTTGCAGCAGGCGCCTGAGGCCGGGCCGCATCTTGTCTCGACGCTCAGGGGAGGGGGCGGCGGGGGGAGGCAATCCCACTCGCTCCCTGAGCCCGCCAGATGGACGGCGGGGACTCCGCGGGGCTCCGGGAGGGCCCGGGAGTCCCCGGGCTGTGTGGCCCGATCGCGGCGCTCTACCCTGCGCCCCCTGGGCTCCGGGCCTCGGGAGGAGCCATCGGCCCCGACGGGGCGGGGCGCGACGGGGCGGGGAGGGCTGGAGCTGGCCGTCCACGCCCGGTGCCGGCGCGCCCCAGCAGCGCAGGCAGGCGCTAGTCCGTCAGTCCGTCGGTCCGTGCGCCCCGGCTGCTCGCCGAGGGAGAGTGGGGACAGCGAGGATGCTCTTCCCAACCACCCGCCCTCCTTCCCGCACTCGCTGGCTCCTCCCTCACTTCCTAGCTTGCTGACTTAACCCTTTCCTGGCCACTAGGAGGCGGAAACGGCTTTGTAGCCCCCTCCATCCCGGCCCCCCCCCATCCTTGCGGGACCCGGAGCACTGTGTTCGATCCCCTTCTTGGAGCCTCGCTTCTAAGGAACTTCCATCCTGAGGGGGTACGGTAGTGCAGGGAACCCCGCGGGCTTGGCCAGTTCCCTCCTCCCAACTTTCCCGGAGGAGAAGGGCTCCCGGGTCGCTTCCCCCTCCTTGCCGCGTCCCCAGCACCAATGTCCGGGCTTCCAATGTTTCTCTCTCCCGGTAGAGTTCCAAGATTCCACTTTCGCTTTCGGTCCCAGACCCCAAGCCCGGAGTGTGTACAACTATAAGAATAGTACGTGCAACTTTGTGTGTGCAAGATCGAGTGCATAGGAGCGTGCACGCGCGCGCAAGGACGCTTGTGCAGGTGTGACTCTGCTTGCAAGCTACCTTTTATATGGGCCCGGGGAAGCGGGGGGCACGTGAGTGTGCGAATGGGTGAGCCGCTGAGTGCCCGCCAGCGTGCGTGTCTGCGCTGATGGGAAATGTGAGGCTGTGCGAGAGTTTGGCACGAGCGAGCTTGGGGATGGGTGGCCAGGGTCTATGTGCCCAGGTGTGTGTATGCCCCTTAATGCATTTGCGAGCGGGTGCAAGTTCGGGTGCGCGTGCGAGTGTGTGCAATTTTATGTGTATGTGTGATGTGTTCTAAAGGGGATTTCTCACCTCCCGCGGTGGGATAGGGGAGGACTCAAAGGTGGAGAGGAGACCGTTGGCCTCACGCGAGCTTCTACCTCCTTTTAAGGACGGGTGCATTCTGATCTCATCTGGGCCCCTCGCGCCCGTCGTGGCCGCGTTCGGGGCGATACCAGCAGACCCGCGACCTAAGCGTCTCCTTACAAAGGCGGCGACGTTGTCTACCCTGGCTTTGACCTGGCCCAGGGCGCCGGGCATCCGGCCCTAGGGAGCTGCCCGGGATCGGGATAGGCGCGGGGCCCTGAGGGGAGCGGCGCTGGCGGGGTTGGAGCTGCGGGAGCGGCGCGCAACGGCCGGTGCCAGGACCATCTGCGCGCAGCGGGACCCGGCCCGCCGGAGCCCAGGAGCCCGGGGCGGCCGCTCCCCGCAGCAAAGAAAAGGAACCCCTGGCCCCGCCGGCTCGCTCTCTGGCTCCTCCTCTCCTATCTGTGCCAGAGTCCAGAGCCTGGCATACAGTCGACGCTTTGTAAATGCTGGTTTCTTTTCCCGTTCCTTCTCTGCTCCGTCCAATAGTCTCTCATTTTTCCCTCGTTCTCATTCGATTTCTCTCATTTTCTCCCCCCACTCTTATTCATATTTTATGGTCTCCGTCCCTCTGTTCTCTCCCTCCTTTCTCTCCTCCCTCCCTCCCTTCCTTCCTCTCTCCCTGTTGTCTCCTCCCTTTATGCATCTGTCTCTTTCTGCCACCATCTTCTCGGTCTCTCTCACTGTTTCTCCGTGTCTCTGTCACTTCCCTTCTGTCCTTGTGGCTCCTTGCCTCCTTGTCTCTCCATCTCTGTGTCTCGTGTCTCTCTTTCCTTGTCTCTGTCTTCCTTTCCACCCTCTTTCATTAGCAGGCTCACAGCCCACTTGCACCCGGACGCTCGGGCGCCCACTTGTTGGTTCCATCTTCTGCCGTTCCCGGGCTCCTAGGCCCTCTCTTGGCACCTAAATTTCCTCTCCCGCCCCTCTCGTGTTCAGGTGAAGTGGGAGCGGAAAGGGGCGTCTCTGGGGCTCCCGTGCCCCTCCCATCTCTAGAAGGCAGGAATAGGCCCTGCGTTTCCCCGGACCCACCCTGCTGAGGACCCGCGCCTGGGAGGAGGGCCTGGAGGGGGCGGCGGGGAGGGAGTGTTGGGGGTAGCAGGGTGGGATTTGGCGTCCTTCCCCGGAATGAGCCGCGGCACAATCTGTCGCTGGATTTGTTTGCCGAGCTGCCTCCGGAGCGCAGTGGGGCTGGCTCCCGGGGAGGGAAATATCACAAGATGCGGAGACAGACGCTGAGGGGCGGGTGGGCGGCGGGCTGACTCAGGTGTGCTGTCATCGGCTCCCTGGGCCCGCGCTCCTCTGAGAGGGGTGGGTGGACCCCGGGCCCCCAACACAGGCGGGCACCCGAAGCTGGGAGGGGAACCCCCATCCTGGAGTGAGCTGCAGGGAAGGGGTGCCCCCGCCAATAATCCTTGGCTCCATGCCTCTCCTTCAAGCCTGGGAGCCCCAAAAGACACCCCAAACTTGGGTGTGCCTAGACGGTCACAAACGACTCTGCTCCTACCCCATTATACAGCTGTCGGCTTCCTATAGTTATCGGCCGACTCACCCCTTTCCCCCACTGGACTGCCAGCTTTGTGAGGGCAGGAAACTCCTCTCGTCCAGCTTTGTGTTCCAGCAGGTGCTCAATGATCCCTTTTGGATGGGTGGATGGCCTGTGGGTGGACGGCTGGTCTCAGTTTGCAGGAAGTACACAATGCATTTGGTTTTCCCTGTAGAGCATGCTGACCCCTTGTTCTTCTCCCTGTGCACATTTGCAGTCCCCCCACCCCCACCCCCACCTCCAGACAGGCAGGGAATTGGAAACAGCTCTCCCTGGAGTCTGAAGACCAGGGTCCTCTAAGTGACCCTAAGCAAGTTACTCCCTTTCCTGGTGCCTCAGTTTCCTCATCTGTACAGTGGGAATATACCACTCTCCCATAAAGGCTTCAGTAAATCTCCAGCCACTCAAGGTATGAGAAAGTGCTTAGTATTATGAAGCTGTGACCGCTGTCTGTGGTGGTAGCTGTTGTCATTGCTGTTTTGGTGGTGATTCTTAAGATCTTTATCCCAGTAGAATCAGATGCCATGTCTGAACATGAGTTGAGATTCTGCGGTTAGCTGTTTTGAGATCTGAGAGAGTAAGCTGATGGCAAAGTGCAACTGAGGGCTATGCTATGGGTCATCTAGTTCCATCCCTGGCTGGACACTTGGCCAAGCTCTGGGGCGGGTACTGGGTCCTCAGTACTTGGCCACAGAGCTGGCCTGCCCTCTGGTGGCTATAGGCGGATCTGCAGCCCCCAGGGAAGCCAGGGATCTCTGGAAATGGGCTGAAGGATGGATTTTCTGTGAGAAGGGGGAGGCTCTGTCGTGTGAACAGTAGGTTTTGGAAAGGAGGTCATGTAGAAGAAGCAGGATATTGGCACGAACTAGAGGAGTCTTGACTTTCTCTATGAGCATCGGTGCTCTAAGAGAGACACTCGAGGCCCCTCTTTTTTTTTTTTTGTGAGGAAGATCAGCCCTGAGCTAACAGCTGTTGCCAGTCCTCCTCTTTTTTGCTGAGGAAGACTGGCCCTGGGCTAACATTTGTGCCCATCTTCCTCTACTTTATATGGGATGCCGCCACAGCATGGCTCGACAAGCAGTGCGTCAGTGCACGCCTGGGATCTGAACCAGCGAACCTGGAGCTGCCGCAGCGGAGCACGTGCACTTAATCACTTGTGCCACCAGGCCAGCCCCCTCTAGGCCCATCTTTCCTCTAGGGGACCCCACCTAGTGAGTCCACAGAAATCCCCTGGTTCTTGTCTTTTTTTTTTTTTGGTGAAGAAGATCAGCCCTGAGCTAACATCCATGCTAATCCTCCTCTTTTTGCTGAGGAAGACCGGCTCTGAGCTAACATCCATTGCCAATCCTCCTCTTTTTTTTTCCCCCAAAGCCCCCAGAGATAGTTGTATGTCATAGCTGCACATCCTTCTGGTTGCTGTATGTGGGAGGCGGCCTCAGCATGGCTGGAGAAGCCGTATGTTGGTGCGCGCCCGGGATCCGAACCCGGGGCCGCCAGTAGCAGAGCGCGCGCACTTAACCGCTAAGCCACGGGGCCGGCCCCTCTGGTTCTTTTCTCCACCTATTTGTCTACCTCACTGAGTGGGATGTTTGGCAGTTAGCGTACGAGGTGGGGTGGCTCAATGGTCAAGAGCACAGGCTTTGACAGGTTTATGCCCTGGCTCTGCCGCTCCCTTAGCTAGGTGACCTTGGGCAAGGTGCTTACCTTTTCTAAGCCTCGGTTTTCTCATCCAGAAAATGGGAGGGAGGCAATATTAGTTCCCAGCTCAAAGGGTTGCTTGAGGATTAAGTGAGATAAAGCGTGAAAGAAGCTGACAGAGTACCTGACCCTGTGCTCAACAAATGCTGATAATATTATTAATTTTCTCTTTTAGCCTAACAAAAACCGGCAGAAATAGGTGTTGTAGTCTAGTGGCAGAAAGCTAGCAATTCAATCTAATTCAATCCTGACCTGAATTAGAAGTCTTCAGTTCTAGCCTGGGCTCTGCCTCCATGGCTGTGTGACCTGGGCCAGACCTCTCTCCTCTCTGGGCTCCGGCTCCCTGTCATTGAAAGGAACATCTTGGACTCGAGGCTCTTGAAAGTCTTACAAAGCCATGACTTCGTGCATCTTTGTTTCTCTGTGGCTCTGTGCAATAATGTGATTTGTAAGAAATATATATTTGGTCATTCAGATGATCAAAATATATTTCTCTTATATATTTAGTCTTTGTCCACAGTTCCTGGCTCACAGCTCCCCAAACCCTTGGAATTTCCTAAGTGTGGAGAGTGATAAAGGTGTATTTTGTTATGTGAATGAGGTGACTTTTGGAAGCACCTAAGGGTGGGGCCTGGTTGCCAGAAGAACCAACCATGTGATTAGAGGGTTGGAACTTTCAATCCCACCACCTGACCTCCAGGGAGGGGAGAGGGTCTGGAGATTGAGTTCAATCACCAATGGCCAATGATTTAATCAAGCATGCCTATGTAATTAAGCTTCTGTAAAACCCCAAAGGGACAGTGTTCAGAAAGCTTCCAGGTTTGTGAACACGTGGAGATGCGGGGAGACTGGTTCGCCTGGAGAGGGCATGGAAGCTCCGCCCTTTCCCCCATACTTTACGCTACGCATCTCTTCCGTCTCATAAAAGGAGTTATATGCTTTTATAATAAACTGATGATCTAGTAAATATAATGTTTCTGTGAGTTCTGTGAGCTGCCTTAGCAAACTAATCAAACCTGAGTGAAGGTCGTGGGAACATTTGATTTATGGCCGGTTGGTCAGAAGTATAGGTGTCAACTCAAATAATCCATAATCAATCTATAAATCAAAATTTGGGGTGAATTTATTATGAGCTAGGTCTGAGGACAATAGCCTGGGGCCTTCCTTCCCCAAGGAAGGAAGCACACCCAAGAAGTGGGGTGTACAGAGTGGTTATATGCTGTCTTGGAACAAAGAGCATATATCACATATGATAGGAATATCTCTTTTACTGCTGTCATGAGATGCTTAGCTGGCACGGCAGGTCAGTGGCCACAAGGTGAGCACAGCAGGTCCCAAATTAATCCTTAGTTTCTAGGAAGAGATGCTTATTCTTAAGGAAATGCCGATATGCACGGGGAAGCTACATCCCTATCTTTAAGGGCATCATTCTGGTCTTTGGGACATTGTAAATGTTTAAAGCAGATGTACAATGCATGCTCAACAGGCCATGTCACGGCCTTTTGGACAAGGTCAGGCTGAACTAGTTTTAAACCAAATGGCTTCCTCATATACTCTAATATATCCTATTGCTTTTCATTTATTTATCACAGGTAACAACTTGGATTTGTGATTGGAGTCTGAAGTCCAAAGAGGGGGTCGTTGGAACCTCCCACCTGTAGCTGGTGGGTCAGAAGCACAGGTAACAACCTGGGTTTGTGACTGGCATCTAAAGTGGGGAGTAAAGGGGCAGTCTTGTAGGACTGAACCTTTAACCTGTGGAATCTGCTGCTATCTCTGTGTAGATAGTATCAGAATTGAGTTGAATTGTAAGACGCCCTGCTGGTATCTGAGAATTGTCTGTTGCTGTGGGGAACTCCCCCACTCCGCATTGGAAATTGGGTCTCAGAACACCCAAAGGGCTCCAGAATTGGAAGCTACCGAAAATGGAGCCTCACAGCTGGATCCCATGCTGCCCCCACCTTCTCAGCCCTGAGAGTGTGATGAGAGCCTCAGGGGGAAATCAGAATTTCTAGGGATTCCCCTAGGCCCCAGTCTGGGCTCCTCAGCCCTGCTGTTGGCTACCAGGCCTGCCGCTGAGCCTGTCAGTGACTGCATGCATACTTTGGGGGGAGGGGGCAGGTGTGCACTTGTCACCCAAAACCTTTCCCACAGTGAGCTCTGTGTTCCACTGTGCCTGGCCGGATGGGGACAGGGCTCCTTTCCAAGTCCTTTCTAAAATACTGAAGAAAACCTAAACTAGACTAGTTTAGAAGTCAATGGTTGTCAGACGGTGCTTCCTCCTTGCCTGCTTAGTTTCTAGGGTCTCTGTCCATTTACATTATTTATAATAACTGGCACTTATTAACCACTGACTTCATGTCACGAACATATGTGTATTGGCTCATTTAACGTTCAGAGCAGCTCTATGGGGGAGGGTCTATTAATATTGCTTTTTTACAGATGGAGAAACACACTCTGAGAGGTGGTACTGCCTGTAGATGTGAGGAAGAAGGGTCTTGCCCTGGACCCCATGCTTTAGAGGGTTTAGTCTTGCTCCAGCCAGCATTCCTCTATGGGGCAAAAAGTCCCTGAGACCAAGGGGATGAGCCCTCTGGGAGTCTGATTCCCCATCTAGACCACACCTTGGTTATCCAGGACCCTGGAATCTCTTGCTCAAATGGCCCAAGTCTACTGCCAGGGTCTCTGTGAGCATCTCTTCCCATCTACCTTCCTGCCAGCATGTGCACCCCTAGCTCAAGGGTGGCCGAGGGGCAGCTGTTTGGAGGGTGTGTGATTGGAGCTTAGACATGTGGGTGGGATAGTCTCATGCGTGTAGGTGAGGCCCCTTCTTGTTTGGGATGGAGCTGTGTTTGGGAGGAGAAGAGGAGACGGCTGTATTTCTGTATAGAACCCTAAGGAGTGAGAGCATTCTAAATTTGAACCTCGATTTCCAATGTCAGGTTCCTCTGAAGAACCCAAATGAAGAACGCTGGTGTGGTGGGAGGCTAGGGGGACCTTGCGGGCAGGGCAGAAACCTCCCAGCCTATAGCACCAGCGCCTCCACTTGCAGTACGGCTGTGGCCCCGCAAATGTTAGGGGCAGCCCTGCCCAGAGGCCACAGGACTTCACCAAAGGTAGCGTGACTAGAAAGGTGGAGCCAGGCTCTGAATCCAAGTCTGTGTGAATCTTTCCTTCTTTCATGAAGCTCCATGCCAGTCTTAACCAAAAGTCAGAATTTTGGCTCCCTGGATGTCCATTGGTTAGAAAGTTGGGTCCCATTGTGTCTGCCGGAGTTCCCTTCCCGGTGAAGACAGCCTCTCTTTCTCACTAGACTGTGCACTTGCTGAGTGTGGGATCCGTGTTTTCTTCGACTTTGTTTATTTCGTGCACCTGGCACAGCCCTGGCCCAGAGTAGGCACTCGGCACATGTTGCTGACCTGTTAGATTCCTGGTCTGATAGACAATCTTAGTGCCAGGTGCTGCGGGTGCTGTTGACGTCCAGCAGAGGGTGGCGGGAGTTTGGGATGGAGAGTGGGTGTGGTGAAGTATTGGGGAAACCCTGCCTGAGAGTGGCTGTTAGATGAGTGGCTTTAGACTCTATTAGTCTGGGAACCCTTATTATGGGGCCAAAGACTCTGATGATTCCCTTCCCTCTTGCACTAATTCCCCAACTCCTCCCCTACCTCTTTGGTGACACCAGATAAGGAAGGGGCTTATGGCATCGTCTTGCTGCATGACCCTCCACGGCCAGCACTTTTCTCATTTATACCGTGAATGGACAGGACAGAACAATCCCTTTCCTCTCAGATTCTGTGGGATGAAGCCACTGAATTTGCAGGGGAGAGTGTGTACACGTGGGGGCATTGTGCGAGGCAAGGCGAAGAGCCACCAGCTCTAGTACAGGGGATGTGGACCCTCCTGCCCATTCCCACTGCCACAGCAGTTCAGGCCCCCGCTACAGGGTTGATTGCAGTAGCCTGCTGACAGATTTCTCTGTCTCTCAGCCCATTTTCCTCAACTAATCTCAAAATTAATCTTCCCAAGGTGTAGTTTTGATCACGGGCCCTCCTGCTCAGAAGCCTCCAATGGCCAAATCGGGCTGGCAAATGATTAATCCTGATCAAGTATAGGGGCTAGCCCGGTGGCACAGTGGTTAAGTTCAGCATGCTCCCCTTCGGCAGCCCGGGGTTCACATGTTCAGACCCTGGGTGCGGACCTATACCAGTCATCAAGCCATGCTGTGGTGGCATCCCACATACAAAATAGAGGAAGACGGGCACAGATGTTAGCTCAGGGCCACTCTCCCTCCAGCAAAAAGAGGAAGATTGGCAACAGGTGTTGGCTCAGGGCCAATCTTCCTCACCCCCCCCCCCCCCAAAATACCAATCATGTATAAAGGGCTCAAATTGATAAGAAAAGGCTCAAGACTTCAACAGATAAACAGGTGAAGGATGTGAACAACTACTTCACCCAAGAGGATAAGCAGAGAGTAAACAAGTATTTGGAAAACAGTTCAGCTGTTAGTGATCAAACAGATGGAAATGAAAGCAGAATCAGGATAGTGTTTCATACTTATGAAATTAGCAGAATTTACAAACACTGTCACCCAGAGCTGGCAAGGTTGGATGAAGTCTGTGCTCCTACATCTCTGGAAGCAGTGTGCAAAGCTCTGGAAACAATCTAGTAAAATCTAACAAGAGCCTTGAAAATATTGATACATTTTGACCCATTAATCTCACTTCTGGGAATTGATCTTAAGAACATGATTCAGTAGACGGAAAAAGCTCCAGGCATGCTACTGGCATTATCCTCCTACCTTTCTCCAGGCAGTGAGATAGTTAAGAAAACCATGGCTAATCTAGTCAATGCAATATTATGCAGCCACCAAAATGATAATTATAAAGAATATGCAGAAGCATGGAAACTGTTTATAACATCATGTTTGTTGAGAAAAAGCAGGATATAAAATTTTCATGAACACTGTGATTGCAACCTCGAGCAGTAAGTATTCATGTTGACAAAGTCTAGAGAAGTATATGCAAAAATGAAAATTAGTTAAGGTTGGGAGAATGACGGGTGGTTTTCCTTTTTGTTTTAGAATCTTCCTTATTATCGTTGTTGAAATACTGTTTTCACAATGGAATGAGTTCTATAAAAACTAAACCTCTTTTACTGCTTATAGAATAAAGTCAAACTCTTTAGCCAACGCTCGCTATAATAATTACAGTGATCCCACTTGTTGGGTGTTTACAACATTCCAGGCAGGGAGGTGAGCGAGTCGTGCGTGTGATTTCATTGAATCTTCACGACAACTCTGTGAGTAAAAACTAATATGATTCCCATTTTACAAATTAGGAACCTGTGATCCAGCGAGGTTAGCCCTCCTGTCTCACTTTACGCAGTTAAGTGGCAGAGCTGGGGTTCAACCCAAGCTGTCTGATTCCAGAATTTGTGCTGAATTCCATGATTGGCTTTGCATGTCAATGTTTAAAGAACTTCAGTGGTTAATGTACCACCATCATGATTGTTGGGATAACTGTGGCTCACATATTGTGTACTATGATACTTAATTTTTGTGTGTGTGTATGAGGAGGATTAGCCGTGAGCTAACATCCCTTGCCAATCCTCCTCTTTTTGCTGAGGAAGATTGGCAGTGGGCCAACATCTGTGCCCATCTTCCTCTACTTTATATGGGATGCCACCACAGCATGGCTTGATAAGCCGTGTGTCAATCTGTGCCTGGGATCCGAACCTGCAAACCCCGGGCTGCCAAAGCGGAGCACACGAACTTAACAGCTGTGCCACCAGGCCGGCCCCTATGATGCTTAATTTTAAAATTTAAATTAACTCGCTTTTGAAACATTTGAATATCTACTCTAGCATTATCCTAAGCAAGAATTCCCTTGGAATCATCTGTAAAATGTGTTGGTTATATTTTTCAATGTATAATAAAATAAAAAACATTAATAATATTAAAAAAGTTGCCTAAGTTCATCTTGTATAACCCTCTCCAGGAAAAACAGAACTATCTTATGCCACCGTCCCAATCTCCCATTCCAGTCTTACTTCCTCAACACTTCCTGCCCTTTCAGCCACATCCATTCTGGGAGGCCTGAACTCACTCAGCCACATCCCTTCTTTGGACTCTCCCAGCCCCTGCCAGCTGGGTGCATTCAGACCTGCCTTGTGTCTCCTCCTTGCCCCAGGCTCAGGGCTTCCCCAGGTCTTGCCTGAGCCAAATCCAGATCAAAGCCATTAATGGACAAAGAGGATGCTCAGGTTCAGAAGGCTGCCCACTACAATAATTAATTCCCATTTATTAAGCTCCTACTGTGCGCCAGTGTTTTGTACTGGTTGCAGCCTATGAATAAGCAATGTTGTGGTTGGACCAGCCCTTGTGGGTCTTATTATGATTGCAAGACATCCTTCAGTAACCATCAGGAAACTTTGAAAAAATAAAGGTGTATAACTTACAGAGCTTGGAAATTACACAGCACACCTGGGGCCACACAGCGAGGTAGTGGGTAGAAAGAGAGAGAGTGTGGACCTGAGGGTTCTGCTTCTATTGGGGCCTGGGGTGGGGGCCTAGGGTTTCCTGTGCTCATTCTTTATTGGTGAATTTAAAACATAAGAGTGGGAATATAAAGTATGGGAAGAGGAAAAACAAGGGCCCAAATGCTCAGTTATCAAAATCAACCAAGATCTCTAAAACAAAGGAGCCTCAGTGGGGGAGGCGGCCTGGCTGTATCTAGTCATGTGGCTGGCGGTGTGTTTATTCAAGATAGCTACTGCTGAAATGGATGCCTCAGCAATGAAAGCTTAAGTCAGGCACTTGCGTGACAAAAAAGAAAAAAAACTGCCAGGGCTTACACTACAGCCAGGCAATAATACTAGAAGCTTTAAATACATTATCTCAATTGGCTCTTTTATTTTTTCCATCTCTGGGCCAAAGTATATACATTAGACAGGTCTTTTTATTTTGTCGTGGTAAGGACACTTAACATGAGATCTGCCCTCTTGACAGATGCTTAAGGGTCCAATGCAGTGTCATTATCTATAGGCACAATGTCGTACAGCAGATCTCTAGAACTGATTCATCTTGCATAACTGAAACTTTATTATTGACTCTTTATAATGACCCTGTGAAGTGGATATGATTTTTATTTTCTGCTTTATATGTTAGGAAACTGAGGCCCACGGGGGTTAAGGCATTTGTTCAAGTCACACACACACAGTGAGTAAGTAACAGAGCCCAGATTCAAGTCTAGAACGGTTTCACCCGAACGTCCTTGATCTTACCACTCTGCTCTCAGTCTTATTAATGATGAGGATCATATATTATCATATTACATCTCCCTCTTCCAGGCCCTCCAAAGTGGGCTTATGAATTTCTTGCTTCTGCAGGGCGTGGGGAAAAGAGGCACTCATTCATTATGTGTGGGAGTCTTAATTGGTACGACCACTTTGGAAGACAATTTGACAACAGCTATTAAATTTATTTTTTTGTTATTTATTTATTTATTTTTTGTGAGGAAGATCAGCCCTGAGCTAACGTCCATGCTAATCCTCCTCTTTTTTTGCTGAGGAAGACTGGCTCTGAGCTAACATCTATTGCCAATCCTCCTCCTTTTTTTGTTCCCCCAAAGCCCCAGTAGATAGTTGTACGTCATAGTTGCACCTCCTTCTAGTTGCTGTATGTGGGATGTGGCCTCAGCATGGCCGGAGAAGCGGTGAATCGGTGCGCGCCCGGGATCCGAACCCTGGGCCGCCAGTATCGGAGCGCGCGCACTTAACCACTAAGCCACGGGGCCGGCCCCAAGACATCTGTAGATTGATAGTCAATGCAGTCTTATTTATAGTCGCGTATGATGTAGGAGACACACCCTAAATATCATCAATAGGGTATTGGTTACACAAATTTTAATACATCCATATACAGCCATTAAAAAGAACAAGAAAGTCTATATGTTCTTATATGGACAATATCAAAGATACTAAGATAACATAGCAAGGTGCAGAACAATGTACTAGTATGTTACCATTTGTGTCAAAACCTTGTGGGATGAAATAAACATAATTATACACACATATACTGATACATGGGTAGACTGTCTTCTGGAAGGACGTAAACAGAGGAGGTAACAGTAGCCCAGATTTTTCCCCAGGATTTTGTATTGGAAGGACTCTTGACGAGCTGAGAGGGAAGTGCTGGTTTTTCAGCAGTGGCTTTCCAGCCAGCAGACTCTACTGGAGTCTCAGGGTAATTTGAGGGGCTTAGGGATGTGAGTAATAGAGATCTTCACACCTCCATGCCCGCAACAGCCACCCCTAGGCACGCTCCTGATCATGGGAGACATTTTTTACTATGTAACCTTTTGTGCTGTTTGTTTTAAAAAACCGTATGCATGTATTACCTTCTTAATAAATTAAAATGTAAAAAAGAATTTCCTGCCTGAGGCAAGGTCCACCTAAGAAACGTGGGCTACCCAGGCTGCAGGTGAGTATCAGCATCAGTGGACCCAGGTGGGAGGAGTTGAGATGTCAGCGCCCGAACACCTCTTCCACAGCACATGCAGGACCTGGGGACGCTCTCTCTTCATCTCTTTTCAGTGGAAGATTTTATCCTCTCACTTCTCTGACCAGCAGCTGGTGATTGCTTCAGAGGCAGGTTTTCGGTCAAGACATATTTCAGTAGCTTCGCTGAACCCAAGTTGGTTCACCTCTCTGGGACTTTGTTTCCTTGTTTCTAAGATGGGGCTAATATATACTTCACAGGGTGGTTGTGGGAGTAGAGGAGCTGGTGCTGGTGGGCACATAGAGATAGGACAGGATGTGGGGAGACCCCTCCATGACCTTGGCAAAAAGGGAAAAGCGGACTCCTGAGGGGTCAAACCAGCACACAGTGAGACCAGAAGGAATGCCCCTCATCAGTTAGAGCACTTTGGAGGTGCAAGTTGTAGAAAACCCCACCCAAACTGGCTTAAGCGTGACTCCTTGTCCATCTTCAGGAGGAGAAAGCAGGCCCTCCGCAGGCATGGGATAAAAGTCTTTCCCTTCTCTCTGGGATGTCTTAGGTCAAAACCCATCTGAGACAAATAATTGTCATCTGGAGTTTAATATATACTGATTGACTTATGTTGGGGTTCCCAAATTAGTCTCTGGCAAGGAGGGTGATACCACCATGTTTATCATGGACTCATCAAGACAGCCCTGCAGATAGGATCAAACCCTGAGCCATATTATTGCTGAACAGATGGGAGAGGGGAAGAGATGTTTGGAGGGAGGGGTTCAACTACAAGGACCATCACAGCCCCCTAGGTCCAGGTAACAATGTCTTGACTGGACACTAAGCATAGCTAAAGAAAGACTGTCCACCAATTCATCCATCCATTCATCTGCTTAAGAATTTATTAAATGACTACTGGGTGCCAAGCACGGGATGCCAGGGCTAGAAATTTAGCAGTGACGGCAGCTGTCTGCCAAGCCCTGGCTTCCTTCAAGGCTCGCCTTTTCGGTGAGGCTCCCTGACTTAATCCTGCACCTCATGCTCCCACCTGGCACTCACCTCCACCCACACCTGGTCTACTTTTTCTTTTTTTTGCACAGCGTACTCAGTTATTTACTTATTAGGTTATTGTTTATTGTCTCTCTCTTCCTAGAATGTAAACTCCATGAGAATAGGGATTTTTTGTCTTTTTTCGCGGGTGTATCTGCAGCCCCAGGCACCCAGTGGTCACCCAATAAATGGTTGTTGGATAAATGACTAAAGGTCACTGCCCACATTGTGTGCTGGTGTTTACACA
Source organism: Ceratotherium simum simum (assembly GCF_057802395.1). NCBI lineage: Eukaryota > Metazoa > Chordata > Mammalia > Perissodactyla > Rhinocerotidae > Ceratotherium > Ceratotherium simum. The sequence goes on from NC_141933.1 coordinate 16,568,319, forward strand.
CTCCAGAGGTAGGGGCAGAACATGGAAATCAAATAATTCCAAACACAAATATGTAATTATAAGCAGGGATAAATTCTGTGATGAAAGAGTACAGGCCACAGGGAGAGCATTTGCGCCCGTCTGGAAATTGGGGATAGTGTGCTTTAGGAGGTGACATTTGAGCCACGCTTTCAAGGATGTGTAGGAGTTGGCTAGGAGTGAGGCAGTGAGGGACAGAGCAGAGGGCTTCTTGCAAGAGCTGGGCTGGGCACAGCCCAGTGGATTCTTTGCAGAGTAGTGAGGAGAAGCAAGGCCCAGGAGCACTGCAGCCTGTCCCAGGTTTCAGATCACTTTAACAAAGGGAGATCAACAGCTTCTCCTGGGGCCCTGGGAGCTCAGCGCTAATGCACAGGCAGCCATGAGGTGCTGGGGCCCAGGCAGCCTGCCTCAGGGGTAATGAGTGGCTCTACCTCTGCCTCCACCGTTACCTGGCACTCCTTGTGCCCCAGGATCTCAGCACCCGAGCGACTCCCAGCCAGAGGCCCTCACTCAGTGCCAGTGCTCTTGGGCCTGCCTCCTGCAATGATGGTGATGACGGAGGCACAGAGGACAGCGCTGTGTGGATTCAGAGCAAGGGTTTCCAAATCTCAAGCAATGCTCCCAGAGTTCTTGGAGGGAGCTCAGTGCAATTTCATTCCAATTTCAGGTTGAAGAGGGGGCTCAGAGGAGGAGTGACTTATTCAAGGATACACAGTGAGAGTGTCTCAGAGCTAGAGGGAGGCTTGTGGGCAAAGGGTGGCCATCAGGGGCTTGGACGAAGATCATAATGACCTTTGACTCCCAGGCCTCAATTCTGTAGACTTAGTGGGGGCAAAGCCCCCAAAGTGCACCCCTGATAGGGTGTCCTGTGCATCTTGCAGCCATTGTTGTTCACTCGCTCGCTGCTGCTCTCTGCCCCTTCTCACCAGGGCGGATCTCCTAGCTGCCTCCTGTCCTGGCTCAGAGGGGAAGGTTCTCTTCGTACTGATGCTAAAGCTCTTTAGTAGAAGTCCCAAGGCAGTTTGTTCTTTCCTTTTTCTTGGAGTCGCCTCTCTTGAACATCAGGACAAGGGACTGAGGTCTAGGTCTGAAAACAGCCCAGACTTTGTGTCTTTCTCAAAGACATTCGTCAAGCCAGTGCCCCCAGGAGCAGTTCCAGGCATCCCCAGTCTGGCATCAGGGGCACTTTCCAGCCTCCCTGGGCACTCCTCCCGAGTGTGAGGCAGCCTTGGTCCCATCTCCTTTCTGATCATTTTAACCCCAGAGTCTTGTAGCCTAACCTGGATCCTTCACAGCTCTGGCCCTTGCAGTCTGCCATCCCAGAGAACCGTAGGTGTATATGCCAGTGATGTACACCACCCCTGAGACATCCCGGATCCTCTGTGGACGCAACCCATCAGCAGGACTGCATATAGACCAAGCCATGCACAGACCTCAGAGGGAGTCACTTCGCTCACATTGCCTTTTCTGGACCAATCCACCTGCCCTGCTTTTCGGAGCCCCATTTGTCAGCGTCCCTCCAATCCATCACGGACCGCTTTGTTTCCAGATTTGACTTCAGGTCTCTCCTTTGCACCTTAGGATGGCTTAAAGGCTGACCCTGTCAGGAGAGGAAAGAAACTCTGGTGAGCCCGACTTTGAGGTGCATGAGTTGGAAGATGTGTCAGGTCAGCTACAACTAGCCCAAGCCACAGTGTATGGAGGGCTGTGTGAGCTGGTGGAAGACTGGTGATGGGGGCAGAGAGTGCAGGAGGGCATCTTTCCTCCCTTGGTCCAGGCTCTCTGGCTGCCCTGGCTGTCTGGCTTTGGGAGATGGAAGGGAGGTTCTGTGGCTGACTTGTCACCTGGTGGCAAGGAGAGATTGCACAGACAGCACACTTAGCCTGCGTCTGCTCTTCCAGAAGCCTCAGATTGCCAAATGGAGTCTGAGCATCACCGCCACACCCCTGCCTCTCTCCCCTACTCAGGTGCTGGGCCTGAGCCTAATCACTTAACTTGTCAATGGCACCTCCTCGATGTCACTTCCCCTGAGCCCAGACACTTATCAGATGTGGGCTGATGAACAGCTGATAGCATCTCTGCATTACCTCTGGGAGGTATCTGCTTCTCACTAGGGACTCTGAAACCACACCCTTCCCTGAGGACTCTGCTGCGTCCTTTCTGGCTGGCGGGGCAGATGCTCAGAGAGGGCTTGGGGAAGCGCTTTGTTTGGCAGATTGTAGAGAATTATGTAAATACGAGTGATTATTCTGTCTCTTCCCTATCCTCCATCAGGAAACAGCATCCTACGGCCCTTGTTCAGCTGTGAAGGATGGAAACTGAGGCTTGGGAGGGGCGTTAGTGACTTGAGCACATGTTGGTGCCGTCTCCTCCACAGGTATCTCTGTGTTTTAAATAGGGGGAAAGGGAATTATGCTCATTTTGAGCTATGTGGAAACTTGGGCCATTTGCGTCTAGGACTCTTATGACCTTCAAGTGCTTTCCCCAGGGAGGATGCCCCTCCCCTCAGGGAGCAAAAATCTCCAGTCCCTGAAAGACTCAGCTTCTCATGTGGAGAAAAGGGAACCCTCGTATACTGCTGGTGAGGATGTAAATTGGTGCAGCCACTATGGAAAACAGTAATGAGGTTCCTCAAAAAGTTAAAAACAGAACTACCATATGATCCAGCTATTCCGCTGCTGGATATTTATCCAAAGAACATGAAAACACTAATTTGAAAAGATATATGCACCCCTGTGTTCACTGCAGCATTATTTACAATAGCCAAACATGGAAATGACTAAGTGCCCATCAGTGGATGAATGGATAAAGAGGATATAGTCTATATTTGTGTGTGTGTGTGTGTGTATATATAATAGAATACTACTCAGCCATAAAAAAGTTGAAATCATATCATTTGTGACAACATGGATGAAACTTGAGGGTATTATGTTAAGCAAAATAAGTCAGAGAAAGACAAATACTGTATGATTTCACTCATATGTGGAAGATAAACACATAGATACAGAGAACAGATTGGTGGTGACAAGGTGTAAGGAGGGTGGGGGGAGGGTGAAAAAGGTAAAGGGGAACATGCGTATGATGACGGGTGGCAAGTAAGCTTTTGGTGGTGAACACGATGCAGTCTATACAGAAGTGGAAATATAATGATGTACACCTGAAATGTATATTATGTTATAGATCAACGTTACCTCAATAGAAAAAGAGAAAGACTCAGGCTCTCAAGATGGAGGCAGCTGTGCTGGGGCTCTTCACACCAGGAGAGGGTGGCTGAGTGGTGTTTGGGATGTGGGAAAATGTCATGAAAACAGAGAAGCTCCAATTCCCAGCAGTTCCCAAAGGAATAGTCTGTGGACGTGGGAAACCATTAAGCTACTTGGCATCTTAAAACCAAGAGCAATTCAACTTCAGAGATTGTTAATACACCTTCTGATGCCGTTACTAGGAAGAAGCTTTGTTTGATTAAGTCCCACGCTCGGGGTGACTTTATGAACAGGAATTTGCTTTTTCAAATCCCAGAGATATAGGGTTAAAGTTGGAGGTTGTCTCTCCTTGAAAAAGTTGGTTTAGAATGAATTCAAGGATGACTGATTATACAGAATGGGGAGCAAATTCAAAAAGAAATGAGGCAGAGGGCAGAGTTTTCCCCAGAGTGGTCCTTGGACCTCATCAGAATCATGAGGTACCTCTGGAGGGCGGGGCCCAGGAATCTGCATTTCATTTTCAATGACGATATATCATACATACAGTAAAGGGTCCAATGAATTGTATAAATATGCAGCTCAGTGAGTTTTTACATGTAAATAGAGCTGTACAACTACCACCAAGATTAAGACAGAACACTTCCAGGTGCCCCAAGGCTCCATCATGCTTCTTCCCACTAGAGGTAATTAACCCGCCTTTCCCCTTCCGGTAGTAATCAACTGCTATTCTGATTTTTATCACTATCAATTGGTTTTGCCCATTCATGAACTTCACACAAATAGAATTGTACATTGTATACTCATTTGTGTCTGATTTCTTCTGCTCAATGTCATGTCTGTGAAATTAATCCAAGCTGTGTGCACCAATGGTTTGTTCTTTTTATTGCAGAGCAGTATTCCATAGTATGAATACAGGACAGTTTGCTTATCCATATTTCTATTGATAGGCATTTGAGCTGTTTCCAGTTTTTGGCTATTATGAATAGAGCTGCTATGAACATTCTTGTAAACGTCTTTTGGTGAACATATGCACTCATTTCTCTTGGGTAAGTATCTAAGGTGGAATTGCCTGATCGTAGGGTAGGTCTGGTGGCTTGGTAATGTGGCGACTTGTCTAGGCTGAATTTCCTTTCTTGTGCGTTTCTGGTTAGGGTGGGCCATGAGGGAGACTCTTGAGGGGATTCAGAGGCCAGAAGGGAAGAAGCAGCCATTTTGTAGCTCACACATATGGCTGATCTGCTGACACATCTTGTTGGTAGGAAATAGCAGCTGGTTCCTCCTCTGGCTTCTCCTGAGCCAGGTGTGTGTGTGTTTAGCTTTGTGGTGAAAGATCTGGATTTCTGCAAACACTCGCATCATCCACAACAGAGGCAACCAAAACTGACACGAGTTTCAGGGATTCAGTCCATCCTTGTGGGGTTCCAGTTAGGGCTTCTGGGGTCCAGCCTGTTCTTGATCTTCTCTGCTCTGCATCCACCTTCCCTTCCTGACTACCTGACCTGTGGAATTCAAGCCCAGACATGAGATGCAAAGACGACAGCCTTGCAAGACTGCTTAACCATCCCTCACATTGAGTTAGGTCAATTTCCTATGACAAATCCATATGTATAGTGGTTCTGATCACTGGTTGAACCTGGCTGATACCATATGTATTTGTGTAACTCAATTAGAAATTGCCAAAGACTTTTCCAAACTGGCTGTTCCTAATTACTCCCTCCAGTTGTTTTGTGTCCTCCCCAGACATTGATATTTTCATCCTGTTAGATTTTACCCATTCTGGTGGGTGAATATCTGCATTTTTAAACCAGCTCTCTTTGGGATTCTTATGAAGGATAAAGGGTAAGAAACTGGTCTGGGGATTTGATTTTGAATGAGATCTTCACCACTTACTGGCTGTATGATCTTAGTTGACGTTTTATTTCTCTGGGCTTCAGTTTTTTCATCTATAAAATGAATTATTAATCATCGCTAACAAGTATTGAGTGCTTACCAGATGCCAGACACTGTTCTAAGCACTTTGAGTGTATTAACTCATTGAATTCTCTCAACAAATGATGAGGTGCGTGCTTTTATTATCTCTAATTTAGAGATGGGGAAACTGACTTCCCAGGATCCGGGCACAGGCAGCCGTGCTTCCCTGTTTTCTCCCATCTGCCGTCCCTCCATTGCAAGGCAGTGTGGAGACGAAGTGATGACATGGAAATGAAGGTTCTGCAAAGGGCAGTACAGCTAGTACGTATTGATTCTTCTTCTCCAGCGAGTCACAATGGGAAATTGCCTTTCAGTTCTATCAAATATGCAGAAATTAATCTAAGCAAAGAAGGAAACAAAAAAGCCAGCCATGAGCATGATAATGCAGTCAGAAAGGTAAGGTCTTCCTAGGATCTAGAGAAATCCAGTACTATCCAGAGAAGAGGACACCTGTATGGCTCCCTGCTTTGGATATTCTGGCCCCTTGGCAGTAGGAGGCTTTAGAGGGGTGTGTCAGGCTTCACCAAAGTGTCAATCCATCAACTCCCTTCACTCTGACTTTGTACCAAGCAAAGAACCTTCTGGTATTGATTTCCTTTCCCAAAAGTCTATCCTTCCTGAAAGAGATTTTGCTGACCAGTCAGCCTCAGGATTCCCATCTGCTGGGTGGTTTCATTTCTCAGTGTAAATTAATAAATTGCATTTCAGGTTTATCAATCAGTCTCTTGTGAGTTTGTTTAGTATAGGTCGTTTCCCTCACACCTAATCAAAACAACTAAATTCCCAGGGAGAGACTGGGGAGGAAATACCATCAGGGAAATATAAGAGAGTTGTCCAAAGAGTAGTATGAAAAGGTATGCTGCGAGACCGAAGAGAACAGAGAGAGGACTTCTGTGTGGAGGAGGGGAACATCAAGGAAGGCTTCCTGGAGGAGAATGACATTGGCACAGGAAGAGGGACACTACAGCATAAAAGTGTATTTAACACAGGCTCTGGAGTCTACCTGCCTGGGTTGGAAGTCTAGCTCTTCCTACTTACTGGCTATGTGACTTGGCCAAGTTACATCATCTCTCTAGATCTCAGCTTCCCCATCTCTAAAGTGGGCATAATGAGAGTAGCCACATTATGGGGTGGCTGTAAGCATGAAAATATTATATTTCAAATATATCCTCTTAACACAATGCCTGGCCCAAAAGCAACACTCAAATGAATGTTTGTCATTACCGTTGCCATTAATAATACCCAAAATGCTGTTTTCATTGAGGAGAATTCTAGGAAAAGGGTCACATTTGAGGCCTGCTATACCCTCAGAGGTGATTTTGTCTCAAAGGGAGCGTGAGTTGAGTCTTTGTTTGCTTTAAGGCTCAGAGGGCAGAGAGCTTTTTGCAGTATACGACTCTTTCCTTGAGAGTGGTCACAGCCCGTCCTGTGGTTTTGCAGCCCACGAGGAGAGCTGCCTGTACAATCTATAAGAACCCATCAGCCTCCAGAACTTCCGTGGTTTCTGAGTCACTATCGGGCCATTGCAGCTTCCAGGCAGAAACCCCCAGGGTGAACTCACCATCTAGGCCTTTTCTGCCCTCCTCTGTGTGGGGAGGGGGAGGGCAGTACCTGGAGGCAGCCTGGACCCCACAACAGACCCCTCCTCACCTTGAGCCTCTGCACGGAGTCCCATCGTCACAGCAAATCAGGGCTGTGGGGATGTTTAGCACTCGCTTCACGGCTTTCCCAAAGGGAGAGATGCCCAAGATGGCCCAACCAGGGTGCTCCAGACCCAAGGATCCTGCCTCTTTGCCTGGTGTTCTGTCTACAAATCCTGATGGGGGCTTCTCTAGTTTCACTGAGAACTGGATTCTGGCCAGTGCAGGAAGGACAGGCGGAGAGGGACAGGTGAAGAGCACTGGGGCTTCCAGCAGATATGTGCTCTCTTGGCAAGTGGAGATTCCTTCTTCTCCCCACTTTTTCCCCCTCTTTGCAGTTAATTCCTAACACCCCCCAATTCCTTCCAGTGGAAATGATTCCAGTTTCTTCCTGCTTCCCTTTGCCTTTGTTATAACAAAAGTAGAGTGTTCCACCTGCCCCAGCTATTTCCTGATCTTTTTATCTTGGGGGATTTGGGTATCTGAAAAATCTTGTTATTTTCACTCAGGAATCCTGTCTCCTCCTCCTGGATCCATTCCCTCTTTTCGTGAGAGTGCGTGTGAGTGGGTGTGGATGGTTAGGTAAGAGGGGCTGGGAGACCCAGACCCGTGACTGGATGGAGGGGCAATGCTTCTCTCTTGTTTTAATCAATGATGCCTTCTGAAAGGGGTACCCACCCTCATTCCTTTTACTAATGATTGATGCCCATATGGACTCAGTTCCAGAGTTCCTGATCTGTCCAGTGCTTGGGGGAGCCCCTTCAGGGAGGCTGGCTGGGGTACTGGTTAAGAACATGGCCATAGTCAGAGCACCGGGGTTTATATTCCAGCCCGCATCACTGCCGGTGTGATCTTGGGGGAGTTGCTTAATCCCTCTGGGCCTCAGGTGGCCCTGATAACAGATGCTAATGACAACATCTATCCCCAGAGGATTGTCATGAGATTCAGTGAGGGAATGAGCACAGTGCACTGAGAATAGTGTCTGATAGGTGGTCAGTGCTCAATGGATATTAGGTACTATTGATACTTGTTATTATTCTCCACGGTGTGGCATGCCTCAGGGTTGGTAGTGTTCCTTGGCCTCATCCTTAGCTTTGAAGATTTGGAAGTTGTCAGTGCACCTAGGGCACTCTGTTCTAGCAAAGTCTATGTGGGAAGTCAAATTACCAATAAACAGCTGCTTGATGAACATGGAATTAGAGCTGGGTGGAGGGCGGGTGGGCAGCAGGAGGTTCATAAGGCCATGTGTGGTGGGGCCTGTGGCTCCCATTTCTGTTACTGGGACTGACCCGGAAGCCCCCTGTGGCTGGTCAGGGAGCCCTGTTCTCTGCAAGGTGGAAGTGAGGTTGATGTGGTTGCAACATCTGCTGACTCGAGCATCCAGCAGGGCTGAGCTGGCTGACCTGACTGGCCAGAGCAGCCCTCTGTCCCCAGTGCCTCTTTGAAAGTCCTTTGAGATTCACTGTTGGTTAAAGAGAAAGGTCTTCTCAGAGTGAGGAAGGCTCATCTTTATTCGGGGCTCCCCATCCTTGTCAGAACGGCTTTGAACACTCCAGGAGACACCTTGAAGGGTCCAACTGTAAGACTTCCTCCCCTTCCTGTCTACTCCGGTTCATGAACAGACTTCCTTTCCACGGCCCACAGTACGATCCACCAGGCCCCTGCTTTGAATAAGCCCAGTCAAGTGGGGGAAGTCCCCCTGGATTACAGGGATGTGCGTTTGGGTGCTGCCTAGAGATCAGCCCTGGGGGTGTGGGGTGGGGGCGCTTCTGAAACAGATGACTGAGCTCACCCATTACACAGTGATTTTTTTTCCTCCTTTATTTCTTTTTTAGGTTAAGAGCACTTTGCAATCCTCCTCAAAGGTGACTTCATGATTTCCTCTTTATTTTTCAGTGAACGATTTTTCTTAGCAAGAATAGCTGCTATTTATTAATTAGCTAGTGTACTAATTGGGCGATATTCTTACATTCTCTCTAATTCATACAACAACCTGATTCCAGTTTTATCGATGAGGAGACTAAAGTGCAGAGGGATCGGTAAGATCAGGAATTGGCTCAATATCAGGTTTTTTTTTTTTTTTGACATTGCCTCAAGATAATTAGTATTTTTCTCCCCAGTTGAAATGAAAGAGAAAATGTTGGCATTTACCTTTTGTCTTCCAAAACAAGCTCTTAAAACCTCATCCAAGACCATAGCTGGGAAAACCAAACATTTTGATTTGCATGAGCCCAGGATTTGAAAGGACAAAAAGTTTATGTTTTGTTTTATTTGTTTGTTTGCTTGGCATATCAGAAATCAAAGCCCCTTATATGAATGGCTCACAGTTTATCCACATTTAAAAATTTGGAGAGGGATGAGGGGCAGGAAGGGGTATGTGGACCCTGACCAGAGAGTGGCCAGTGGAGGTGGGGGATGGGTCCTCGCTGAGGTTATTCGGGGAAGGCTTGAGGAGAGAGATCAGTGCAGAGGTGGGGGCTACATTGGAAGGTGGCCCTGCTGGGGGCCAGTCACTGCTTGTGCCAGGGGGATGACTTGGTGCAGCTCATTCATGCTGCCCGTTTGGCAAACCATTCTTCCCTGATCTAAATAAATATACGCACCTCCCCACCCCCTTGCCATAAAAACATCCGTAGCATGGAGCCTGGATATCCAGACGTGCTCGTAATGCAAAGAAAAGGTCCCCCAGCCCCAGTGCTTGAGTGGGATGCAAGAGATGCAGGTCTATGCTAACTTTTCCTCCCAATGCAATAATGTCCCATGACTGGTATCCCCAAAGCCTGGACTGGCCCTCACTAGCTGGTTGACTGGACCTCTGGCCTCTGAGGGGTTTTGAGTAGTTAAGTAATGTCATCAAAGAGAAACCAAGGAAATCAACTCTTGCAGCAGTAAGGCGATGGTTTGGAAGCAGGTGATGTCCGGGTGAGAGATGATGAGGTCTGAATAGGGCAGTGGCCAAGGATGGATAGGAGAGATATTCGGGGGTAGAATCAATAGCACATGATTGATTGATGTGGGCTGAACTCCAAACACCTTCACTTAGCGGGCCACTCCAGCCTCAAGCGTTGCCACGCCCCTTGCCTTCTCTGTTCTAGTTGGTTCCTGAATGTTCTTTCTCTGTCAGGGCTCCATGCCTCTGAATGTGCTGTGCTAGCTTGTGCCCAGAAGACCATTTCCTTACTCCAGAAATCTTGGGTTTCTTTGCGTGTCTCCCCAATGGGAGAATGAACTCCTTGAAGGAAGGCGCTGAATCGTCCTCTCTGAATCCCAGCCCTTGGTGCAAAGCCTCGTGTGCCACATATATTTGTTGAGTGATTCAATCAATTAAAAAAGATGCAGGGAGAAGGGGAAGGAAGGAAGGGAAGAAAGAAGGAATGAAGACGTTGGCCACGCAGTCAGACCTTATTATAATCACTCCTCTCTGTGATGTTACACATTAATCCTCATCGGCAGAGTGAGGCATGAGAATGATTCAAATAGCATATGCCTCTGCTAGTGGCTGGAACTCGAACCAAATAAAACGGAATGGTGCAGAGAATATTCTAATTGTCTGTCCCAACAGTTTCAGTAAGACTGTCATGTTACAGGCAGTGACACCTGCAGGCATTGATGCGGGTGTCGGGTGGGGGTACTGAGAGCCGAGAGAGAGAAGATGAGGTGGACAGAGCCCTGACGACCTGTCCCAAATCCCGAGCTCCAGTCCTGGGTGCACGGGTAGCCCGGGAGCTGGGCCTTTCTGCCTGCTCCCGCAGATTGACACTCTAAAATCTCTTTCTCTTTGCTTTGACTTTTTCTGTTCCTCCCTTGTTATTTCTCACTCACTCTCTGATCCCCCCAGGTCCTCAGGAGACCAAAATGTAAGCCAGAGCAGGACATAGGGCTTGAATTAATTTCAATGTCTTTGTGTCTTGCAGTCAAATAGAAAATCTTGCATCTTAAGTCCTGTTTGTCTTAGGCTGCTATATTTTCTTATGTTTTTTTTCCATCAATTGATTGTTTAAGAAAAGATTTGTTTTCTCTAATGCCCAAATATCCATTGTTAAGACTGGGAGTGTCAGAGCGCAGATTTGGGAGCCAGGCATTGAAGGTTGACCTTGGGCAAGTTCCTCTGAAGTCCCATCCAAAAGCTGCTTGTCTGGCTCTGTCTACATACCTGGGAACTGGAGAACCAGTACTGTCCGCAGTCTGGCCACTGCCTACCATACCTGCAGGGACCTCATAAACGCATCTCATATTTCTTTTGTGATAATTGCTGTAATTAAGGTACTATAGTCCTCATCTTGCAGGTGGGGCAGCCAGAAATCTTGCTGGGGGCTGTGTCACTAGTGAATACCTGAGGTATAGGACCAGAGCCGCCCTTACCCCATGCAGCCAGGTGCTTGCGTGGTCAGACTTTCTTTATCCTTTGTGTTTTGCTGGCAATCTGGAAAATACTCCCTGGTTCTGGCCTTCCACTGTCCTAACCTCTTATTTCTTCCTCATTAAAAAGAAGGATGGACTTGGAATAACTGGAGTCCCTGGGCGCGGGTGGGGAATCGTGAGGCTGGGCATGGGGGCCTGCAGACTGCATTGCATATACAAGAAGCTCTCTTTTAAATTCAGCTTTGAATGCAAACAGCCTCACAGGCCATGGAAGCTGTCAGCTCACTTGCTCTGGGCCGGAATGATAGCAGCGCAGCTGGTTCGGCTGGCTACCTCCCGCTGATCACAGCTCCGATGGGCAATTATATATGTCTTTGATTAATAAAAAATGGAGCAACGAATGAATACTTAATCAACACAGTCTGGTGGGTAGGTTCTTGCAGAACCTGGGCTGGGGGTGAGGCAGGGAGTAGTCAAAGGGGTCCTTGGAGGTGAAAAGGCAGGGCGCCCCTCCAGGGGATGGTTTCTGGAAAGCTGTTCAGTCCTGGTCCTTGGTGCCCTGATTCTGTGCCTGGGACTTGCTGGGAGCATGAGATCAGGAGAGAGGGCTGAGCTGGTGGGCAAAGGGGGAAAAATGTCCTCTTGCCTACCCAAACGGTCAAGGAAAGAATGTGAAATAGGCAGTGTGTCTGTGTCCCTGTGTCTGCAGGTAGCTGTGTTTCTTTTGTGTGCGCCTGCTGTGAGTTTGGAGTCTTTTCTGTGGGTCTGCCTGTGCGTGCAGCAGTATTAAAACGAACTTGGTTAGGGGAGGGAGGAGAGGCAAAGGAGCTAGGAGGCTGAGAGTCAAGAAAAATGAAAACAGCCTCTGCTGGGGTTAGAGGGAGAGAGAGGAGAGAAGATCCAAGAGAGTGGTCAAAAAGCACGCGAGAGACTATCAGCACTGGAGAGGAAGGAAGTGATGGAGAAGGGGAGGTGGGGGACCTCCGCAGGTGCCGTCCCTGCCTGTCAGGGCCCTTCCCGGCGGCTGGCTCGAGCGGGGTCGGGGTCGGGGGGCAAGGACGAGACTGGGAGGGGCGGCGAGAGGCGGGAATCCGAGCTGCGAAGGGCAAGGGACAGCAAGGCAGCCCAGCGAGGAGGTAGGACGCAGGGGCAGGGCCAGGGTGCGGACAGGGGGCCATGGGGAAGAGAGGCGATGGGGCAGGAGGCAGGCTGACTCCCGGGGCGCCTTTCCCCGCAGGGCCGGAGACCCGCCCTGGAGGGGGTGCAGGGTGAGGGTGAGGAGCGGCTTCGGGGCACTTTCCTGGCAGATGGAGATGTGGGGAAGGGGGCCTGGGGAGGGGGCATGGGGCCTCCCAGCCGACAGAGTCACGGAGGATGGTGTTGGAGTTGGGATTTTTTGGCATTAGACTGGACTTCAAGTTGTGACCAACTAGCCTTGGGCTAGTTGATAAAATCTCCTGGAGCTTCTGTTTCCTTGTTAGTAAACTGAAGATAACAAGCGCTAACTTGGCCATACATGGACTGTACATGAAGGCTCCCCACCCCCTGTGCCTGCTTCAGAATTGCTGCTGTTATTATTTTAGCAGACGGTCTTCAGAATTTGGGCTCTGTTCCTGTGTCCCCATCTACTGCCAGATGGGGTAGGACGGAGGGGCTTTTTTTGCAGCTGTTTCTAACAGCTGGCCTCTTTCTCCACTGCACGAAGAACGCTTTGTCCACCTGTACCTTTCCCCCAGCCACCTGCACCAAGCAGCCTCCGCCTTATTTTACAGGATCCAGAGACTCACTTGCTGATGGTTTTTGCCCAAGTTGGAACAGCCGGAACCAGAGAGCTACCTGACCGGAAGGGCCTGCCAACGGAATTTTCCAAGTGCTAAAACGCCAGGCCTTGCAGCTCCTGTGGTCAGCCCAGGAGGCCACCAGTGGGATTGGAGGATCGGCAGCACCTCAGGCCATGGCGGGTCAGGGCCTGCCCCTACGAGTGGCCACCCTGCTGACTGGGCTGCTGGAATGTCTTGGCTTTGCGGGCGTCCTCTTCGGCTGGGCGTCGCTGGTGTTCGTCTTCAAAATAGAACGTTACTTTGAAGAGCTGTGTGAACGGAATGCCGGGCTGACGGGCAATGCCACGCTGATGGGCAATGTCACCGGGCAGACTGGTAAGGGAGTGATGACTTGTCTAAGAAGTTGAGGCTTGTTCCCACGGGATGGGAAGGGGTAGGAAGGACTCCATCCCCTACTCATCCTGCCAACCTTTCTATGGTGAGAGGAAGGGGGTGTCAGCCTCCCCCGCCCCTTACCCCTCAACCTTGGTCTAGGAGGTACCTGGGGAGGGAAGTACCAGCTCCTGAGGGGTTATTAGGGACAGTCACAGTTCACCTCACCAGAGGGAGAACTTTCCACCAGCAAGCTGTCCAAGATGGGAGAGGCTGCTCTAGAGGGGAGCCAGGTTGGGTACCCACCTGGCAGGAAGACTGGGGCGGATGGGAGGTTGGCCCATCCACCCTGGCCTCTGAGATCTTCCTTTCTGTCCTCCAGACTGCAAAGCCCAGGATGAGAGGTTCTCGCTCATCTTTACCGTGGCGTCCTTCATGAACAACTTCATGACGTTCCCCACCGGCTACATCTTTGACCGTTTCAAGACCACCGTGGCCCGCCTCATAGCCATGTAAGTCCCAAAGGCCCAGTCTGAGTGGAGGTGAGCAAGAGGAATTCTTCTGGCCGCCGCGTGTCTTGGAGGGAGACTCAGGCCAGGCAGCTGGGCAGCCCTGCTAGGCCCTGCCTCAGCAGCTCTGTTAGAAGCAGCCCCGAGTGTGGACTCTGTGTAGACTGGCTCTCTTCCCACACCCCTACTTCCTTTTCCTTACCTCCTTCCTCTGTTCCGTGTGAGTGTGTGTTCTGTATGACGTGCTGAATTGAGCAGGAGCCCAGGCCTACTCTCTGGGAGGGCTGGCCTGGAGCCAGGGTTATGAAATTAGCAAAACCTAAAATTGTCACTCTGCCTTCATCCTGGGGATCCTTGTCTATATCTTCTACAAGGCTTCATGCCCAAGTTGCTCAGGCTTAATTATCATCCTCCTCACCTCCCATCACTCCCCAAAGACTTAGCCAATGGGTTCTCCTGGGTATCTCCAGTGGTGAGATTTCAGGGGCTGGGGCTGGAGGAGAGGCAGTGGGGTTTCCCATGCAGATGAGTCAAGAAGGCCAAGGGACTTGCTCTCGCTTGCCCAGGGTGCCCCTGCAACTGGCCAGTTTCAGTGGTAAGAAGCGGCCTGCTGGGGGCTGATAGGACCCAAAGCAAGGCAGGCATGTGAGAGATTAGTTGTCAGAGGGACTGCAGGGCCAGCTGGGCCAGGAAATGGCCAGAGAGTAAAGCCAGTCCCTTGATCTTTAAGCATTTGGCGCATAATGACTTTATCTCAGTCTCTCTTGTCTTTGGTCTCCTCCTCTTCCCGCTCCCTCCCTCTTCTCCAGCCTTCATGTGATAAGAAAAACCCAGTCTTCCTTCCTGTGTTTCTCCTTTACTTCCACACACAACACTTCACTTCTGACATTTCTTGTCACCAAATGGGGGGAAGGTTCCCACACCAAGCCATTCTGCGACACCAGCTGGGTGACCTACAATTTAACTCAATTCTGACATTATCTACCTGGAGATAGAGTCAGATCTTAGAGGTAAGGCTCAGTGCCACGAGACTGCCCCCCACTTCAGACACTAGTCACAAGTGGTAAGTCCCTGGGTTACCCACAACTTCTGTCTGACTTGGCTACAGATCAGAGCTTCCCATGACCTCCTTCCCTTGGATTCGATTCTTTGCTAGAACAGCTTACAGAACTCAGGGAAAAACTTACTTACGTTTACCAGTTCGTTAAAAGATATGATAAAGGATACACATGAACGGCCAGATGAAGGGATACCTAGGGTGAGGTCTGGGAGGGCCCCGAGCCCAGGAGCTTCTGTCCCTGTGGAGTTTGGGTGTACCACCCTCCCGGTATATGGATGTGTTCACCAACCTGGAAGCTCTCCGAACTCCCTACTACTGGGATTTTGTGGAGGCTTCCTCATGTAGGCATGATCAATCATTAACTCCATTTCCAGCCCCTATCCTGCTTAGAGAAGTGGGAAGTGGGGCTGGAAATTCCAATCTTCTAATTATGGCTTTGTCTTTCTGGTGACCCGCCCCCATCCAGGAGCGATCCAGGAGCCCACCCAGAGTCACTTCATTAGAGCAAAAGATGCTCCCAGTGCTCTTATCACTGAGGAATTTACAAGGGTTTTAGAAGTACTGTGTCAGGGACTGGGCACAAGGACCAAATATATATTTCTTATTATAAATCACTATATCACACTTAGGCACTACTTTTATTACGCTGTGTCTTAGAAGACCCCCAAACTGCTAAGAGATCCCATAACCTTGGGATTGTGGTTCTGTAGTCTCAGAATCCTAGAACTTTAAGCTCGCGGTCTAGATCAGTCCAATCATTTCCTTTTATAGAAAAGGCCACTGAGGCCCAGAGAAGGGCAGTGTCTCGCCCGAGGTCACACAGCGAGTAGGAGTTAGGACTGAAGGTTTTGATTTGTAGACCAGGCGCTAACCCCTTTCTCCAAGGGATTGGCCTGTGGGGATTCCCAGGTAGGAGGGCCTTGGCGCCACCCACTTGGCCTCTGGCTAAGCCCAGTAACCTTCTCTTGAACTCACTGCATCCTTAGCTGAGCTCATTGCCCAAGATTTCCCAGCCTAGCCTTGGACCTTGAGATGGGCAAAATACCATCGTTTGTGAGGTCAGGGCGATATCTCAGTCCCATCGGGGCTTCCGGCACCTGGTTCTGAGCCTGGGGCTCAAGAAGCGTTAATGCCCATTGAACTCCCAGGCTGAGAATGCACTCAAGTGCCAAATTTGGAGACTGAGTGAGCAGAATTCTCTGTTTCATCCCCCAGGTTTCTCTTTTCTTGACAACATTCTCCATCTCCCGTTCTGTGTTTCAGATTTCTCTACACCAGTGCCACTCTCACCATAGCCTTCTCCTCTGCAGGTGAGTGCTGGCAGGTGGGCGGGAGGGACACAAACTCAGGGGCACCTGGTGGATGGGGCAGTTGCAAAAGGTGATGGGCAGGACACACTGACCCCCACGGTTATCAGAGATCCACAGACTTTGAGCTTGAAAGAATCCTCAAGAGAGTTATTACTGGTCTATGAAAATAGTTTCACCTAGTGAGAAATGCAAAAAATAGGACAATGGAGGAGTTGCTTCAGAGAGAAGAATTTATTCCAAAAATTACATCTTTTCTCTTGTATGTATTAAAATGTTCTCTCTATCCTATTTTAATGAAATGATAATATGAATGACAGTTGTTTTTGAAAATATCTTTACTTAGCAAGGTAAAAGTTGAGAATCCTATTATAGTCAAAAGTTTTCAAATTTTACTGGTCCATGAATATATAAAATTCGCAAAGTCTGGGAAATCCAATCTGGTTCATTCTCCCCTTCTCCCATTATGTAGAGGAGAAAACTGAGGCTAGAGGGAGACCCCTTGCAAAGACTTGCCCAAGGCCACAGAGCAAGATGGTGGGAAGTGGGTCTGGGGGCCCTGGCTGTGCTCTCTCCTAGCATCTTGGTTATGCTGGCCAAGAGATGCCTTCTAATATTTCTCCCCAGTCTCAGGTCACGTGGCTCAATTTTGGGGTTAAGAGGTAAAAGTACAGGACTCTCACGTGTGTAGTACCTATGCTGAACCTGGATGGCATCAAGGGGTCGTTTTCATTTGTACTCAGTAAACATGGGCTGAGTGTTTTTGTCCAAACACATCTCATGAGATAGCCTGGTACCTCAAGCCAGTTATTTAAAACCACTCTTCTCATCAAACCAGCTTTATCTTATCTAAAAGCCTGTAAATGATTTTTAAGTGGCTGAATGTGGAGGTGGTGGCCGGGTATGTTTGGTTCACATTTGTGAATCATTTGAGCAACAATTCTCCCTTCCTCCATAAAAGAGGGCTTTTGGTTTTTGGAAAAAGATTTGGGGCCACAATGACCCAATTGTGAAA
The DNA here is from genome assembly GCF_057802395.1 of Ceratotherium simum simum. Classification (NCBI taxonomy): domain Eukaryota; kingdom Metazoa; phylum Chordata; class Mammalia; order Perissodactyla; family Rhinocerotidae; genus Ceratotherium; species Ceratotherium simum. The sequence continues at coordinate 16,585,557 of NC_141933.1, forward strand.
GGAATCTCAATCAACACTTAGTGCATTAGGAGAGATGTACCTTTTCTAAAGATAGAAATTGAATGGTAAATGGCACAAATAGTCTAAAATTAGTATAGTCTAAATTTACGTTACTTCTCAAGGTATAGAACAATAGCCACCTCAGAGGATATTAGGAGGCACACATGTACTATGTTATCAAGCATTGAATCACCTGGTGGAAAAGTCATTCTTTTTTTGTTTCTCTTGCAGTCGTCTGATTTCATGAACGAAAATCTTGATGTGGGGCTGGTATGATTTTAACACTATGGCAAGAGCAGATGTCAAGCTGGGAATGTTCTGAGGGCAACTACATCCAGTTACAATTTAATAACATTATTTCCCTTTCATTTTATTTATTTTTACAGTTACTTTCTATTCATGACAAGCAACACGAGTTGCTTTTCATTTACAGTAGTGATACAAAGTTTCTTTTAAAAATAATAGATTTCTTTTGGATAAAAGTGAGTCAACTTAAAGAAAGCATTTTAGCAAGTAATAGGACAGGCACAGGTTATGGTCCAAATCCAGAAGGTGGCAGAAGTCTGTGATTTGAGCAAGACTAATTTATCAAGGGCTCCCCCACTCCTGGCACTTTAGTTCTGTTGTCATTCTACACTTTCCAGACCTATCATAATAATTTGTTTGCATGTCAGTCTTTTCAAGGGCAAGAAGTATGCTTTACCCATCCTTCATTTCCAATGCCAAGCTCAATGCCCCATGAAGGAAATGCTCAAAGTTTAATGAACAAAGGAAAGACAGTCCGTGGCCATTTTCTCACTCAGATCTCCCAGCACCCCACGAGGCAGGAGGAGCAGGGACTGTTATTCCCATTTCACAGATAAGATGACTGAGTCACAGATTCAGAATCCAGCTCAAAGTCATGCAGCAAATAAGAGGCTGGGCTTGTGGGCGGAGTCCAGGCTTCTCTCCCCCACAGTGTCAAGGATGAATAGAAGGGGCTGTTTGTGGTTTAGTGAGAGAAGGGAGCCGTGGCTTCACTTCGAATCCTTCCTCTATCTGTAGACATCCAGGCCTGCCACAGACCGAGGACCAATCATCTTTGGTGGGGAAGAAGGTGGTTCAGGAGACCTCCACAGGGACATTTGGGGGAGCCTTGACCAGTATCCTAAGATCCTCAAAGGATGCTGGAATTGGGGCCCTGACCCCAGGATTGTTGGGAATTTGGAGCAAGTGGGAGCCAGAGTTGGGGCTCCATGTTTGGACTGCACTATGACACCACCCTACCTCTATCTTTAATTGTTTCAGGATCAGCCCTGCTGCTCTTCCTGGCCATGCCCATGCTCAGTATTGGGGGAATCCTGTTTCTGATCACCAACCTGCAGGTGTGAGCCTGCCCTAATCCCAGGCACCTGGCAGGAGGTTGGGGAGGGTGGAAGGAGGGAGAAGTACTTTTCTACATTGGCTGTCTCAAATGGGGTTGGCCCAAGCATGGGTGGTAGCTCTTGGGGTGGAGGGTGAGTTTGGGTATAATGAAGGCCTGGCACATGCTAGGTGCTCGGGAAATATTTATTTCATGAATAAGTAAGTGATTCAGGTTGGTCATTTGTTCTCCAGGTTGGAAACCTATTTGGCAAACACCGCTCGACCATCATCACCCTCTACAATGGAGCATTTGACTCTTCCTCAGCAGTCTTCCTTATCGTTAAGGTAAAAAATAGCAATAGCCAACATTTATTGAGCACTTATATATACCAGACACTTGTCTTGTGAACTTTGCATGGTTTCTCTCCATCAACCCTCCTGCAGCTAGAAAACGTGACACTTGAACTGGAACCCAGGTATGTTTGGTTCTAGAGCACGAGCTTGTAACCATTAAGCCTCTTCTTTACACTTATGTAGGATTTGGAGGCAGAGGCTAAGGGAAGGCACAGCCATGATATGCTTGGGCCGGTGTTGGGTAGAGGCTGGGAGCCCTTTGGAATGGGTTGTTTGTGCTTGTGAGCTTCTGATTTGGACAGGGAGGTGGGAGGTGGTTAGTGGGGGCAGCAGGGGCAGACACAGAGGCCTCTCCAGCTCTCCTAAAGGCAGATGTTGGGGATCGGGGGATGGGCTGTTGCCAGTGCTACTGGTAGCCCACCCAACAGCCATTCCACCTTCTTCATGGCTGACAATTTCATCTGGGCAGTAATGTGCCCAGTCCAGGGGATGAATCCTGGCTGATTTAAGCCAACTGTGGCAGTCCCTTTCCTCCTTGCTAATGATGGCTAGAGGTGGGCATATTCTCCAGTCCTTGTTAACAAGATGAAGAGGGTGTATACTGGAGAACTTTAGGGGATATTTCCCTCCCTGATGGAAGATGAGAGCAGAGCAAAAAGAAAGCCTTCCTCCTTGGTCCCTCTTTCCACCCTTCCTCTTTGAATGTTGTAGTTGGAGGACATGACAGCTGGAATTGTGGCAGCCGTACTGTGATTATGAGGCAGCAAGCTGGAGGACAAAAGCTAGCACACTAGGGATGAATGAGTGAAAGGAGTAAAAGAGTGTGGGTCCTTGATACTCCAAGCTGACCAACCTGGGACTTCCCTCTGGGCTTTGTGTGGGCAGTGGGGGAAGAAAAGAGGATCTCTGGGAGTCACTTTTCCGACATGAGACTAGCTTAGTACCATAAGCACCTTGGCTTGGAGGGTTACCCAGAGACTGAGCCCTTGGGGCATGTACTCAAGCCCTGCTACTGCTGCTAAAAGAACAACTTTCCGGGTTCTTTCTTTTTCCCCTGGATGTTCCTCCCATTCTCTTCTCCTGCTTTAGAGTTGGAAGGAGAAAGAGTTCCAGAGCAGGGGCTGGAGTTCTTAGTTTAATCTGACCTTGATGCTGCTTACTCTGACGTTGAACAATTCATTGTGCCTCTCTGGACCTCAGTTTCATTCTCTGTAAAATGATGAGGTTGGGCTAGATCAGTGGTTTTCAAAGTGGGTGTTGAGGAACACTGAGGGGTTCCCTTTGATGTTATGTCAGTCACCAAGGAGAATGAGGGGGAGGATGACTGGACCACTCCCCACTTGATGTGTTTCATTAGCTGGATTTCTGTGTAAAATTTTATTTGAACAACAGGACTTTGCTACCATTAGGAAAAATAAATAAATAAATAAAGCACTGGGCTGGAAGATGTATGAGAAGCCGCACTAGGAGACTCTACAAGGCTGTGGGGATGGATAACTTGCTGCCTCCTCTGCTGCTGGTTGGGCCCTGGGGTGATGGTGAGGTTATAGCTGTACCAGGTGTCCTCATTAGCTTCCAGGGTGAAGGCAAGAGCTTGTACCAAGACTTATTCTTAGAGACTGGGGTTCCAGCTCCTGCTTCTCACACTGACCTTTTTTTGTGTGGTAAAATATATAACATAAAATTTGCCATCTTAACCATTTTTAAGTGTACAGTTCAGTGGCGTTAAGTTCATCATACTGTTGTGCAACCATCACCACCATCCATCTCCAGAACTCTTTTCAACCTTGTAAAACTAAAACTCTGTCTCCATTAAACAATAACTCCCCATTACCCCCAGCTCCTGGCAACCACCATTCTACTTTCTGTCTGTATGAATTTGGCTATTCTGCGTACCTCATACAAATGGAATCATATAGTATTTATCCTTCTGTTACTGGGCTTGTTTCACTTAGCAAGTGTCCTCCAGGTTCATTCATGTTATAGCTTGTGTCAGAATTTCATTCCTTTTTAAGGCTGAATAATATTCCATTGTATGGATAGAACACATTTTGTTTATCTGTTCTTCCGTGGATGAACGCTTGGTTTGTTTCCATCTTTTGGATGTTATGAATAATGCTGCTATGAACACAGGTGTTACACTGATTTTTTAACCTCCTTTTTCTGCAGCTCCTTTATGAACAGGGCATTAGCCTGAGGACTTCCTTCATCTTCTTCTCTGTCTTCAGTATCTGGCATGTTGGGCGCACTTTCCTTCTTATGCCCCGGGGGCACATCCCCTTCCCGCTGCCCCCCAACTACCGCTATGGGTAAGGACTATGACCTGGCAATTGTGGGCCAGAGCCCCTCATGTGACCTGGGGTAGGAAGCAAGAGATAGGACACACAGGTTATAGTAGGGAAGAGGAAACCTGTCACAGGAGAGGAAGACCAGAACAGGTGTATCAGTTAGCTATTGCTGCATAACAAACTACCCCAAAACTCAGTGGCCTAAAACATTAAGCATTTGTTATTTTTCATGGGTCTGTGGGTAGCTGACTAGTTCTACTGATCAGGGACAGACTTGGATGATCTTGACAGGGCTCACTCATGCCTCTGATCATCTGGTGGGCTAGCTGGGGGTTGGCTCATCTAGGATGGCCTCACTCACGTGGGTTTTGTCTCATGCTCATATTGGGTGACAGGAATGTCTGGGTCCCCGGCTCTCATCCTTCAGCAGGCTAGCTTGGTCTTGTTCACATGGTGGTTCCATTTGCTACCAAATGGAAGGTAGCATTTGGTACCAAGAGAAAGTGCAGAAATGCACAAAGTTTTGGGTTGGAATTGGCACAGCATCATTTCTGCTGCATACTCTTGGCTGAAGCAGCTTGCAAGGCCAGTGCAGATTCAGGGGATGGTGAAATAGTCTAAGCTGCAAAATTCCATTGCAAAGAGTGGAGAACAGAGGAAGTGAAGAAATATGACCATTTTTGCAGCTGCTCTGCACAAGCAGTAGAGGGAGAGCATTCATTTGCTGCTCATTTACTGCCTGCCAGATTCCATGTGCTCTCTGATTTCATCTCATGGTAATCCTCTCAGATAGATAGCCTTATCTCCATTTTCCAAATGATAAAAATGAGGCTCAGAAGGGTTATGTCTGTGCCATGTTGCCACAGCCAGGAAGAGGCAGAGCTGGGATTTGAATCCAGGCCTGTCCTACCCTTCCCACACTTCCAGTGGTTCCCAAACTTTGCTGCATATTAGAATCACAGAATCACTTGGTGATCTTAAAAAAATATGGAAGCCTGGCGTCCACTCCCAGACATTCTGATTTAACTGTTCTGGGCTGCGACTTGGGCATCAGGGTTGTTAAGAGGTGATTCCAAATGTGCAGTGAAGTTGAGGACCCCCTGCACTATTCTCTCCAGGCTGAGACTCAGGCTCAGCTCACAGTCCTTGGGCTGGGCTGATGGGGCTTCTGTTTCCGCAGCCTGTGCTCTGGGAATGACACCAGAGAGGAGGAGAAGACAGTGGAGTCCAAAAAGCGAGAACTAGAGTCGAAGGAGTTCCTTTCGCCAAAGGAAGGTGAGCCCACTGGTGGACCCACTTCCCCTTCAGAACCTGGCCTTCGCTGTGTCTGATCCGGTTCCTCACCTCCAGAGCTTCCCTAGAGCCTCAATCAGGAAAGGTCGGGTGGAGAAAGGACCTGTGGAATCTTCTCAACCCCTCCTCATTTTGTAGAGGGTCCAGAAAGAGACAAGACTTTTGTCTCTTCTCTCCCTCTTTTCTCTCTCCCATGTCATTATCTCCCCGCCCCCCAAGTCTGTCTTCCCTCATTTGCCTTCCCTTCCCCCTATTCCTCAGGCCTAAGTCTGCCTTATTTGTCCCCATTTCTGCAGGTCTGCCGGGTCTGCCTTCTCTCGCTGTCCCATCTCCATTGCTGCCTCCTTTCCTTCTGCCATCTCTTTTGGGTCTTTGGTTACAAACATCACAAACCACTGCTGGCTGAGGTAGAAACAAGAACAGGATTCTGGGAAGCTCACAAAACCAAGGGAAAAATGAACCTGCCAGACTCCAGGATGAGCAGAACCAGGATACCCCTGGGATCCCAGTCTAAAGTCACAGCTGGTCTGCCTCTCTAGGGAGAACGATCGTTATTGGTTGACCTGGGTGAGGAACAGAACACTTAATTCACAGTCATATCTGGACCATGAAGAAGAAGGCAGGGGAAGATTTCCAGAAGAAACCAGGATCTTGGTACCAAAAGGGAGGGATGCAGAGCTGCTGAAACAATTATAGATGTCCACCACTAACCTTCATCTCATCTCTAACTTTCTCCTCTCCTTGCCTTTCTTTTCACTATCCTGGCTGAGAAAGATCAGGAAAGTGTTAGTGCAAGAAGTGTCATTGAATCCAAACTGTGTAGGACAGATCAGATTTCAGAAGAGGAGAAGAACCTGGGGAGGGTCATTCAAGGTGGTAAGGTCAGGATGACAGAGGCGTAGAAGGGAGGATGTGCCACTTGTGGCCAGCTCAGAGAGCATGCTGCCTGAGTTCTGGGAGGTAAGACTAGAAGGTGAGCTTGGACCTCAGACTGTCCTATTAAGGCCTCTACACTCTTGCCCACCCCAGCCCTCCACTTTCCTTGTGATTCATGCCCAGATCCTCCTTTCTCCCTCAGAGATCCCAGATCCAGGGCAGCAGAAGGAACTCCGTCCTTTCTGGAGATACGCTTTCTCTCGGCGCTTTGCTTGGCACCTGGTGTGGCTGTCTGTGATACAATTGTGGCATTATCTCTTCATTGGCACCCTCAACTCTCTGCTGACCAACTTGGCCAAGGGGGACAGGGGACTAGGTATGTGGCAGGGCTGGGAGGCAGCCCATCTGTGCATCCCAGTTGGGGACCTGGAACCTCGAGGGGGATGGGGTGCTAAGCCCAGCAGGGCTGTGTGCTCCAGAGAAAGGTCTGAGCAGGGGTGCGGGGAGGATGGTCAGGCAGAGCAGGGTGGGAGAGTCCCCTCCTCTAAGGCAGCCCTGGAAATTTCTTATCTCCCAACCCCTCTCTACCCTCTGCAGTCAGCACCTACACAAATGCCTTTGCCATCACTCAGTTCTTTGGAGTGCTCTGTGCCCCCTGGAATGGCCTGCTCATGGACCGGCTTAAACAGAGGTACCAGAAGAAAGCAAAAAAGACAGGTGAGACCTGGGCTCTGGAGCATCAGGGAATGAGGAAGGGAGAGATCTTCATTTACCTTCATGCCCATCTTCTCTTTTGTTCTTAATCCTTTTTTTCTCTTTTGTTCTTAATCCTTTTCTACTTGTATCTGTCCATCCCTCCATCTGTCCCACCACTAGTCACTGAGTGCCAGTTATGGGCCAGCCATAGATCCAGATTCAACAATGGACAAGACACATATGTCCTTTTTCTCAAGCTGTTCTCAGTGTAGAGAGTAGAGAAAGGCAAGTAATTAAGCATTACAATCTATAAAGTAAACCTGCAGGGGGCACATAACCTGTTGTGGGTGAGGATGGGGTTGGTGTCTGGGAAAGCTTCCTGGAGAAAGTGACATCTAAGCAGAGACCTGAAGGATGAGTCAGAAGCGAGGAGATGAAGAGGAGGGCCCTGGGAGAGTGGCCCAAGAATACGGTGGGGTCAAGGTGGAGTCAAGGTCGTGAAAGAGAGTGAAACATTGAGGAATGGGAGGAATCCCTTGAAGTGCTTCAGGCTGGCCAGGGTATGAAGCAGTATGGAAGGGGCTGGAGAGAGAGACATGAGAAGGGGCAGGCTGTGCCCCCTGCCAAGGAGCTTGGACATGCTCCTTGGACATGAATGGAGGAACAGAGGGGTGCTGAGGTATTTTAACCTGCAGGGATGGGGGATGGGGAAGAACAAAAGTAGACAGTAACATTTCTCCTGTGGGTTTCATCTACACCCCTCCCTGACTCCCTGCCCGGCTTCTCCTACCCCTGCTGGAGTATTTACAGCAAATCTCAGACATCAAATCATTTCATCTATAAATACTGGAGTTTGTAGCTCTACCAGATAAGGCCTCTTTTACTTAAACATCACCGTAATATCATTATCACACCTAACAAAAAAACCCCAATAATCTCTTAATATCGTCTACTATGCATTCCTGCTCAAATTTCCCTAATTGTCTCAAATATGTTGTTTTACAGTTTGTTCAAATTAAGAGCCACACAATTTTTTTGGTTGATGTGCCTTTTATGTCTTTTTAAATCTATGAGCATCCTCTTCCGCCCACTTTTTTGCCTTGTTGTTGATTTGTTGAAGAAACTGTATTGTTTGTCCTGTCCAATTTCCCGATTTTGGATTTGGCATCCTTTTGGTGTCATTTAAAATGTTTTTCTTTGATTGGATATTTCTTGTAAACAGGTAGATTGGAGGTTCGAGGAGACTCAGTTTAATATTTTTGGCGAGAATAATTCAGAGGTGGAGCTGTGGGCTTCCTGTGGGCTCCCATCAGCAGGCCCCTGGTACCTGTTGTCCTGTTCTTATGACGTTAAGATTGATCAATGGGCTCAGACATTGTCAGTCTGATCCACTTATTCTAAAGTTTCCCATCGACTGCATACCTGGTGATCGTAGCAGCCATTGATGACCAATGCCTAGACCCATTATTTTATTCGAGTTGCAAATGATGTTCTATTTCTATCTTTCCTTCTGCCTTTAATAGCTAGAATTCCTCTAGAAATAAAAACTTCCCCTTATTAACTATTTTGTTACCCTGAAATAAATGCTCTATTTTTCCTCTTTTTACCAGTTTCAGAATAGTGCATTGATGCCCCAGCAACCTCCAGAGGTGACTGCTTGATGTTTCTCTTTCCAAGTCTCATCTTAAATATATTGGATGTGTTTCGATCCATTTCACCACAATTCTTTTTGATGCTCAAATTGTCCCATCTTTGGCCATTGCAAACTTTACCAATCCAGTATCTGTGTCCTTTAGACATAATCCCATTAGCTTTAGAGAGTGTCTTTACTTTCTAGCACAATGGATGTTCAGGTCCATTTCATTGGGTATGTTTCCTGCCCCAGACCTGAAACCAGCCATTTCTCCAAGTAGCCCTGGGTCCCCTTAATGGGAAATGATATCTCAAGACTGTGGTCTGGATGCTAGGTTTTCTAATTCTGCTGGGTTGTCATTGCTTTTGGGGTTTGGATAGAGTTAAGATATACATAATTTTTTGGAAGAAAAAAATACATCATGAATACCTAATAATGATATTTTAATTCAAATTTTACTTCCTTAATTTTACATTTGTATCTCTTTTTCTCTTCCTCTGAAAATCTTGGTTCCTAATAATACTGCACACACACACACAGTATTTTAAAAATATATTTTATATACTATTACTGATTTTAACAATATCGATACTATTAATAACAATACTGTTGCTGAGTGCTCTTGGTCCCTCCCTCTGTCCCTTCCTTCCTTCCTTCATTCTTTCCATTCTCCTCCTTAGCACATATCCCACAAGAGATGTACAGTCATATTACCGTGTTTTAAGAGTCACCAACTTCAGGGGCCGGCCTGGTGGCATAGTGGTTAAGTTCTCGCACTCTGCCTCAGCGGCCTGGGGTTCGCAGGTTCAGATGCTGGGTGCCAACTGACGACACCGCTTGTCAAGCCGTGCCGTGACAGCATCACATATAAAGTAGAGGAAGATGGGCACGGATGTTAGCCCAGGGCCAATCTTCCTCAGCAAAAAGAGGAGGATTGGCAACGGATGTTAGCTCAGGGCTAATCTGCCTCACCAAAAAAAAAAAAAAGAATCACAACTTGACATAAAGTTATGTTCATTGGTTTCATTTTGTTCCTGATTTTTTGGAATGCCTTTGCTTGTTTTCTTCCTATTATTTTTATTTAATTTTGTTTTTAAGCATTTCTATATCAATCATTTACATTTTTCCAAAGCCCAAACTGTGAAACAAGATACGTTCAAAGAAGTTTAGTTTTCCTCTCTCTTCTCTGCAGCCCATGTGTTCCCTCTGTCTTTAGGAAGTGATTTTTTTCTTCAAGACAGACTATATATATATAACGTCCTTCTCAGATGAAGGCCGCATACTGCATGCCCTATTGTGCAGTCTTCCTTCTGTGCGACGGTCTGTCCTGAGGCTGCTCCACACCAGGGCCCTCTCCTCTCTCCTCTCGCCGCGGCCTCATTCTCCGTGATGGGGCTGCAGCAGAGCCGATGCAGCTGTCTCTCCTGACGGCTGTTTGGATTGTCTCTGTCTTTTGTTAGTACCTGTCATGCTACCTGGAATATCTGGCATCGGGTCGGAGGGGCCAGAGCAGGTGGCCCTGTTAGGAGGCCATTTAATCTATGTAACCTGTGAGTGAGTGATGGTGGCTTAAAACTAGGATGAGGGGGTGGCAAAGGAGAGGAGTGGATACATCTGAATGGTAATTAGGAGGTGGGTTATCAACATTTAATGATGGACTGGAGATGGGGCCTGTGGGAGGAGGAGGACTGAAGGATGACCCCCAGGTTTCTGCCTGGATGGTTAGATGGATGGTGGCTCCTCCCTTTTCCCCGATCTCTCTTGCCTTCTCCCTGCTCTCCATTGTGCCCACTTCCAGGCAGCCTCTCCTCTTCCCTTTTGGACCAGGTTCCTCAGCCTCGGCGGTGGTCCTTTGCTCCACGGTGCCTTCGCTGGCCCTTACATCTCTGCTGTGCCTGGGCTTCGCCCTCTGTGCCTCGATCCCTGTCCTCCCCCTCCAGTATGTCACCTTCATCCTGCAAGTGATCAGCCGCTCCTTCCTGTATGGGGGCAATGCTGCCTTCCTGACCCTTGCGTAAGTGGACTTGGGGTGCGTTACATAATGGGGGACACAGGGGGCAATGGGAAGCGTGCTGGAGGTAAAGAAATCGGGAGGTGAGGATGGGCCTGAGGTGGTCAGGTGATGGAGACAGGGTCTGGGAGGAGGTGTATGGGGCGGCGCCTGGAGGTGGAGGCTAGTGGGAGGAATAGAGCTTTCACGGACTTGAGCCTTCATATCAGCTCCCCCTCTGCTTCTGTTATCTGCCCGGTGAACTCCTATTCACCCTCCAAGGCCCACCTCTGTTCTAGCTCTCCCAGGGAAGAGTTGGAAAGAAAGTGTCTTCCCTTGTTTGTGCCCTGGGAACTCTATTCTTGCTTCCTTTGATGGTGCACGCATCGTCTGGCATACAGTGATCTGTTCACATGTCTGTCTTTTCCTTGCACCTCCACCCCCACCCAGGGCACAGCCTGTGTCCAGGTCCCTGCTGTTTTCCCACAGCCCAGCACAATGCCTTCTCTGTGTTCTATGGTTTGAAAGCCTGAGCAAAGGGAAAGGGAGGAGGGCTGTGTGGGAGTAAGTGGGTGAAGACAGGCCTAAGACAGGGGAGTCGGGAGCAAGTGGCTGACAAAGGCCCACCCAGGCCAGGCCCTCCTTGGAGGGAGGGTCCCATTTGTCTCTCTTTCAGTTTCCCTTCAGATCACTTTGGGAAGCTCTTTGGGCTAGTGATGACCTTGTCAGCCGTCGTGTCTCTGCTCCAGTTCCCCGTCTTCACCTTCATCAAGGGCCCCCTCCAGAATAACCCATTCTATGTGAGTACTGTGGGGCCTCAGACCAGCAAGGACATCCAGATTGGGGCGACTCAGTGGGGACCCAGCAGAGGGCGCCCCAAATCTGGCTGAGGTGATTCCTGCAGGAACATTGCTGCACATGGGTACATCCTTGGTCTTGCTTCTCAAACTGGGCTCAGTGGGAGTACCTTGCCTTATGCTGGGGGTACCTAAAGCATAAGGTTATCATGGCGTGGCTGCCAAGAGGGTCCACATTATTCAGAGATTTGGGGAGAAGATATTTTTTTGTGTGTGGAAACAAATAGACATATTCTGAAGGAGAATGCAAAATCCTCACCATAATTCCATGAAAGCCTAAGACTTCAAAGATATTCCCTGCTTGCAGTGAGCACCGGTTGACCCTGGCCTCAGACCTAGGGCTGCAATAGGCATTGGTTTCCACAGTTGATCTAAGGGGCAAGAGCTCTGTGCTCTCACCCCTGCACCCCCGCACCTGGAGGGATGCTCACAGGCCCAGCCCTGGGAGATGGACATGACTCTCCAGCTTTTTGCAGATTAAAGAAACTGAGGCTCAAAGATTTGGGTTGTGTGGCTTGTATATTCAGAAGCCCACAGCTAAGGAGCAGAAGGCTTCTGACTTTGAGTTCAGTGTTCTGACCACTTCACAGCCCTGTTAGAGTCATGTTAAAAAGATCAACAAAGGGGCTGGCCCGGTGGCGTAGTGGTTAGGTTCGCGCGTTCCACTTTGGTGGCCCATGGTTCCTGGGTTTGGATCCCGGACGTGGACCTACACGCCGCTCCTAAAAGCCTTGCTGTGGTGGTGTCCCATACACAAACATAGAGGAAGATTGGCACAGATGTTAGCTCAGGGCCGATGTTCCTCACCAAAAGAGAAAAAAAGGTCAGCAAAGTTGTAGAATAAGAGTTTAAATCAGTCATTGGGATGAAAAACAAAAAGGATTGAACTTAAAAACCGAGGAGAATTACTTGATTGTGATATCAGATGCCCCTAACTGAATATTCGGAAGACGTGATGTAGCTCTGGTGCCTCCACCAACTTCCCATGTGACCTTGAGCCGGTCATTGAATGCTCCCTAGGCCTCTGCTTCTTCATCCATGAAATGGGCATAATATTCCTCCCCACCCTGCTTCACAGGACAGAATGAAAAGTAACTGAGTACTTCCTCTAGGGCACCAGAGTGTTGGAGCAGAAAGTAGAAGATGCACTAGGCAGAATTCTGGTCCGTTCCTTGGTCGCGGGTGTTGCTCAGATTCCCGGACTCGCCTCACTCCTTCCTCTCCCCCTCCAGGTGAATGTGATGCTGGTGCTTGCCACTCTGCTGACGTTTGTCCACCCCTTCCTGGTCTACCGGGAATGCCAGCGGGAAGAAGGGCCCCCTGCAGTCGCCTAGTTCAGAAGCCCTCGCTTTTCAGCTCTGCAGATGCTTTTGCTAATCTTCCCCCACCTTTGAGGACCCCGTGTCCAGAAAGTCTTTTGCCAACTTAGGCTACTTGTATTAACCAAATGTTATTTTTTCTTGGAAAAAAAAAAGAAAGACATTTAACTGCTAGCTGAGACTTCTGATCGGCAAGAAAAGAATTTCAGTTGCCAAGCTGATTGGTACCCTACAGACCCATAGCAAAGGCTGGTGGAAGTTCTCCTTAGTTCCAGAGCAGGAAGCACATGGCCTTGGCAGACCCTTGACCCGAGGGGAGGTGATGTGATGGGGGAGGAGGTGTGTCACCTCCTTCTCTAAGCCTCTTTGGCCATGAAACCCGTGCTTGTGTGGGCCCCGTGCTGCCAGGTAAATTTCCAGGTGAAGAGTGAGGTCGTCATGGCCTCAGCTATGCCACCCGGCATTGAGAGGTGGAACCCAGCTCTCCCCCAAAGGCACAGCCTTGGTTAGATAGTGGCAGTGAGCCTTGGGGGAAAGAGGAGCAGATAGGGTGGGCTGGGGGTCCCTGGGCCTGAGATCCAGCTCTGCCACTCACGCTGGAGGACCTTGAACAGACCCTTCTCTGGTCTGAGCATCAATTTTCCCATCTGTAAAATGGGAGGCTTCTGGAGTTGGAGGTTCTTTCTGGAGCTAATGTTCTAGAAGGTTTTAAGAGGACTGACAGAGAGGCTACCCAGAGAGCCTTGCAAACCAGCCAGCCTGCTTGACTCTAGAATTTCTGACGAAGCCTTTTAGGGATGTTTTCCACTTGAAGAAGGTGGATGGTGCTTTACCTTGAGCATTATATAAAAATGATCTCTGGAGAAGAATTTTATAGAAAAATAAAGTCGCTCTGCTTCAGGAAACTACTGCTTCACATCTTCAGGCTTTGGGGCTGTCATGTGCATGTGCATGCACGTGTGTGTGTTCCTGCCCCCAGCCCCAGCCTGGGGAAGTGAATGCAGGAGTGAAGTGGAGGGAGCTGGCTGCAGCATCCTGATGTGGCAGCTGGACCCAGAGAGGGGCAAGAGCCCTCAGACAGGGGTCCAGCTGCTTGGTCTTTGGATATGGACCCTCCACCACCCTAGCCCAACCCCCACCCAAGAATCCCTTCCATTGCCTCCTCTTCCTCCCCACCCCCACCCCCCACCACAACACTCCACACTCCCAGCTGGAAGCACTAGATGGAATCACAAGGTCCCTGGGTGAGTCTCAATTCTGCCACCCAGCAGCCGGGCGAGTCCCTTAACCATTCTGAATCACAGCTTCCTCACCTGCCAAGAGCAGTTAATCATTTCTATCCCTGAGAGTGACTGTGAGAATTTGAAGTAATTGCTACTGCCTAACACCTGGTGGGAGCACATGAGCATTTGTCCCTTCATTTACTCATGACCAGAAAGGAGAGGGGTAGCAAGGAGGGAAAAGGTGAGGGACCTGGAGGGAGAGAGATGGGAGAATCTGAAATATACCAGGTATTTTATTCCACTTAGCCAGGACAGGGGCTGCAAGAGGACCGTGATGGATGGGGGCTGGCAGGCAGATTCATTCATTCATTCATTCAGTCAATCAACAAATGTTCATGGAGCTTCCACAAGGCATCAGGCACTGTCCTCAGTGCTGGGGACACAGAGCTGCACAAGGGTCTGAAACACAGCTCTTCTGTGAAATGATGGAAGAGTCATTCCCAGGGGCCTGGGAACCTGGGTCTGAAGACAGACACCAGAGTGCTCATGTTTGATTTTCATCTTGTTATCTTGCTCCAAAACTTTCCATGGCTTCCTGCTGCCCACGGGACAAAGCTCAGCATCCAGCCTGGCATTCAAGGCTCTCAGCAATGTGATTCCAACTGCTTCCCCACCCTCTTCACCTCCCACCTCCAGGAGGACAGAACTCATCACTGTGGACCAGGGTTCCTGGTCTGGGAGTCTGTGAGCAGACCTGTTCCTCTGTGTGGCGGCTTGTGCCGTCTCTGCTGGGAAAATCTGCCTGGTCCACTGGGGTCCTGTCCAAAATGCCATCTCCTCTAAAAATCTTTCCTTGGGCTCTCCAGCAGCTCTGAGTTCCCAGCACTTGGTCACACCATTCCTGATGACTGACATCTGCCTCCTCACATGATGACGTCTCCTCACCTGGACACCAAGCTCCAGCAGGTGGCATCCGGTTCTGACCTGCCTCAGTGACTCATGCGTGCTTGCCATCCATTAGGACTTGTTGAATGAATGATCACTGAATGAATGAATTCTTTCTTGTTCTGGCCTCAGAGCCAGCTGGAAGGAGAGAGCAGAGCACATGGAGTGGGGTGGGACAGTGGTAAGAACAGGGACTGGGGTGCCAGGCCAACTCCTTTTCATCCCAGCTCTGTCACTCGTGTGACCTTGGATGGGCCACTTCACCTCTACATCTCAGTTTCTTTATCAGTGTGATGGGAGAAATGGACTTGTCCTCTGGACTGTTGCAAGGATTAGAAATTAGATCAAGTGCCTGACACAAGGTAGGTACTCAACAGATCACAACTATGATTACAGTTAATATACTAATTCAAAAAGGATGCCTAGAGAGTGAGGTCAGCATCATGGTAGAGTGAGCTTCCCCCGTTGGACTCTCCCCCTCTAAGACACAACAAAAGGGACATTCATATTCCAACAGACGCTATTCACACAACACAGGGGATGTCTGAGTCACCCAGGCAGCTGTACACCTGAGGACTGAGGTGCTGGAATCCCCAGAGTAAGTGGAAGGAGGTAAGAGGACCTCCCTTCCTTCCCCCAAGGACTGCAACCCAGAGACTGAGACCACCTGGATCTCAGACAGCCGGAGAGGGGTGGCTCACTGTGTGAACACTGGTGCTTTCCAAGACCCCGCACAGCCTGTGGGGAATCCCCTATGGAGGGAGCAGAACTGTCGTGAGGGTGCTTTTGACAAGCTAGCCCCTCAGGAGAACAGAGAGTGACAGCAAGGCGAGAGACCTCTGACATCGGGGTTGTGAAAGTAAGCACCCCTCCCACACTCAGCTTTTCCCCCTGCATTTCAGGACAGTGTCCCTGCAGTCTTGGCACAGCTGTGCTTCAGCTTAGCCAGGCCCCAGAGGCAGCGGCCCCCAGCTAACTGGGCACCAGGTGTGATGACCCCCCAGTGCTGGGGCCCCACCAGCAGTGGGAGTGCGACCCCATCCCACCTCCAGAAGCAGCGGCCCCCAGGCGCCCAGACCCCACCCGCAGTGGCAACGTGACTGTGCCCTGCCCCCAGCTGCTTCAGCTTGGCCATGCTCAGGCTCCAGCTGACTTGGTGCCGGCAACCTCGGCCCAGCACATTCCAGTTCCAGCTTCTTCAGCCCAGCGGCACTCCAGCTCCTGCGTCTTTGGCCCAGCAGTGCTTCAGCTGCAGCTGCTTCAACCCACCCACACCCGAGCCCCAGCTACTTCGGCCTAGCTGGGCTCCAGCCCCAGCTGTTCCCAAGCACCATCTCCAGCTGTTCCCATGCTTCACTCCCAGCAGGCTCCCCACAGCCACGCCTCAGCTCGGCTGAGGGCTGAGCAGAGTGCCCGTGGGTCGAGGTGGTCCAGAATACACAGCCCTTGACCCCCACTCAGTGGTGGCAAAAGGAAACTGTGACCATATGTTTTCACTATGAGGAAAAATAAGCCAACACCGACAGGCACTATGCAAAAATAAATAAATTAAATCTCAAGACCAAAAGGAAAATGACAAGCACCCAGAAGTCAACCCAGAAAGCACAGAGATGTATAAGCTTAATGGCAGAGAATTCAAAATTGCCATCATCAAAAAGCTGAATGAAATATAAGAAAACACAGATAGACACTTCAATGAAATCAGGAGCTTCTTCACAAAAGAGATTAAAGGTATAAAGAAAAATCAATCAGAAATCTTAGGGATGAAAAACGCAATAGAGGAGATAAAGACAAATCTGGAAGCCTTAAGCATCAGGGCTGACACTGTGGAGGAAAGGATTAGCAATAGCGAGGACAGCAATGTAGAAATGCTCCAGATGGAGGAGGAAAGATAACTAAGACTAAAAAGAAATGAAGAAACTCTCCAAGAAATATCCAACTAAGTTAGGAAATCCAACATAAGGATTATAGGTATTCCAGAGGGAGAAGAGAGGGAAAAAGGAGCAGAGAACTTGTTCAAAGAAATAATAGCTGAGACCTTCCCAAACCTGGGAAAGGAGGTGGAAATACCAGTGAATGAAATCAATAGGTCTCCTAAATATATCAACATGAAAAGACCGTCTCCAAATCATATAGTAGTAGAGGTGGCAAAAGTCGACAAGAAAGAAAAAATGTAAAGGGCAGCTAGACAAAAAATAAATAAATAAATAAAAATAGCATGCAAATGATTTCCTATCAGGATCTCAGCCTATTTCTCGACAGAAACTTTACACGCTAGGAGAGAGTGGAATGATATATTCAAAATTCTGAAGGACAATAACTTTCAGCCAAGAATACTCTATCCAGTGAAAATATGCTTCAGATATGTTGGAGAAATAATGACTATCCCAGATAAACAAAGCTAAGGGAGTTCATTGCCACAAGACCCCACTACAAGAAGTGTTCAAAAAGCCCTCATGCCTGAGGAAAAAAAGGGAAAGGGGATTCAAAGTTTTGAACAAGGAGGGAAATAGGTCGACAAAACCAGAAAAATTGCAGTTCTCTATCAAAATAGATTAGCAAACACTTAATCATAGAACCAAAGATCAAGGGGAGGTAAGCACCAAAAATAAATATAACCTCATCATGTGAAACACAAACTCACAACACAAGAAGGAATAAGATGTGACAACAATAACTTAGAAGGGGAAGAGGAGAGGGATCAAATCAACTTAGTCTAAGGGAATAAGAGGCCATCGAAAAATGGACTATCAGCCATGATATTTTTTATACAAGCCTCATGGTAACCACTAACCAAATAATCAGAACAGAATCACACACGATACAGAAAGAGAAAGCTAAGAGAATCCTCGTATAGAAGTACCAAACTTAACTGGTAGTGCAAAACACACAGGATGAGAAGCAAAATGAAAGCAAAAGAACTGGAAAAAGAGTGATAA